>NW_022196913.1:58027586-58041868 GCF_008632895.1 Mastomys coucha
GGCAAAAAGAGATCTTTGGGAGCAGGACGACCAGGAGCAGAGCAGAGTAGGTTCACCTTGTTTGGACACTGCTTCTCCGTGGAGAAGTCACTCCTGGCTTGAGAGTAGTCAACAAAACCAGGTCTGACTTCTTGGTCCTAAAAGCCTTTTGCACAGTAAATGAGTTCCTCCAAGACAGAGTCCCCTTTCCTTCCAGCCTCTCTCTGGCTAGACCAAAGGACCCCAGCCACTGTAAAGCAGAGTGGTGAGATGCCTCTTGACATCAGTTCAGGAACCACCAAGCGAGTCTCCCTTCCAGTGACTCAGTCTCCAAGCATTTGTCTTTGGGATAGAATCCTAGCCCAGGGCTAAGATCTGAATGACCTCACAGGGGGCCTGAAGGGCACACCAAAAGAAACCATTAACCCTTTATTCGCTGGGAAAGGTAGTCTCATGATTTCCTTTACTATTTAGTTCCAGCTCTGTCTAACAGAGGCCAGCATGGGGTTCTGGTCACATTAACTTACAACCCATTAATTATGGGTTAATTAAGGACATTTGAGGGCTTATGGGTAGTTGTCACATCTTTTTTTTTTTTCTTTGCTTTTTCATCTGCACTTTTTTTTTGTTTTTGTTTCTGATTTTTGTTTTGTTTTGCTTTGTTTGTCAAGACAGAGTTTCTCTGTGTAGCCCTGGCTGTCCTGGAACTCACTCTGTAGACCAGGCTTGCCTAAAACTCAGAGATTCTCTTGCCTCTGCTTCCTAAGTGTTGGGATGAAAGGCGTGTGCCACCATCACCAGGCTATCTGCACTTTTTGTGACGGTGTCTTATGTAGCCCAAACTTGCTTTAGACTGTCTCTGTAGTCAAGGCAGGCCATAGATCCTATTCTCTCTCCTCCAGCTCCTAAGTTGGCTGCAAGTGTGTGACTTCATGTTCAGCATTTAAAAATATTTAAAATATGCTGGGCAGTGATGGTGCATACCTTTAATCCCAGTACTCAAGAGGCAGAGGCAGGTGGATTTCTATGAGTTTGAGGCCAGCCTGGTCTATAGAGCAAGTTCTAGGACATCCAGGGCTACATAGAGAAAGCCTGACTCAGGGGATGGGGGGTAGGGTGGGGACACAAAATAAATAAGTAAATAAATAAATGATTACTTTTTATGTGTTTTACATTTTATGTAGAAATTAAGAGATGTATCATGTATCACAAAAATGTCATATTGTAAGAACAGATTCTTTAATTATATTTTTTAGATGTATTTATTTTATGTATAGGTGTTTTGCATGTGCACAGTACAAATACACGCATAGACACACACAGATACCCAGACAGACATACACCATACCACACACATGCTTGGTGCCCTAGGAGGTCAGAAGAGGGCATTGGATTAGCTAGTACTGAATTGCAGATAATTGTTATCAATGTGTAGGTGGGTGCTTGGGTCCTCTGCAAAAGCAGAAAGTGCTCTTAACCACTGAGCCATCTCTCTAGCTGTTAGGAAAGATCTTAATATGTGTGTTGGGACATTTTGCATACACTGTAGAAGGCAGAAATCACCAGCAGTCAAAAATAATTGGCAAAAAATTTTAAACCATTCACAAAACATTGTATATGTGGTCCTGTGTATGTAACAGTGGATTATAACTCTTTCTCTCTCTCTCTCTCTCTCTCTCTCTCTCTCTCTCTCTCTCTTGCTCACACACACACACACACACACACACACACATGCACGCACACGCACACACATACAATGCAAGGCAAACAATTACAAGCAGCTCAGAACACATTCTCTATTGCTTTGGGCATCACATGGAGTACTTGGCTGGTACTTAGAAGTCAAGTTAGGCACATATTTTATATGTCTATAGCACAAGAATTTTTCTCCGTGGGGCAAGATGCTCAGAAATATCCCATGTTCTTTGTTAAAAAAAGAAAATTAAATGTTCCTCTTATGTGATCTACACATTAGTTGTTCTTTTCTCACTCCCATCAGCTTTAATTGAGTTACATGATAAGTTAATATTCTCACCTCACTCTTCTGTGGATGGGGACAGGGGCATACAGGCCAGCACATGCCACAGAGCATAAGACACGTGACTCCAGAAAGCCATGAAAATGGCACCCAACTGCTGGGACCACACAAAAGAGAAAACAACCCTCCGACACACACACACACACACACACACACACACATGCACACGAACAAACAACAACAAAAATGGTGCCTAGAGTTAGGAAGATGGGGATTCCTACAATTTGTAGGGAAAAGGAAGGTACTGTGGGCCCATGCTGAGGCATCCCCTCCCCCTGAGGGACCAGCCACTCTATAGTATAGAATAGAGTTTATTTAGGGCATGGGGATGGGAGTTAAGAGGGTGGTAGAGGCTGAGAAAGGAAGAGAGAGAGAAAGAGAGAGAGAGAAAAGGAGAGGGAGGGAGGAGAGGAGAGAAGAAGAGAGGCGAGGCGAGTCGAGGAGAAGAGAGGAGTAGAGGCCGGCCATGAGCACTTGGAGGGGTGGGGGAAGGAAATGGGGAGAAAGGGGGTAAGGGAAAGCAAAAGCAAGTGAAAGCAAAAAGCAAGAGAGCGAGGAGGGGGCATGCAGCTCCTTTTATAGTAGCTGTTGCCAGGTAACTGTAGGGCGGAGCTTAGACAGAATGCTGACAGTAATTAGGTATCAATGTTGATCGTCCTTGATTTTCTTTTGCCAGCTTGGATCATGGGCTGCCCTACAGGAATCTTAGTAACAACAGTGGCCTCACTTTAAATCAGTTGACAGATCACATGCAGTGGACGCTTCAGTATTTACCATTGCCCGGGCTTCTGTGGGGGAGAATTCACACTATTATCTGTTGGCTTAGAGTAATGTTTTTGCTCATGTCACAGAACATGGAACATCAGAACATGGCATGTCTTTTTGGGCTCTACTCAAACATTTTGAGAACTCATGTAGGAGTGAGAGGACAACATGAGCTTCAGAGCCACCAGCCAGGACCCCAGCCTCTGCCTTTAGAGTGACTTCCAGTCCCTTACATTAGGATGGCCAAGAGTGGCTTGAGGTTTGCCATGAGGAAAGAGAAAGCCAGGCTGCACAGTTTCCTGGGGATCATCCTTATAGGGGGCCTGGGATATGAGGCCCAGGGACAGAGGAGAAGCCAGTCAGTGGTTGGGTGCAAGAGACAGAAGCAAGACTGCTTTTAACTCTCTTTCTGCAGACAGGCACTTTATTAGCACAGAGATAAATAGTGCCAGATAAGAGGCCTCTGGTTTTACATCTGGGGCGGAGGAAGTGGCATCTGGGAGAAGAACACAAAGTTTCTCCCACAGATGAATCCATGAAACACAGCCGGTGAGGGGGGAGGCATTGCGCCAAGATGAGCTGCCTGAGGCTTTTCTGCATGTTGGGGAGCAAGTTTTGACAACAGCGATGCTAATTGATCAGGTGTTCTCATCAGAGAATGCAGGGCAGGGTAGGTCGAGATTTTACCCTTTTCCTGGAGGGGAGGGTATTTCCTTCCTTCAGAGTTTCACTCCCATAGGCAAGAAGCCCCAGTGCCGTCGGCCGAGTGTGTGTGGCACCCCAGCTGCTTACTTCTGAACCCTAAAGTGTATCTGGTCTTTGTTTATATCAAACAGTATATTTACAACAAACCACCTGGGAAGTCATCTTTGGTTCTGAAAGTTAAACTTGCTGCCAAACTGAGGCTGAGCCAGAGTCAGAGGTGCTCCACTGCTCTGCAAATGTAAGCCCAAGATTGTGCTTTGGGAATAGAATTTATTCATTCTGGGCTCCACTTTTCTGTAAAGTGGGAGCTGAAAGACTTTTTTTTTTTTTTTTTTTTTTTAAGAAAAGATGTGAGTTGGGAGTAGTGGCATATGTCTTTAATTCCAGCACAGGAGAGGCAGAGGCAGGCAGATTCTGTGAATCTGAGACCAGCTTGGTACACACATACACACACATATTCACATACACATACACATACACACACGCACATATACACACACACACACACATGCCACATGAGAGGATGGAGCTGGAGGATCAGCATGGTCTATGTAGGGAGTTCCAGGCCAGACTGAGCTACATGGTGAAACCCTGTTTCAAAACAAAAACAAAACACCAATGAAGCCCACCAATATTGAGAAACACCCTTTTCCTAACAGACAAAAGCAAACCAGATAAAAATCGCCATCAAAAGATATGATTCAGAAGATGAGCAATTAATGATGAGCAATTAAAGACGAGCAGAAAGCATCTGTAATACATGCATTTGACATAGGAGCTAGAAGTGGGATATATAAGGAATGCTTTCAACTTAACATGAAAAAGACAAGCAACTTAGTTGAGATATGAGCATCAGCTCTGGACACTTTACCATAAAGGATCTTTGTGAGTAGCTAGCAACCAGACAAGCCCTAGAGAGGATTTCAACGCGCTTAATCACTGAGGGGTGATGGACCGCACAGTCATGCGAATGGCCAAAATGGAAAAATCGGATGACATTCATGTTGGCCTAGAATGAGGTGATCGTAATTCACACCTGCCCACAGGAAATGCCACGTGTCAGATGCGTGCCTACTGGGATTGATCAGAAGGTCACTCAAGGAGCGTAAGGCAGTAGCTGCAATCTGGGAGCAACCTAGTTTACACAGAGTTGTACATTACTCCTTAGTATTAGGGAGTGAGGGAGAGATGAATGTGGCATGAACAGATCTCAAAACTACTGTTGACCTATACTTTTTAAGATTTGTACCATTTTATGTACATGCATTATATACCCCCATAAAGCAGTTATTAAGAACACAATCTGACATGTTGTTCTTCTGACTGAAAACAAGAAATTACATACCTACCCCAACTGACTGCACCGTGGTTCATCTGTCTTAATCTGACCGGAAGGCAGAGACAATTCTGTCTTGTTCAGAAGCATACACATTTTTCCCTACAAACTGTCTACAATAGCAAGACAGTACCAAACATAGATGCCTAGGAGTACCGGAGCTCCCATGAGTTGCTGGTGGTGAGCGGGTTGGTAAGACCATCCCATTCCGGAAAGCAGACAGGGGAGTGTGTGCAGAGGCGAACTCAATCAGAGTCTTAGTTCATGGATATGTAGCCAAGAGAACAGGTTGGAAACTCACAAAGAGGTTTGTTTACATTACTTTGTTTCTGTTCTCTTGATACTTCTATATAGCCCTAGGTAGACTAGAACTCAATGTGTATGCTTGGCTGGCCTTGAACCTACAATGATCCTATCTTCCTGTCACCCCAAATTCAGAGACTACAAGTCACCATGCCTGTTTGCCCATGATTTCTTAAGAAGGAATTGAAGACAGCTTCCTGGGTGTGATTTGCATACAATACAATCTGCTCATTTAGAATCTGTGACAAATGGCTCTTAGCATGTTCACGAGTGTATAGGTCATCACCACAACCATTGAAAACTCCAGGAAACCAAAAACCAAAACCAACCAACCAAACAAACAAACAAAAACAAACAAACAACAACAACAACAACAACAAACGGTTTACACGTGGGTAGCTGGTTTATTCAGCTTACACTTCCACATGTCACCAAAGGAAGTCAGGACAGGAACTCACGTAGGGTAGGAACCTGGAGACAGGAGCTGACGCAGAGGCCATGGAGGAATGCTGCTTACTGGCTTGCTTCCCCTTGCTTGCTTGCTTGCTCATCCCAGGACTACCAGCCCAGGGATGGCACCGCCCACAATGGGCCCTCCCACCCTTGATAACTGGCTCTGATGGGAAAGCCAGAACAAAGAAGATCATCAAGGAGTTTGGTCAGTAAGTCTTCTGTTGCTGTGTCTTTGTTTGGTTTATGAAAGTAACTGATTCAAAATAGGGTCTAGATGGCGTGCTTTCTTTTCTCTTTTCTTCAATAGTTTAAGAAGCATTACTGTACTGGCTGGTTTTATGTGTCAACCTGATACCAGCTCTGGAGCTCTCACAGAGAAAGGAGCCTCCCTTGAGGAAAGGCCTCCATGAGATCCAGCTGTAAGGCATTTTCTCAGATAGTGATCAAGGGGGGAGGGTCCACTGTGGGTGGTGCCATCCCTGGGCTGGTTTCCTGGATTCTGTGAGAAAGCAAGCTAAGTAGGCCAGGAGATGCAAGCCAGTAAGCAGCATCCCTCCATGGTCTCTGCATCAGCTCCTGCCTCCAGGTTCCTGCCCTACATGAGTTCCTGTCCTGACTTCCTTTGGTGACATGTGGAAGTGTAAGCTGAATAAACCCTTTCCTCCCCAACTTGCTACTTGGTCATGACGTTTTATGCAGGAATACAAACCCTGACTAAGACAATGTAGTAGTGTTCCTGGGAAGTCTGAGAAGTTTTCTCTGTAGAGCCACTCAGCCTAGTTTTCTATTAGTTGGGTGATTTTTCATTACTGATTCAATTTTCCTCCTTGTTATAGATCTGCTTCAATTTTCTCTCTCATCTTGACTTAATTTTGGCAGTTCACATGCAGCTGGAGACTCATCTGTTGCTTTTAGGCACCCTGATTAAGCGGAATACATGTTTATAAAGCATGACCTAACAATTTTCTGGGTTTTGTTTGCATCTCCCGAAATGACTCCCACTTCATCTTTACGTTTTACTGATTTTGTCTTCTTTCTTCTTCTTTGGGTTAGTGCAGCGAAGCATTTTTTAGTCTTCTTTGTCTTTGGATGAGTCTTTGCCTGGCTCTCTATTCTTTCCTGATCTTAACTATTTCTTTCCCTCTGCTGATTCATGCTTTAACTTGTTTTTCTTTTTTTCCCAGGGCTTTCCTGTGTATTAATTAAGTTGTTTGTTTGATAATTCTCTGACTTCATCTTCTCTCTCTCCCTTTCTGGAATTGTGTTTGTGTGTGTTTGTCTGTGTATGTGCTCATGATTGCAGCTGACCTTCAAGTCCAGAAGAGGACAACAGATTCCATGGAGCTGGAATCGTAGGTGGTCATGAGCTGCTTACTGAAGGTGCTGGGAAGTGAACGACATTCCTCCATAAGAGCAGGATACACTCTGAACTGTTGAGTCATCCTTTCAGCTCCAATCCCCTGATAGCTAAATATAGGCATGTATAGTCGTGAACCTCCCTGTTAGGGCCACTTTCATTATATCCCATAATTTTGGGTATGTGGAGTTTGCGTTTCCCCCTGATTCTAGTATTTTCTACATTTCTCTCTTGGTTTATTCAGTGACCCAACCATCATTCAGCAGCAGGTTGTTTAATCTCTATATTCTGAGTTGTTTTGCTGTTGGAATTCTTTCTGTTTTTGTTTTTTTGTTTTTTTTTTTGTTTTTGTTTTTTTTTTCATTTTTCTCTGTTAGGACTTGCTTGGTGGATGGGCATTGGTGGCTCATGTTTTTAATCCCAGGACTCAGGAGGCAGAGGGAGATGGATCTCTGTGAGTTTGAAGCCAGCCTGGTCTACAGAGAGAGTTTTAGCATAGCCAGGGCTACACAGAGGCCCTGTCTTGGAAAACAGAAAAAAAAAAAAAAGATTTTCTTTGTTTCTTAATACATAATTTGTTAAAGACAGTAGGCTCCATGGGGCCCTGAGGGTGTATCTATTCTGTAGTGTTTAGATGGTATGTTCTATAGATGTCTGTTGAGTTCATCTTTGATGTCATCTAATTAAGGCATTCCTATTTAGTTTTGTTGATGATGTTTCAATTGGTGAAACTCCTATATTGAAATTTCTCACTACTGCTGTGCTGTTCATTGGTGAACTTGCCTCTAGTGGTAATGTTTTATGAAGTTGGACAACAGAATCCATGGAGCTCTGTTTGATGCATTCACGTCTAGAATTGTAACATTTTCTTGGCAGGTTGTTTCTTTCATCAGTAGGTAGTAACCTTAAGTTATATGTTCTAAATTCCATTGGATGTCTGTTTGTCTGATATTTAAACAGTGCCACTTACCTGTTTCCTCATCCTGTTTGCTTGAAACATTCTTTTCCTAGTCTCTCATCCTGAGATAGTGTCTTGTCTGTCATGATGAGGTGGATTTCTTGGATGAAAACCTGAAGAAGGATTCTAGGTTTTGAACACTATGAAACCTATGTCTTGGAGAGTGCAACTGTTAACATTTAGAGCTGTGACGGAAAGATATGAGTTGAACCTTGCTGATTACTGTGGAGTTTAGTGTTTTCTTTGTCCTCTCTGGTTTGACTCTTAACCTACTCTGCTTTATTCTTTCCTTAACCTTGTGAATGGGTTTATTCCTCATTAGTATGAAGGCTTCCTCCAGGTATCTTATGTAGACCCAGCTTCATGGTCATCACTATAATCTATTTTTAGTACAGAAAATTTTATTGTTTTCTTTCAATTGTGATAGACAGTTTTGCTGGGTATAGCAGTCTGGCTAGAAATGGTTGTCTTTTAGAACCTGAAATACATTCTTCCAAGCACATGACTATCTTAAGCCCCAAATCACTGATGCTTGATGCCCATGATGCATAACCTTTACTTGGGGTGTGTGTGGGGGTAGTTCTTCAAGTATAAGATGCCAAGACATACCCCCTAGGATCACACATCTTCAAGATTGTCATGGCTCAAGAAATTCACATTTTAAAAAGTATCACAGGTGACTCTACATCAGCTCCAAAGTAAAATCCACTGCATGAAGAAGGCTGGGGACTACTCTTACCATTTCCCCTACTTTGGTATTTTTTTTTTTTTTTTGAGACAGGGTTTCTCTGTGTAGCCCTAGCTGTCTTGAAACTCACTCTCTAAACCAGACTAGCCTCGAACTCAGAGAGATCCACTTCCCTCTACCTCCCAAGTGCTGGTATTAAAAGTGTGCACCACCACTGCCTAACTCATAATTTCCACTGGGAGGATGTTGGCATTCACTCCAGGCTTATTTCAATGGTTGATTCCTCCCCACCTCTCCTCGTCCTCCTCTTCTTCATGTTGTACCAGGATCTCTCTATTTAGCCTTGAATGTCCTGGGACTTGCTAGTTAGAACAGGCTGGTCTCACAGAGATCCATCTGCTTACTGAGTGATAGGCTCCAAGACCTGTGCCATTGTGCCAAGTAGCTGATACGCCTTAATTGATGCATCTAGTAGGTGTCTATTAGTTATATTTCTGACTGTCCGTTAGGGGACAGACATGTGGCCTATGCTCAGGAAAGGCTTTTTGCACCAGATATATGCAAAAGCTGAGAATACACAGGAGTTCAATCATTGTGACACACAGTGAAGAGACAAGATATAGTCCTAACATCTCAGGGAAATGGAGTCACTGAAGGTTGTTCAGTGCCACATTTGGGAGGCTAAAGAAGAATGAATATAAAGCATTAATATATTTCCTTTGTGGATTCAACCAAGAAGAACAGGCAGAGTCCCCAGGACACTCAAGTCTGTGTCTCTCATGTAACTTAGTGTTTTCTGTAGATTTGACATTAAATCTGGGTTCATATGTAATCTCACCGCTGTAATCATATGCTAAGTGCATGGGAAGGGCTCTCTATCAGGTAGGTAATTCTCACTGAAGCCCAGAGCTACATCCCCTTCTCTTTATTTTGACTCCTTTTTTTCCCCATAGCATCAGAGCTGAGGTTTTCCCCCCGGGGTCCTGTTAGGAGCAATAGCAACTGTCTTTAGGAGAAGGCTGAGGCAGAGAGTTTCCTTGGGAAGACAAGGAAAGCTTTCGGGGAGCTGGTTTGAGCAGAGGGTCTGTTCTGCTTTAGTTTTTGACACAGGGCCTTGCTTTGTGTGTCCAGCCTGGTCTCAGATTTATTCAGCATCCTAGGATCCCCCTCTAATTTTGACCTTACTGCTCCAGTCTTTGCACTGATGCAATTAAAGGCATGTGCCACTGTGCCAGAGTGTGAGTCTGTTTTTGTATGGATTAGAAGCTTCTCTTTCCTGGAAATTTTTTGAGTTCACTTGGGGTGGATGCTGTCTACAAACCACATGTCCTGCCCCTTCACCCTGTCTGGAAACCCAACACCAGTAAATAAATTTCTCATCAAAGCTCCTGGGATCCCTGGGAGGCTATTTCCAGAGCTTTTTATCAGGAAGATATTTGAGAGTTCGTGTGCATGTGTGCCCGCACACCTTTCTCACTTATGATTAAAAGTAACAGTGTGTGTGCTAGCCAGGCAGCCAGCCATACCCCTTAGCTACACTCAGATTGACACAGACTGTCCGATCGAGACAAAGGCAAGACATTGGAAGGATATTGGGGAAGAGAGGAATCAACATAATTTTGGACAGTCAATGAAAATGACACATGCAAAAGCACGTGGTCCCACAGGAAGAAGCTGTGAGGCATTCATAATACAAGAACAAGGTACAAGCCATGTCTATCCTTACAGCAGAATAGATTAGCTTGGCAAAGCTTGGGAAGCTGTTCAAGACAGGGACGGTCAGAAGTGAGGTGACAGAGTTTTGTTGCCTCTTTCCTTCCACATTTAAAAAGTCTGAAAAGGTACATGTATTTGTTTATCCACATGTGTGTGTGTGTGTGTTGGGGAGGGGACATGCCAGAGTGTGCATATGGAAGTCAAAGGGCAGCTTGCACAGGCTGTTTCTTTTCTTCTCCCATGTGGGTCCTGGTCCTCGAACTCAGGTGGTCAGGCTTGGTGGCAAGTGCTTTTATCTGCTGAGTCATTCTGCAGGTGCTAGTCTTCCAAAGTAAGTAACTATATGTGTGTATGTATGTATGTATGCATGTATGTATATGTATGTAATATATATATATATATATATATATGCATATAGCCTAGAATAATAAGGAAAATCAAATGACACCCAGTCTCAGCCCTGATAGGCTGAGGTAGAAGGACCTCCACTTCAAAGCCAAAGAAGTTTCCAGGCCAGCCCGGGCTACAAGATACTGTCTAAAACCCAAACAATTTTCTAATCTTCCCAGGCACAGTTATACCTGGCAGCTTTCTGAAATCTTAAAAAAAAAAAAAAATTGAAAGTATAGTAAGAGGACTCAACATTCCTTTGGTAACCAAACCCTTACATGGGCTATGCATCTGAGTCCCAATGGTAACACTGTAGGAGACAGCCAGTTGGGAGGGAAACATGGTCAGTACTGATGTCACATAGTTCAGCTTAACAACAGTAAAAATACTGGCCACAATCTAAATGCTGATCAGCGGGGGAACGGGTCATGTGTGGTGCTCATAGGGGCAAGTTTGTTTTGTGAGCATACAACAAAGTAATGATAAGCAGCGACTGCGGGCCTCCTGCCCCGAGGTATGATAATAAGATGATATGGACCCTTGGGGGAAAAAAACCCTTTTTCTTTTAGAGATATAACTCCAACTATTTACAGATAGCATAGTATGTTATCTGGTATTTGTTGAAAGTAGTTTGGAGGAGGGGTGAAGTGGGTGAGAGTAGACGGGATTGACCAACAAAGGACATTTAGTGAAGCTGACAGATGGACTCTGGGGAATTTGCTCTCCTGTTCTGCAGACTTTTGTACGAGTTTGGCAACTTTCCACAATAACATGTTTTTGGTGGTGAAAGAAGCGGTATGGTTTTTAAAGAATGCCGTTGTTCCTGTGAAAGCAGGGACCCAGCTCAGTGTGCGCATGCCCATGCAGATGTGGATGCTGCTTGCTGGTACAGATGTTGACTGTTTTGAGGAGGAGAGTCTAGAGTAAGACAGAAACATACTCTGAAACCTATAACTTTCTAATATATTGTTTTTCTTAAGTAGAATGAACTATATAATGTGAGAAGCTGCCTAAGAGAGTTCTAGGCTGAGCATCTGGGTCAGCCTGCTTCTTCTTTCTGGACTGGAGTCAACAGTCCCTAATGTGTGCAAATTGCACAGCCAAGGACCCAGATGGTGGACATTTCTAGCCACGATAATCATAATATTAAAACTTCTGCATGCACGCCACGATGCTGTAGATGTGAAAGACATTTTTTTTTCCTCCCTTGGAAGAAACACTCTGAAGTGCCCAGGTGTGACGTCCACTTCAGGCTCATGGTAGGCTCACTGCTCCTGAGGCCAGGGAAGCCGGATCTCTGCCCCAGCTGTCTGCCTCAATCAGATTCTCCAGATAATTGCTCTACTCCACCCGCTGCTTAGTATGCACGGATGACTCTGAAGCTGAGGGCGCCTTCCTCCTGGGATGAACTCAAAAGCTGATTCTGTCAATTTTGCATGAGTTAATTTCTAGGGTGAACTAGAAGCAGACCTTTGCAAGAGGAGTCTGGGGCTCCGCGGGCTCACATTTCATAATGCTCTTCCATAGAGGCACGTGGGAGCAGCAGAAATAGCCAACCCACACATAAACTGCAGTCCAAAGGGTTAGGTTACTGTTCCTGCGTTCTGTTCAGCACAGCTCTGAGCTTTGTGGGGCTCCGTGTCTAGCACCTTGACATCTTCGAAGGCTGCACTTTTGTCTGGTATTTGTTGAAGTAGTTTGGAGGAGGTGTGAGTGAACCCCGTCCCTGCTAGAGGTACACAGCTGGTGCCCCGAAGCCTCTCCAGGGCCCAGTGAGTTAGGACTGATGTAGCTATCTATGTGGGCTGAAAGCCACCATTCGAAGCAGATGCCTTCGGGGGTGGATGGTGAGGATTACGCAGCTTAAGTGAGATGCCATTTTCTCCACGTTGCTTTATGTACCTTCCTTTGGTGATTGCCATTTTTCTGTGTCCCAGTGGCTAACCACATGAATTTTAATGGAGATGGAAGGCCAGGTGGTGAAAAGGGATTGGGAATGTGTGAAATATCACTTGGAGAGGAGCTGGTAATTTTTGCATCTGGATAGCCAAAGGTCCTGGGTACCTTATTCACGTTCCAGTTGATGGTGAAGATGGTGGTATTACCTTGGTGGGAAGAGTAAGGGTTAACTCACTGTTTGGCCTCTGGGACACACATCAAGGGACCAAAGGACTTGCTTTGGTTTGATTACTCCCATCATGAACCGGTCAGATGCCTTTGCTTTTCGGGGAAGGGTTTGCATCCTGGCCCCAGGGTTTATGATCCGTGCTAACATATTCTAAGTGTGTGCCGTGGGTGTATTTCACACACGTGTTTATGCATGTAACCCTCACAGTGAACTTGGAAGGAGGAGTTGCTTTGTTTCCAGTTTTCTGATGGAGCGGCAGATGAAGAATTCTGCCAGGGTCACACTGCCGGCTGGCTGTGTATTCGGACCATGGAGAGCTGGTTCTTGAATCTCTGCTAAAACTGCCAAAGAAAGAGAGAAGTAGGGGAGAGGGGAATAAAAAAAAAAAAAAAGAAAGAGAGAAGTAAAGAGCGCTCTCATGTTGTTCCATCTTGCCTAACAGCCCTGCCAGCCAGCCAGCCCTTCATTTAGTTCTAATTATAGAAACACAATTCAAACTGCTTTAGGAAAGGGGCCATAATTAAAAAGCGAAGGCAAATTCAGGCTACAGACATGGCATCTCTAGGACTTAGCTCCCCTCAATGCCTAGGAAACAGTCTCCATGTCCAAGGTAAGGGGATGCTAGGGTTGGCTTGGGCTGGACCATCCTGGGAAACCCAGCCTTTGTGAATTATGAAGAGGACAAGAGAGTGGTCAGATGGACAAAATCAAGGTATCTCTACCACAAAGAACAACAGGCCTGGGTGACATCAGATTTTTTTTTTTTTTTTGCATTTTCTTATTTCATGTTTCTTTTTGATCCTTCTAAACATTTTTAAACTTTTATTGCATTATAATGAGAAAAGTTACATGATTTCCTTCCTTCCTTCCTTCTTTCTTTCTTTCTTTCTTTCTTTCTCTCTTTCTTTCTTTCTTTCTTTCTTCTTTTTTTGGCTTTTTCAAGACAAGATTTCTCTGTATAGTCCTGGCTGTCCTGGAACTCACTCTGTAGACCAGGCTGGCCTCGGACTCAGAAATCCGCCTGTCTCTGCCTCCCAAGTGCTGGGATTAAAGGCGTGCGCCACCACCACCCGGCCATATGATTTCAATTTATCTGAATTTGTTAACATTTACAAACACATTTTAAGTAAATAGAATTAAATCACATTCTTGTTTCCCTTTTGTACCCCAACTCTACCCAGAGACTGCCCCTTCAATACCTACAATATCTTCTTTTGTCATATTCTTTACAATTTATAAAATATTATAACACTAAAAATGAGTATTATAAAAGTTGTTTGATATAAAACAACAATCAATTTAACAGTCTCATGTAGATGCTCATCTACAGCAATAGTGAAAATACTATTATAAATATAATAAATATAAATTTTAAATAACTCCAAACATATTAACTGCATACTTAAAAATAGTACATCACTACTAGTATTTTCTTAAATGAACATAAATATATAAAGTCTTTTTGT
>NW_022196913.1:58043156-58046648 GCF_008632895.1 Mastomys coucha
GTTTTGCTGGGTATAGTAGCCTGGGCTGGCATTTGTGTTCTTGTAGGGTCTGTATGACATCTTCCCAGTATCTTCTAGCTTTTATAGTCTCTGGTGAGAAGTCTGGTGTAATTCTGACAGGCCTGCCTTTATATGTTACTTGACCTTTTTCCCTTACTTATTTTAAAATTCTTTCTTTGTTTAGTGCATTTGGTGTTTTGATTATTATGTGATGGGAGGAATTTCTGTTTTGGTCTAGTCTATTTGGAGTTCTGTAAGTTTCTTGTATGTTCATGGGCATCTCTTTCTTTAGGTTAGAGAAGTTTTCTTTTATAATTTTGCTGAAGATATTTACTGGCCTATTACCTTGGGAATCTTCATTCTCTTCTATACCTATTATCATTAGGTTTGGTCTTCTCATTGTGTCCTGGATTTCCTGGGTGTTCTGGGTTAGGAGCTTTTTGCTTTATGCATTTTCTTTGTTGTGTCAACGTTTTCTATGGTGTCTTCTGCCCCTGCCACTTTGTCTTCCATCTCTTGTATTCTGTTGGTGATGCTTGTATCTACGATTCCTGATTTCTTTCCTAGGTTTTGTATCTCCAGGGTTGTCTCTCTTTCTAATTTCTTTATTGTTTCTATTTTGACTGGAGCCTGTCCTTCCTGTGATCCTGGTTGTGTCAGAACTCCTCAGAGTCAAGCTGTCTCTGTGATCCTGTGATCCTGTGATCCTGTGATCCTGTGATCCTGTGATCCTGTGATCCTGGGCGTGTTAGAGCACCTAGGAGTGGAGCTTCCTCTGGGTGTTGTGGGACTGGCTTTGGAGCTTGTGTCCAAGGTCTGCTCAGGGCACCAACCCAGGTAGACCAGAAAGAACCTGAGCCACTCGGCTGGCAGAGTTCCTATATGCCTCGTCCCGCTGGTCCCAGTTACTCCTAGTGTTGGGACAGATGTTGGGTCCTCCTCACCTCTGATCCTGAGCGTGTTAGAGCGCCTGGGAGTGGAGCTTCCTCTGGGTGTTGTGGGACTGGCTGCCAACATCAGATGTCTGTGACCTCATCCAAAGCGGGGCAGTGGAGCACCACAGATGCGAACAGCTTGATCCACATGCTTATAACTCTGACAGCTGATTTCTGGCAATAGCCAAGGCCATAGCAATTTCTGCTCTCTCACATTCGAAATAGGTAAGAGACTCCGTTGCCATGATTACTGCATAGTAAGGTGTTTTTAGATATCTCCTTCAGAATTAATTCATAATTTTTAACTAGCCAAGGAATCCCATGGCAGACCCACCAAATTCTGCCCTAGAAAATTTAACTATGTCTTAATCAATCTTCTGTTGTTATAATTCACTACAAACAGATCATTTCTGACAAGTACAAGCTGCCAGGGCTATACAGAAAAACCCTATCTCAAAAAAACAAACAAACAAAAACAAACAAAACCAAAACCAACAACAACAAAAAAGACAAATAGAAGCTTCTTCACATCATGGTTGTGGAGTCTGGGAGATTCAATAGCACTGTCCTGGCACCTGCTCAGCACATGACGAGGGGTTCCTGCTGCATCAGGCATGGCAGAGGGCGTGTCATGATGATGTGGAGCAGTCAGGCTAGCTCAGGTCTCTCTTCATAGAGAGCCACTCCTCCCCTCAAGAGGACCTCACCTCAGGACCCCAGCATCCTGATCACCTCCTAAAGTTCCTTCCTCCAAATACCGACAGCATGAATATGAAGATAAGTCTAGTGCATGGACTTTGGGGTGCATGCTTTCATGACACAGCGTTGGGGGTACCCTTTTCTCTCGTGGCAGTAAAGCAGAACACTGAACCTCTGGCATTCTCTCTTCAGAATGACATAGGAGCCTGGGAGGTAGGGTGGCATTCACGAAGTCCACAAGGTTTTTTTTCCCAATGAAAGTCCTACCTCCAGGCAAGAGGGTCATGTCATCTCAGCAGAAGCCACCCGCCTGCTCATTCCTGGGTCATGGCAGCAGCGATGTCTCAAAAAATTATTTGCTCATTTGCTTTAAATGAAACTCAAAAAAAAAAAAAAGAAAAAAGAAAAAAACCCCAAAAAACCCTACCCCGATTAAACTCATCTTTGATCCAGACCCTTTAATAAAGGCACAGAAAGACACATAGGCTGTTTGGGTTTGAGACATCCTCTGGGAAAGTGTCAAAGAAGCAATTTGCTAAAGACTAATGAGCGACTTGGCAGAGGAGTTCAAAGCCAATGTCAGAGGGGCCCCAGAGAGGGGAGGGAACGGCCTGGGGGAACGGCTGAACAGCCGCACTGCAGCAGGAAGATTCAAGCTCCTCTCTGCCTGACACATTTTTTGGGGAGGTGTTAAGGATCAAGTGTGATGTTCAGGCTGGTTTGTTTGTTTGTTTGTTTATATTTGAGATTTTAAATTTAATCATGACCCTTTCCTCCCTCAAACCCCTCCTATATAC
Source organism: Mastomys coucha (assembly GCF_008632895.1). Taxonomy (NCBI): domain Eukaryota; kingdom Metazoa; phylum Chordata; class Mammalia; order Rodentia; family Muridae; genus Mastomys; species Mastomys coucha. The sequence continues at coordinate 58,045,588 of NW_022196913.1, forward strand.
CCTGCCCCACTCTCCTTCAAATTCATGGCCTCTTTTAATTAATTGTTATTGCATATAGGTATGTATTTGTGTATGCGCACATATATATTCCTAAATGTAACTTGTGAGTCCATATAATTTACTTGTACGTCTGTTTTCAGGGCTGAGCATTTGACCCTGGGCAGCCAGTTGGTGTGCTCCCTGCAGAGGACTGCCTCTCACTCCTGGCTTTATCCAGTTGCCTTTAATTCCTTGTGCATGGCGGAGGTCTCAACGGCTTTTTCTCGTTCACTTTGACATAGTTCATTGGTGTCCTCCTGGTGCAGTTCATGTTTCTGAGGTCATGTTGGTGAAACTTTACAAATACAGCTTCAGAGATTGCTAGGAGACATAATCTCACAGCAATGTTCTGGATCCTCTGGGGCTTTCATGGAGGGAGAGGGGGACTGGAGAAAGCCAGTCACATGGACTTGCGTGTTGATGGAGCATCAAGGATTCCCAGCCCTCCATTTACCTTATCCTTAGCCAGTCACGTGGACTTGTGTGTTGATGGAGCATCAAAGCTCAAGGATTCCCAGCTCTCCATTTACCTTGTCCTCAGCCTGTGTGGAAAGGCTCACTAGGGAAGGATGATCTTCAACAAGGAAGAAGGTGATGCCCCTGAGGAGATGTGGGTGAGAAGGGCAAGGGAGGAGGCTAGCAGATGCCTGGGTCCATACTGCATCCCATCCTGCCTTCCTGTTGGCGGCTTGGTCTCTCTGTGGCAGTGTTTAGAACTGGGACTTGGGGGAGTGTTGGGTTAGGAAGGCTTGGTTCTTATCAGTGTATCAATCCATTGATATGCTCATCATTTAATGGACCGTTGGAAAGTGGTGGAGACGGTAGGAGGAGAGGCCTTGTAGGTTCTTGGGGAGTGACCTCAAAAAAGTTTATTTCTTTTTATTACTGTCCCCCCTTTCTCTTGCCTCCCTCTCTCCTTCTCTCTTCCCTTTCTTCCTCCCTCCCTCCCTCCCTTCCTTCCTTCCTCCCTCCTTCCCTCCCTCCCTCCCTCCCTCCCTCCCTTCCTTCCTCCCTTCCTCCCT
>NW_022196913.1:58047026-58048266 GCF_008632895.1 Mastomys coucha
CTCCCTCCCTCCCTCCCTTCCTTCCTTCCTTCCTTCCTTCTTTATTTCCTTCCTTCCTTCCTCCCTCCCTCCCTTCCTTCCTTCTTCCCTTCCTTCCTTCCTCCCTTCCTTCCATCTATCTGCCCCATCTCACCCCTGGCTGCCATGATTGAATAACTTTCTGTCTCTATGCCCTTTTGCAAAGATAGTTTTACTTAAAAACTTTTTTATTATTTTAAAGGGGTACGTGTGTGTGTGTGTGTGTGTGATGTGAGTACAATGCCAGCAGAGAGTAGAGGCATAGGAACCTGTCATGAGCCACCTGATCTGGTTGCTGGGTACCCAACTGGGATTCTGTGGAAGAGCAGCAAGCACTGTTAACTGTTGAGCCCTCTGCCCAGACTCAGATCTTCTTTCACACTGTGGTCCCAAAGGCAATGAGTACAGTGAGCTGAGCCCCAGATCCAACCCTCCATGACCGGGAGTCCATCTGTCCATCTAGTCCTTTCTTCCTTTGAGTTGCTTCCTCCAGTATTTGATCCAAGCAGCAGAAGAGCATCCTAACACAGCAGTAGCCTGGACCTGAGGGGGCTGAGAGGCGTGAACTAAAGGCAGACGGAGTGATCCCCTTCTGAATCTTTCCAAAGTATTCACTAGGAAAGGAGAACAGAGGAAAGAAATGAGATCCAAAAGACTTGTGCAGACATGCCCACTGTAAGCAGAGAACCCAGAAGGTACCTGCCAAAGGCAAGTGTGTCCAATGCCTGGACCCCAGAGGCCAACCCACCAGGTCATCAGATCCGAAGTGGACACCCAAGGGCTTGTGCGAGTTTTCAGGCCTGCCTGCCTGTTCTCTGTGTTTTCCAGTGCAGTTCCCTTTCAGCTAGTCATCTGCCCATAGCCCTGGGGTGGCGTAAATGGAACACCTCACACCCACTCAGCCAAGGACATTTAATTACTTTCACACTCTCTCAAAATTTCTGCCAAGGTGTATAAACAGACCAATTTCTGGGATTGTTTCAATCTAATCATAATAAAGCATTTGCTCTTTTGGCCTTGAGAGGGCTCCAAGGGAAAAATGATCTTAAGTCGGTTCCCAAAATAGCTCCCTTTGATTTCCAGTGCTGGTGCTGATGCTGTGAACTCCACAGAGCTCCTGGTGTTGATGTCAATGAGCTGGGATGGCCTGAGTCCAGAGCGTGTGTGTGTGTGTGTGTGTGTGTGTGTGTGTGTGTGTGTCTGTCTGTCTGTCTGTCTGTCT
>NW_022196913.1:58048322-58059352 GCF_008632895.1 Mastomys coucha
TGTGTGTGTGTGTGTGTGTGTGTGTGTGTGTGTGTCTGTCTGTCTGTCTGTCTGTCTGTCTGTCTGTGAGGCAGCCCTGCCTCTGCTTATTTTTCCTCTCAAAGTCCCATGGGGAGAATATATGTTTTAGCAAAGGCGTTCTTACCAGCAATGACTTCAAACACTAGCTGCTACCAATTAGGTAGTATAACAGATTCAATGTCAGGATCGTGTGTGAGTTGGGAGGAGAAAGATGCTGAGAGGGCATGAAGCCCGGAGAAGAAAGCACGGAGGAGCTGGCATGCTTTGACTATACACACCAAAGCCAAATAAACCAGGCCAGACGTGGCAATGCAGGCTATGATGAAAAGCCAGAGTTCTGGAACAAGGCGAACCTAGGTCTTATTTCTTGTTCACAGCTTTTAGAAGTTTCTCCATCTCCCTAGCACTTAGTTAGGTTTTCTGGAAATTATGAATTCTAGGAACCATGCAAGATTGCTGTCCTTTGAAAAAAAAAAAATCCTACCAAGCTGGGCGGTGGTGGTGCACACATTTAATCCCAGTACTTGGGAGGCAGAAGCAGGTGGATTTCTGAGTTTGAGGCCAGCCTGATCTACAGAGTGAGTTCCAGGACAGCCAGGGCTATACAGAGAAGCCCTGTCTCAAAAAAACCAAAAACAATCAAAACAAAACGAAAATCCCAATAGATGATAAGTACTGAAGGAGGTTTGCAGAAAGCAGGCGTTTAAAGTGAGCACCCTGCTCTCAGCCATTGTGCAGCTGCTGTCTAGTACCACCTGGCTTCTTGGTGTCCACAGTGTTAGATGTTAAGTAGGGGTTTGGGACATGAAGATGGAATAGATGGTCTGCTGCTATACCAGAATACCCAACACTGGGTCATTGATAACAAACACAGATGCATTCTAGTCCCTGAGGCCGGAGGTCTAAGAGCAGGTTGCTGGCCCCTGGCCAGGGCTTCCTGCAGCATCATAGGATAACAGACAAGAGAGTGACTGATGTAAAGAGAAGGATCAAACCCAACCTCACATGCTACATGCCTCTCCTCCTGTTGCTCTCTCTGCTCCCTCCGACTGTTGTGGGTACCTTAGCCCAAGCTTTATCTATCTCTGTACCTGAAGGCTACCTATCCTCTCCGTATCTCTATGTCACCCCCCACATCACATCATTACTGCCTACTGGAGGGTGAGGACGTGTCCACATGTCCTCCAGGCTCTGACCTTTAAGGCAAAGCTGTCATTCATTTCCCAAACACGATCAGGTCAAGAATGAACAGGAAGCAGATGTGGACCCCGGTAGTGAACCACGACTGAATCCTGTAGGCACATATTTTTTGCAACCTACTTTTAATAAGGGTTCAACCACTCTTCTAGCTCACCACCGAGCAGAGGTAGTGGAACAGAAAAGTTATTAGGATATGGGAGGGGGGTGGACCTGTTCAGGAATAGTTTTTTGGGGGATGAGCTCAATCTTCCTGGACAGCAGTTCAGTCCCATAGCAAACATCAAACACAACAGCTGCAGACCAGTCCTCTAGGCAGGCAGACACCAGACATGAACCAGCAGCTACAGTCCAGTCATTTCAGCAAGCAGACACCAGGCAGCTGTAGTTCAATCCTGAAGAAACCTCCAGGCTTGCCTGGGCCTCACCAACTGGCCTAACGTGAGGCTGCCGCAGGAACCTCACAAGCAGTTCTTGGGTGAGTTTTTCCCAATGGCGGCATTACCACAAGTTGAGCTCAACAACACGATGAAAGGTGAACTAAAACCTGCATGTCTTTAGCAAAGAATAGCGAAGCTGAGCAAACCAAGCCGATGCTCAGTGCTCGTCTCCCACTGTCTGTGGGGTCATATTTATATTCCTACATCAAGCATCCTTTCACCTGTGTCTGCTTCAGGAAAACGTTCTTTCACGTGTCTACTTTAGCAAGACATCCTTTCACCTATGTGCCCCAGCAAACCATCACTCTGCATAACTAACTTTCTTTTGAGAACTAGAAGTTTCCACTTCAGGATCTTCCTAGTTTGGCGGCTTCTATCTGATGGGGAAATAGGAAGGGGTAAATGGATAAATTTATTCTGGGGTGCATCAAGCTCTGTAAGTGCTAAAATAAGGAGATGCAGAGGATGGCATATGAACAAGAGGACATTAACTTAGGAAGGGCGGGTGGTCAGTGAATACTGCCAAAGTGTTTATGGAATAAATAAATAGATGTGTAAAATATCCCCTCTCTCCAAATACGATTACACCATGTAATCATGTGATCGGGACTGGATATACAACTCAGTAGAGTGCTGGCCTAGCATTTGGAAAGCACTGGTTTGGGACTCCAGCACTGCATAAGCTGTTCATGGTTACTCTCAACTGTAATTCCAACACAGGAGGATGCAGGGGAATCGGGATCATGGTCCTGCTTTGTAACACAGAAGGTGGAGGCTAGTCTAGGACCCACATTTCAAGAGTAAACGAATAAAAACAACAGATAGACTGTGCTTGGTGTGAGGTGGAGAGCAATTTCCAGCTCCCGAGATGGGCTGTGGGGACTCTGCTGTGGACTGAAGACGTTCTCTAAAACTCCGCGCTAGAATTTGGTCCCAAGTAACGGTGTTGACAGGAAGGTGACCTCTAAACAGTGATTAGGTCTTCAAGAGGGAGCAGGATGATTCTAGCCATTGAGAGCAGACTCCGATAAGCCAAGCGTTTGCTGATGCTAAGCCTCATGTGTGTGGGCTAACTTGCTCTTCTGCTGGTTTTCACGTTGTGGCTCTGCTCAAGGCCGGCCCCAAAAACCAAACCAAGACTGGCACGGTCCCCACAGATTCTCAACCTCGCGATCCAGGAACTAAAAAGACCTTCTATTTTCTCTAAACCTGGTCTCAACAGTTTGTCATAGCAGCGGAAAACGAACTGAAACAGTCTTGGGTCCATGTTCAGGAAGTTAGACACAAGGTCTGTCTTGACCTCGATGTGAATCAGGAACTCTGCAGTTGTGCAGGCTGTCTGGGACTGGAGAATTGCAGGGAGTGGTTTGAATCCCAGCAACATTTGTTGTTTAATTGACACTGGGATTCTGAACTCTCCCCTTATACTATAAAAATCTAATGAAGCTAAGACCTTTTTTTCCCTTTTTTTCTTTTTGTTAAAGGATAAAGTAAAATGAAATACATCAGAGTGTGAAGGCAAGCAATTTACTAAAACAGGAGAAGACACATTCATAATATTGTATGTACTTTTAAACAATTTATTAAATAGTGAAAGTAAGCAGCAGAACTCACAGCTAGAGTGAGCTGAAATGTGCTCCCCAGAACTTGGAAGGAAGAAGAGAGCCACGCGGCAAAGATGGGCCATCTCTGGGAAACAAGCCTCGCGGAGCCGTGTCAAGAATGAGGATGTTAATCAATAATTACACTTCTGGTAGGGATTCAGGAAGAAACGAGAAATGTGCCTGTGGAAAGTGGAGAAAAGAGAATTATTTTCATGAAGCGATTGCATCTTATGCTTCTTTGGAAACAGCCTCTAAGGATGGGCTGCAGCTATTGCTTAGCCAAGTGTGAAGTGCTTTCTGTTTTACTTTATCTTGTAAATGAGAGAAAACGATGAAAAAGAGAGAGAAAGAGAGAAAAGTGGGGGGAAGAATTGTCATGCCAAAAATTAAAAAAAAATAAAAATTAAAAAAAAGAAAATGGAACAAGGGACAATGGCTTGGGATATTAGTGCGTGTAGAGGCTAAATGATGCTATCCAGACATGTGAAATCAGTTTTTGCTGACAGAGAAAGACAAGGGGGCCGCTAACCCTTCTCTAGTTTGTGCTTCAAGAGCTCAGAAGTCAGGCACACAGAGAAGTGCTTTAAAGGCCAGTGGGGCACCCTCGTGTCTGACAAAGCGAATCTCCTGAAGGGCAGCGAGAGCCGCAGGGTTCTTCAGATGAACAGCACCAGCAGGCAGAGAATGGGATGACAGAAGGCTGTTAGAGCCAGGACTCCACTGGAGGAGGACGCACCTGAAGGGCCTGATCCCATCTGCAGACTGCAAGGGCGGAGGGCGCGGCCACGAAGTGGGGGTTCGTGGCCGCTTGCGCTTTGCGATTCTCTTCCGGTTTCTTTCCTTTAGTGGAGCAGGAATGTCTGAACCCGCTACCCACCCTGGCCTTCTCATTGCATTTGCAAAGCAGGTAACTTGGTTTCTACTCCACAGGTCGGAGATGGAGGGGAGTTTTGCTGCATCCCAGGTGGACCAAGGTCTCCCCTATTCCTGTTTCAGATGCTGGAACCTTTTGAACGAAAGTCGGTTTTCTACTTGGAGCTACGGTGGTGACTAAGGCTATTGGGCCGGATGAATCCGGTGGGATGGGGGCGGGGGATGGGAGGAGTAGGGAGAATCTTTGAAAGTCTGGACTAATGAGGACAAAGTACTTCTAATGCTTCTGTTAGTTGTATGTTCAGAATGGAAGGGAATACTAAATTTCAGATAGCAGTTTGTGAAAATATTGCTGTAATTTTTTTCCCCCCACAACCAGCTCCGTATACCTCCAGCGTATACTGAGGTACCCCATAAACCTCCAGCGTACTTGACTCGGAGGCTATGCATGAGACTCTGGCTTTGACTCCTAGATCCCCAGCCCCCTCCCAAGAAAAAGAATGTCTATGAGGAGGGGGCAGTTCCCCAGAGGTACCAGGCTCTGTGTTCCTCTCCCCGGCCTTGTCCTTATCCTCAGACAGTTTTCCTTGTAACGTAAAATACTCGCCACAAGTCCATATGACTCATGGTCGCCTTCCAGGTTGGAAGAAAAAAAGGAAGGCCAGAGGGTGGCAGGCTGGAAGGGACTCCTGTGAACTGCTTTGCTCTTTTGTCAGGTGTGAAATCTTCTCTGGGCTCCCAGCATGGTCTCCTTGGCCTCATAATCACCAGGATTCCTGGCAAAGGGTTCAGATCAGCTCGGTAATAATTGATCTTCCCTGTCCCTTCCCCCTACTCTTCCCGTCTCCTCCCCTTCCTTCTCCTCTCTTCCCCTCTGTTCTATTCAGCTAAAACTTGTGCCCAGGGCCCAATGCATGCTAAGCACATGCTAAGCACATGCTAAGCACATGCTTTATCAGTGATCTACACTCCCAGCCTCAACCAAATCAAACTAGATACACAAGAATTCTTTCGTAGTATAGCTATTTCTCAACCAATATTTACGATCCACTTATACTGGAAGATATGGTAGTGTTTTCTCTAAAATTTTAAATCCTGCTTCCCCAGGAATCGCAGAGGTGGCTCTGAATGTGGCTAATTCTCGTCAGTTTGCTGGAGGCATTTCTGCCTTGAGAGCCAGAAGCCTCCGTGTCCAGGGGGCCCTCTCATACCCTAGAAAACCAAAGCAGCTTGACCACACACCAATAAAACCCGAGGGCCTGGCAATAGAGTTTTTGTATCATTTTAATGTTTTATAATTATTTCTTGATTTTTGGCTCTTGGGATCCTGCAGACGGCAGACAGTGGTAGTCATTTGTCCTCTCCTGGTTTTAGATCATTCATGGTTTACCCTCTGGGGAGGGGTATAATGGTACTCAAAATCCGTGCTCTGCTAATAAGCTGGACAGGAGATGGCTACTGGAGGCAGTTAGCTGAGGATGCCACCGACTAGAACTTTCTGTCCTGAAGACCTGTGCACACGACTCTGTGAGACTGCCACTGACTCTGGGTCAATCAGCCTTTTGCTTCTAAGGCCCCCGTGTGGCCTCTCAACCTTGTGTTTACCGGAGAAGCCATTTCAATAACGAAAGGTACTCTATAACTGGAGAGGGGAGATCGACCCCTTTCTTCATATATGTTAACTCAGTTTCTTTGCTTTCTGGCACGATGCTCAGGCTGGCTTTGAACCCTCCTACTCTGGAATTCTGAGTGCTGTGCTTTTACATACAGCATGTGCTATGGCTTCTGGCTTAACTGTGATCTTAGTAAGCCCATTGTTCTTGCTGGATCATGTCTGTTTAAGCGTGGTGAGACAAGTAGACCTCTATGGTCATTCCAGACACTGGGTTTTATGGTCAAATTGTGTCCAGTGATGGAGTGATCTCATCTGAGTGTAGAGATCTTCAGCATGAAGGGCTCTTAGTTTCGCTAGGAGAGAGGGCACCAAGGCTATAGCAGCCCCTTTCTCTTGCACCTCCTGTCCCAGGGGGGAAAATCTCACACCCAAGCAGTGTCGATGCTGCTGCCTGACTCTCAGCTCCCAAAGAGCAGAACTCCAGATGGTGCATGTTTATCTGTGGTTCGAACCCAATTAGGACAAATTATCATTTCTTTGGTTTGATTCGTCTCCTGGGCATCCTTACGAAGTCAATGAAACCACACGAGTTCGAGTCATTTCAGCGTTTCCATCAGCAGCTTTTATGGTTAGATTTAGAAACTGGTTGTAAAAAACTGGCTTCAGACCCTAACTAGGCAATACCAGGCAATTTTGTTCTTTCCTGTCCAAAACTGAGAAGGAATTCCCCCCTAGGCAGTGGAAAGAGAAAGAGTAAGATGCCGAACGTCTGGCCCTTTTTTTTTTTTTTTTTTTAAAAAGTCTGTCTCTTCTAAATGAGTGTATATTCATTTGAGGGCTTTGAGATGAATAAAGGAATAGACAGAATAAGAACAGAGCCTACGTCAGCTGGGCTTTCAGCCTTTCCCGCCCTGTTGTTCTGCTCCTGTGTGTTTGTGGTGCCATTGATGGATCCCAGGGCCTTTCACATGTGGGGCAAGCACCGTCCCTTCGAGCCACCCCCTCCCCAGCCCAGACTACTGTGGTTTTGAGTCTGGAGGAGAATTAAGGATTATGGAGTGAATTCAAATGCTGAGAAGAGCCGTCTTGGGTAACTGTTCTATCAGAGACCTGGTCATTGAAGAGGACCTTCTGCCCAGTAAGGTGAGCCCTCGTGGTCTTCTTAGAGACAAACTGCTCCCATCTGAAGGCTCCGCTTGCTTGACATGGCACCTTGCGGAAGCACCGCATGGCATGCCACCTGTTTGTACAAAGATGGCTGCCCCAAACTCCCTTCACTAATTGCATACAGCCATCCCTTCAGCAGCTCTTTTTCTTGTCACTGGATCATGGTGAAGGAATGGGCTGTGTCCCCAGGAGGGATATGTCTGTGTCTACACTCCCTCAAGTTCCTGGGCAACAGGAGGCCACCAAGTTCATGCCTTTGGACTCACTCCCCTCCCAGGATGTACTTCAAGGGAAATGAAGAGCCCTGTAAGTGTCAAGTTGCTACTTGATCTTCCTCCTGAGAGCCCCTTCTTTACCAGCGATGACCGCATCATCATAAACACTCAGGAGAGACATGATGTAAAAATGAAATTACTGAAAACAGTTTTTTTGGACTAACACTTAGCTTTATATAAACTCACAGACAATCCTATGAGGCACTCAGGCAGATTATGGGTTTGAGCAAAGCTGGAAAATTGCTGCCATTATATTGTTATTATTAACACCTTGTAATTAGCCCTAAGGAATCTCCAAGTTCTCTTTCTTGATTTGGCTTTAATGAAGGAAAATTGCTACCTTGGCAAGTTGGATGGCGCCCGTTCTGATTAACCTTAAGTATATAGGACTATTATTTTGAAAATGTTTGCTGTCATGTGAATATTAACATTACATGCAGCTGAGAAAGGATTGGGGGTGGGGTGGGGACGGGAGGCCCACTCTCTCTCTCTCTTTCTCTCTCTCTCTCTATCCCTCTCTCTCTCTCTCTGTTTCCCTCCCTCTCTCTCTCTCCCTCTCTTTCTCTCTCTCCTCTTTCAAACCCACCCAAGGGAGATGAATCACAGGCTTTCTTCAGCTGTGGCTCTTGCTTGGAAGATGGAGAATGAAGAAAGCCCCGTGAAGGCCGTGGCTGTGGCGCTTACACCCTTGACAGGTTCTGGTGGCAAGATGGTTGGCTGCCAGCTTCTTGCCCCATGACTGCACAGGAAGATGGAGATTTGATCAATGCATTGAGAGTGGTGTCCACCCTTCCTCCCCGTACCAAGAACGGGGCTGAGATCCCAGGAGAGTTAGCTAACATCTAGTACAATAGAGAATCTGTATTTGCACGTCCCAGAATACTTGAGAGAGCAGGCGCTGTGTCTCCAATAAGGATCTCTTTACACATCCTTTAACTTCCTTCCCACAGCCAGGCGCCTTGTTCATTACCTTCTCTGGGAAGACCATCTATTAAAGAGAACTCGTTTGATCTTATCTATAATTAATTTGTATTTTGATAATATAGAGGAGGATTTTTTTTTTTATGTGTGATGATTTACCTGTTCATTATTTTTCTCTTTTGAACTCTTGTGACCGCTTAATAAGTCAAGCCCTCGCATGGGGACTGGCGCTTCTCCCCCACCCACCTTGCAGGAAGGAGAAGGTGTTGCCTCTCTCAGGAGACAAATTGCTTTAAATAATGAGTTTGTCCAAAATTAGTCATACATAATTGAAAACTTCTATAGATGAATACCAAGTAACCGGAGACGATCAGTTTACATAGGTGCTTGAAGCCTGTGTTGCCTGTAGTTGTTGTGTCAAAGCTTTACACCCGACCTTGGCAGTCACTGTTTTCTTTCCTTTGTGTGTTTCCTTTACCCTGGTTCTCCATGCGCTGATGAAAAACTTTAGAATGAGCCAACAACAGCAAAAAACACAAAGTCAATATAACCATGGTAAAACTAACCCGAAAGAGCAGGCTTCCCCTGCCCCCTCTCCCCCGCCACCTCCGTGGAGCCGGAAGGGGAGGGATCTTGGAACGAGGCACTTCCTGAGTCCCAGACCTCACTGAGTCACAATGGCCAGCACTGCCCATGTTCCTAAAAGCCTAAATCCCTATCCCATTTGACATTTTATACACCTCTTCCAGTGCCCATGCATTGTTAACTGCCTGGCTTGTAGGAGCTTGGTAGCCTTCTGATGGGATGTTAATCACTGGATGATGATGAGCAAATGCCTACCACAAATGGGATTGCTTCCTGTTCTCATCCCTTCCCCTCCCCAGCAGGTTTAGTGCGCTCAACAGAAGTCCCAATAAAGTCTTTGCTCCTATGATGGCTGCAACCATTTTATCTCCTGGATGGTCTCAGTTTCTCTTGTGTGTAATGGGTTAATGAGGCAGCTGCCCCGTCTCTTGGGATGAGAGAGGATAAATGAGCTTGTGTTTATTAAGGGCTTTGAGCTCTCCCTCCGAATCTCTTCAGATGTAGTTTTATTGACATATTAAGACTTCCATCATCTGTGGGTAAAAAAATTCCAAATGGGAAAACATAACCGTAATTCAAAGGGGCTAATGAGGATATTATGTGCATGAATCCACCACCTTCGTTGCTTGTTTATGGAGTTGTCTCAGTTAGCAGGGAGCATGCCCATTCTAGCCCCGAGTGTGAGGCAGTGCTTTGGAGCTAGTTCAGATGCGATTACACTCCTCAGGAGAGGGCTGGGGCCAGGCTGCTGTTGGAGAGCTCATAGTCCTCAGAGCAGCAGAGCCAGCCAGAGGTGCCTAACCAGGACCAAATGAGCCCAGGGAATGGAGGCCCTTTTTAATCATGTAGACTCACCCATCTCGCACCGTTGAAAGACGAGAAAAGTTATATTGTGCCCAGCTTAGTCAGGATCTGCCTCTTCTGGATCCAGGTTTGGAGAGTAGAAAGTGCAGCTGTTCCAGAAAAGAACAGCTCTGGACAGAGGGGGTTCCTAGATCCTCCTAGCACAGATCTGTGCTCATCACCCATCACCCTCCATCTGAGCACTAGGCGCTTTTTTTTTTTTTTAAATCTCCAATCCTCTATAAACTGTAAGCTCACAAATGTAATGTGTGTGTCCTTTAAAATTTGCACCTGTGCTTTATACATAGGACAGTTTACAATTAGTTCTTCCTACTCTCAGAGTGTCCTCTTGGGGTGATACCAAGCCCTGTTGATCAGGACATGATCATGACATGACATGAGATGACAATCAATGTGTTGCCAAACCCCCAAACCCTAATACTTTGCTTCTCAGCATTAATTCTTGATGTTGGGGGATTATTTGTAATTTTATGTATATGAGCATTTGCATGTATGTATATATAGGACAGGTGGGCCTGGTGCCCGTGGAGGTCAGAAGGAGATGCTGGCTTCCCGGGGACTGGAATTACAGACAGCTGTGGTCACCATGTGGGTTCTGGGATTCTGGATCATCTGTAAGACCAAGCGGTACTCTTAACCATGAGCCACTTCTCCAGCCACCTCAGCATTATTTCTTATAGGAAAATCTTGGAAAGAATCTGAAAATTCAAAATAAAACTCTCGTTAACTAAGTTACAGTCTATTCATGAGTAAAGTGCGCTGAGACTCATGCGTGTATCTCAGCGGTTCACAGGAAGAGGGGATCATCAGCCTTGGGGTGGGCAGGGATGCCAGAGAAGGGCATAGAGGTGCTGGACAGTGCTACAGCTGGGCCTGCCTTCCTCTTCCCTCTCGCCCACTTCTTCCCCCATCCCTAGTTCCCTCTCTTCTTTTTCCCCTCCTTTGCTCTCTTCCTTCTTCTTTCCTCTCTTCCATTCAACCCTTCTCTCATTTTCTACCTCTCACCCTTCTTCCTTCTCTCCTTTCCTCCCACCCCTTCCCTCTTTATTGTAGTCTAAGGTTTCTATAAGGAACACATACGTGTAATTGCATACATGAAATGGGGGAAATTTAAAAGCACAGGACAGGCTCTGCGGAGGACTTCAAGACTACCATTCGCCCAGCAGTACGAAGGTTATGTCTGGTTATGCAGACCGCATATTGGGCTTCCTTCCCCGGGTCCTCATTGGAGGATGGTGACTGCTCACCCCGCACACCCCACCCCAATCCTCCCAACCGCCACCTCACACTCCTCCTAGGTAACCAGTCAAAGCCTCTTGCTCTTAGGGACCTGTGAAAAGTCCTAGTGATGCCAAAACAGGGAATGGAAGTGAGTGTGGCCCAAAGAATGTAGGTTCTTTTTATTATTATTATTATTATTATTATTATTATTATTATTATTATTATTATTTTATTAGATATTTTCTTT
>NW_022196913.1:58059673-58076884 GCF_008632895.1 Mastomys coucha
AACTCCTTCACTGAGGACCCTGTGCTCAGTTCAATAGATGGCTGTGAGCCTCTACATCTGTATTAGTTTAGGGATCTTCCGGTTGCTTCGGCTGGGTCTCAGCGTGAGAAAGCCCGGCTCTACATCACTGCTTCCCCGCACTTCCTCATTCACATTCCACAGCGTGATGCCAACTGCCCTGACTCGCCAGGGCTTTGCCATATTTGTTAAGGGCAGAGCCAGTAGTGAGTGGCAAGCAGAGCCATCTCCAAATGGCAGGTGAAGCTGTTTGGCTTTGAATTGATCAACGTCTTTGTAAAGTCGGCAGAACTGGTTGCTACAGTGTTAGTGTGGAAGAGAAACAAATCCTTTGACAAGTTGAAGACATTTTTCCTACTGTCAGAGACTAGCAACATGGAGACCCAGGTGTGCCTTTGATTTCCCTTTTGGGTTCTCACTGCTGCAGAGCCACAGCACATCTACACAGCACCCAGGTCTCCCAGGCTACATCTCCCTTAGCCCATCTCCATCCTTATTAACTCTCTCTCCCTCCACACCCCGCAGCCAGCCTCCCAGAGACTCCCCTGATTCTTAAGTAGATCTCTTAGCTATTTTTAGAACTCACTCTATTCTCCTTTGCCCATTCTTAAGATCGTAATTAGGTAGTTACATGTATAATTATTTAATGATATTAACAGCCAGCAGTTAATTAGCACTTACTAAGGACTAAGAATCACTTAGCGCTGAACTGATTAAATCCTGAGCTCATCGCCAGTCAATCTTCATGACAATGCTGTGAAGGATTATTATTATTGTTGTTGTTGTTATTGCCACTTACAAGAACCTCTGAGGGGTGACCCAATTAAGCAAAGGTTGTACAACCTGTTAGTAGACTCAAGATTAATGCCCAAGCCACCTGCCACCAAGGCCTGTGACGCTCACATAGGTCTCCCCATTAAATAGTGAACCCTTCACCATGAGCTGGCTTCTAGCCTGCATAACCATGAGGATTTCTGTGGTTCGGACAATGCCCAGTCTGTAGGTACATTCTAAAGAATGTGGCCACCTCTCTGAAAGCCCATGACCCCATCTGGGGTCAGGCAGTTTTCTATAGCAGGCAAGCACGATGCATCCAGTTGTCTGATGTCTCTCGGAAAGATGGGGCATCTCTGGGATCTCGTGGAAGGTGAGAAGGTTAAAAAGATCTGACTTCTGCTTCCTACCCACTAGAGAAGGTTCATTGTGACAAAGATCCCACATTTTTTAAAAAAGATTTATTTATTTATTTATTTATTTATTTATTTTATGTATATGAGTACACTGTAGCTGTACAGATGGTTGTGAGTCATCACATCATTGCTGGGAATTGAACTCAGGACCTCTGCTCACTCCAGCCCTGCTCGCTCTGGCCCAAAGATTTATTTATTATTTTATGTGAGTACACTGTAGCTGTCTTTAGACACACTAGAAGAGGGTGTCAGATCTCATTACAGATGGTTGCGAGCCACCATGTGGTTGCCGGGATTTGAACTCAGGACCTTCGGAAGAACAGTCAGTGCTCTTAACCACTGAGCCATCTCTGCAGCCCGATCCCATGTGTTTATGACAGCACAGGAATGGGATGTGAGAACTTGTAGTCTGTAGCAAGTCATTGACGGGAGGCTCTTGAAGATTCAGTTTCTCTACCGTTTTGATGAAGAGCAGTCATGGGATTCTCTTGGCTAATGGAATATGAGTATAAGTGGCACGTATTTTCCCTGAGTGAATGACTCACGGTGCGCTCAGCCCTGTATGTTCCATCTCTGGTTCCATCCTATTGTTTATGCAGAGGGAGGAGGGAGATTTCCCTCAGTTTATTTCCTGATGAGAACAGAGGGCCCGTCACCCTACCGTGGACAACATATCATGAACAGAACGGTTGTGCTTATCGAGATTGACAGCGTTTCAGGAATCATCCAGACTGACGTTTTCTATAGAGACTGATGTTCTTGGTTCCCCTTCAGAAATCTGTGGAAAGACCTTACGGCTGAAGATACTCCATGCGTTATAGGACACGGACCAGAAACTACTGTCTCTCCTCATAGTGTTGGCATGCGCTATGCATGCTAGTGGAGTAAAAGAACCATCCGCCGTTCTACCCAGTGAATTCTGTGACTTAGATTAATGAGTGGACAGGCAAGACACGCCCACTAGCGCTACAATGATCCAACTGTTGTGGAAGTAACCAACCACTTTCTGATTAGATTTGAAGCCCATTCCAGAAGGCAGAACTATTACTCGCTATTAGTAACTGGTCCAAACCCCATGACTGGCTATGGGATAAGCTCCAAGGAAGAGCCTAATACTATTATTTGCTAAATGGAGATAATAATGATAAATTGTTCTTACCTTTATACCCAGATGCATATCTTCAGCCTCTGCAGAGAAGCCGCTGCTTGTAGTGGACGACGATAGAGACTTTGACTTGGTCACTGGGCAGAAGTAAGAGGATGTGGACTGCTCAGTTCTAAATGGGCACCACGTATCACACACGCACACACCCTCCCAAGGCTCAGAGATCACTGTGCAAGAAGGGCTGAAAAGATCACAGGAGCCCAAGGTAGTGGACATCTGCAGTGACACAGTATTTGCTGGATATGACAGTGCCATTAGTCACACACATGGCCTCAGAGCAGCTGTGATGGTCATTTACATGATCCTGACAGATGACAGCACTTAGAGAGATGGAATGTTTCCTACAACCCCAGTTTCCTTAGTCCAGGTGAGAAAGCAAAGCAGATGTATACTCTGGAAGACACAGCGAACTCTTCACTACTCTGAACTCCCAGGATGCACAGGGAACGTGAGGTATCACTCAGGTAGCCCTGGCTCCTAGAGCCAATCTACCTGTCAGCGGAAGGGAAGCGGCGAACCTGAGAAGACATTGAATCCACATGCAAACACATATGTCAATACATGTACATACACAGACACACAGCTGTTTTGGGAAATACTAAAGAAGTGAGGGGGCGCGTTCCTGCAACACGTTCCGGCAGCGGGCCACAGGGCTCCAGTCAGGTGATCTCGACTCCGAGGTCTCTCTGCCCACCAACTCTCTGGTGGGGCCGGACCCCACCCCCACCCCCAAGTTCCCTTGTGGATCGCTGCTGCCAGGCCCTCTCTCTGCCGCCAGCTTCTCTCAACCTGCCAACTCCGTAGTGGGGCGAGACCGGCAAGCTTCCTGCAGTGTCCATCCATCCACCCCACAGTCAGCCGCCACACCACACATCACCCAAGTAAATCAAAACTCTCGAACCTCATAATTAACCAGATGTATGTATCAATAAAATCACAATTTACGAGATGCCAGTACAACGATTTCTGAACCAATAGATAATGGTAAACGCTTCATCCCAATTATTCTAACCTTATGATATCATAACTACCTGTGGCTGTTTAAAGCCACGATCCTTCATGTCCGCCTCCATTTTGCCTTCCTCCTTCCTCTCCCAGAAGTTCTCTGTAGCTCTGCCTCCCTTTTCCCTGTCCAATCATAGGACTCCTGTTGCCCTAATGTGATTGAACAGGGACAATCCTGCAACACACAGCCTCTCTGCCAGCCTGACAAAGTGGAGTAGGATGAGGGAAGGGGTTGTCAAATGGGCCACCGTGGTTTGAGGCTACCAGGTTTCTGCCATGTGGCCTTAGTCAAGTCACTTCCCCTCTCAGAACCTTAATTTTCTCACCTATGCAGCAGCGAGGCCTACCTGCAAGCGCTGGCCTGTGGGGTTGCGTCAATGAATAAACACAAAGCAGCTGGCACAGTATAGGTCTGCTTAGACTGGTGGTTTCCGGGCTGTTGCTCTTACAGCCTGTGGAATTTTTAGAAGAGTGAAGACTTGTATATAATATAGGTGTTGAGATGGACCCATGACGTGACTGAGAGCCAGAAAGACTCTAGGGCCATTCAACTTCACAGAACGAACACGTGTCTGACAATTTTGGCAATAGGCACTATGTATTTCAATTGATATTTATGTCTTGGACTGGGATATGTCTGAGAGACACAGCCTAGGCACCAAGACCTGGCTGGCTCTGCAAGAAAACCCTCGTACAGCCTTCCCTACCACAAGCAGAAATGCTATAAATGTTCTGAGGAGAGGAAAGAAGAACGCTGTTAGCCTGAAGGAGATACTGTTGCTTTTGGTTTCTGTCTCCTCCTCTCTTTCTTTCTCCTCCTCCTCCTTTCCTTCTTTCTCCTCCTCCTCCTCTCCTTCTTTAAGTCCTCACTGGGTACCCCGGGCTGGCCTTGAACTCACGGTCATCCTCTTACCTTCTCCTCTAAAGTGCTGAGATTAGTTATGAGCCTTCACACCCTGCTACTTTCCCAGCTCCTGCAGGGAGGCACGGTGAAGAACCTGAAGGAACACTGAAATCTTAGGTCACGAGTTTGTCCATAAATTCAAACATTTGTATGGTCCCATCCTGGACCTGTGGAATTTATTTGGAGTTCAGTTGTGGGTGTGCTGATCAGAGAGAAAGGAGGCCTTATGATTTGGATATGATTTAAATGTATCTCTCAAGGGTTCATACGGTAGAGGCTTGGTCCCCGCTGAGACATTATTAAGAAATGATAGAACTTGTACGAGATGGGGCCCAAGGGAGGTATTGGGTCACTGGGGGCCTGGCCTTCAGAAGGAATTAATGCTTGCTCTGAGGGTTGAACTTAAGAATGGGTTGCAGTGTAGTATGATACACTTCTCTGTAATCCAAGCACATGAGAACTAAGGCAGGAGGGTCTCAGGGTCAAGGACAACTTGGGTTTTATAGTGAGAACTTGTTTTAAAGAACAGGTTTTCATAAAAGAGCTAGGCTGATCTGTTTGCTCTGGCTTCCTAGCTTGCCTGTGGTCTCCTCCTCACGCTTCAGTCCCTCTTTGTTATCATCTGGCCAATGTGAGACAACCAAAGGGTCTGTGGCAGGCCAGTCTGGGGTTGGCCTCCCAAACGGTGAAGTGTATAGACCTCTTTTTCATAAGCACTCAGCCTGTGGTCGTTTGTCCCAGCAATGGGACACAGTCTCCTATAGGTGGCCTCAAGGTGGAGGAAACACACAGGTGTCCCTGGGAACTGCCTGGAACCCATCCCAGGGAAACAGCCTGTGTGCTCTCTGGCAAGTGACTGTGACCATCTTGTCATCTTGGAAAACTTTTGTAAGACTCCTATGTAGAGGTTCTTCTCTGGTGTCCTGTCTTTTGGGGGACCATTACTTTCAACCATCAGAAGGAGCTCTCCACTCATAGCTGCTGGTAGTGAGAGCACTCTGTTAGGAGAAGAGGCCATCTTTTGAAAGGTTTCTAGACAGTAGAGTCTGTGTTTCTGCTTGGTCTTCCGTGTGGGCATGTGCCTCAGTTCACTTGACTGTAAGTCAGCTCCACTGGCTAGCCCACTAGCCCTGTCTTCCATTTACTGTGGGCTCCATGCTATATTGCTTTTGTCTCATTCCCTAGTGGTCTTCCAGGTCACATGAGAATGTCTCCTGTGCTTCCCCAGCCTGTTCGACACGCTTCTGAAGTGAGCACAGTCACGGGGTGACCATGTCTGGATTTTCTTGCAGCTGGTCAGCTGTCTTCTCCCTAACTTTATTCTGGCACAGCAAATACCGAATTATTGTTGTTTTCTTAATTGTCATTCTGCCTTCAGTTCTAAAATACTCAAGGGCAAGGCTAGCCTTACTCATGTCTACATCCCGAGTTCCCAAAGCAGACTGGTCCCGAGGACACGATGTTGAGAGGAGGCTGGGCGCGTGGGTGAGCTTATGTGTCCCAGGAGGTTTCTTGGGGACAGAAGAGGCTCATGTGCCACTCATAGGAAACATGCAATCAATTCTGCCTTTAATTGGTATTGTGTCACCCCTCCCCCACGCAGCCCATCTTATCCACCAGGAAAGCTGGCCTTATTTGGTAAGGAGTCTGCACATGTGACGTCACAGCTCTCGGATGAGAAGATTCTCTTAGTGGGCTTTAAGTGCTATTGCTGTGTCCTATAATAACGAGGTGGAGGGAGGCAGGGCATGAAAGAGAAGGTGCTGTGGCCACATAGGTGGAGGCTGAGCCCATAAGCTAAGATGTGCTGGCAGCGCCAGGAGCTGCTGGAATGAAGACAGGAAGCTCGGCCTCTCTGAATTCTTGATCTTAGCCTAGTGGAACTCATTTCTGACTTCCAGAAATGGAGAGAATAGTTTACTGGTAAAGTGTAACTGTGCCTATGGAGTGGTAAGTGTGCCGAAGCCTGTGGTAGTCACAGAGGTTGTAGGGACTCTGGACTAATGAGGGACATGTGCTTTGGTATTGAGAGAGAGTGCGATCTCACAGGGGCAGTGAAATGGAATCTAAATCAGAGTGTTGGATTTAGCTTCAAAACGTAAGCTGTAAAAATGGCATGCTTGAGAGGGAGAACTAACCCAGGGCGGGCTTTAGCTTTGGGTGTTGTAAGATCGACAGATGCATTCAGTTCCAAACCTATGCTGGCAGAGTGAGCTCACTGCCTCTTCCATTAAAAAAAGGTGCATAAGGGAACATGGCAGAGGGAAGGTTAGCTTCGGGAAGCTTCTAACCCGGGGCCTGAGCAGCCAGCCATCTTTGCCCCTATGCTCCCTAACCAGCCAGCCCTCTACACTTGTGTTTCCCAGAAGGAAAGCCAGCTGTAGGTTGCAGGCTGTGATTGTCCATACTAGGTCGGCAATGTGATGTGACTTGGCCAGTCTCTTCTATATTTGGTCTTGTTGGGCCAGATCGTCTTAATGGTTGTTATGCCCTGGGAGTTGACTCGGTAAAATTGGAAGTCTCACTGACTTGCTGGCCTCTTGTTACTGTTATTGGAACATTCGATGGTCTCACAGTGGTCGTTTTGAAGCGTTAGTGGGGCTTCCCTGAGCTTTAGCACTTGAGGAATTTGACCCTTGATATAATCACGGCACAGTCATTTTTATGAGTATGTTTTTTCCCCTCTCTTATATAAATATTGTATCCACTGAAACACCAGACATTAGCCACCATCCAAACAGCCCTATTGGTCCCAGTTTGCTCTGTTTCTTTTTTGTTTCTGTCGATTTGCAGATGCATATTTCCATCATGTCGAGCATAGCTCTGATACTGTTCCTTAAGCCATTCCTTTGACATTCTGGCAAAAGTGCTTTTCTGGGACTACATAGGCTTTTGAATCTACAATGTTCTTGATTATAGATTCAAAATCCTATGTCAGTGTCTTAGAAGAAGTCAAGCAGGAGAAGGAAGAGGAAGGAGGAGGAGGGAAGAGGAGGAGGAGGAGAAGGAGGAGGAGGAGGAGGAGGAAGAAGAAGAAGAAGAAGAAGAAGAAGAAGAAGAAGAAGAAGAAGAAGAAGAAGAAGAAGAAGAAGAAGAAGAAGAAGAAGCAGCAGTCCTGACTATTGCTGAAGTTTCTGTCTGTCTTAATGGCTTCTGGGCTTCACCAAAAGTTTATTATCACTGAGGTCAAAGCCTGAGAAAACCTGGGTGACATTTGTGATATATTACCAAGATATTTTCAACCAGGCAAGCCTAACTTAACCTGACCAGCAGCCAGGCTGATGTCTTCCCACATCTTCCTGTTCTTTTTTGTTGTTGTTTGTTTGCTTTTGGTTTGTTTTTTCGAGACAGGGTTTCTCTGTGTAGCCCTGGCTGTCCTGGAACTCACTCTGTAGACCAAGCTGGACTTGAGCTCAGAATTCCTCCTGCCTCTGCCTCCCAAGTGCTGGGATTAAAGGCGGGCGCCACCCCTGCTCGTCATCTTCCTGTTCTTACTAGCCTTTTGTATTATCACTTTCCACTGACATTGTTCAACATAGAATAGCAAATTCTCATTTATGTTTCTTTGAAAAAAAAAGATGGAATTTTCATGTGTTTACCCCTCAGTTGATTTTGACAAACATATCTACCATGTCCATCTGAGGGGCCTCAGATGCTTGGCAAAGCCCATCTCAGCCACATGGACCAATGACTTCATCCTGCAAGCTGAACCTTAGTCCCGGTGTCCAGCAGAAACGGAGCCCCCAGCACCTTTTCTGTGCAACCAGCTTCCTCCGGCTTCCTCTGGGTCTCTCTGGCTTTTCCTCGTTACTTTTTCTCCCCTACTACTCTCATGCAAACTTTTTATGTGTTTACATAGTTGACTCAGACTGGCTCTTTTTGGTTTGTCTTTAAAGTCCCTAGTGAGCTGCCTCTGGTGTATGTTCTCAGGATCACAAATGATCATGGCCCTTTGGTGCCCAAATGGATTCCAGATGGATAGTGCTCACATAGTAGCCTGGGTCTGGGGCCAGACTTTCAGTGTGCCTGCTCAAGCCATGGGTGTCTGGACACAGAGGGCAGAGATTTCCCAGCACAGAGGGGAGAAAACTGAGGGTGTTTTGCAAACTGATGCTGCTCCCCATTGATGTTCCCAAATGAAAGTTAATATTGTCTGCTGTGGGCAAGAATGCCAGGAATGCTTTGTGGTGGTTCATCTTTTTCTCAGCTCTCCATTTTAATTACTATCAGGAGGTGACCTCTCATGGTGGCTGGGGAACCCCCGCTTTTTCACAGGTGAGAATTGAAACTCACTGGCGTGAGCGTGTGCATGCGTGCGTGCGTGCGTGCGTGTGCCTGTGTGTGTGTGTGTGTGTGTGTGTGTGTGTGTGTGTGTGTGTGTGATTTCCTCCACTGAGGTAGGACAACTGGCTTTCCATGCCAGGTACACCAGTTCTGATTCTGCCTCTCTCGCTCTCTACTGTTGACAAACTCACGTCTCTCCTTATCTAGCCTTCATCTTCTCATCTGTAAAATGGGAATGATGATGCACACCTCAGTGGATTAGTAATAGTGTTTAGATGAGACCATAGGAGCACAGTGTACTTCCTGGTTAAAGACACAGATGAGGGTGACATTGTCTGTTGCCCAGGTTCGTTGTAAATCCAACCAGGACTGTCATCAGTCCTCACCCGGTGATGATTCTCTTGTTCTATGCATTACAACTCAAAATGGTTCTTCATTTTTTTTTCATGTGTCCTTCCCCGTTTACATTTCTGGCTATGCTGCTTACTGCTTGTATGCCAGGGTGAAGTGACTTCAGTCTTCAGCCCCCAACTTTTGTGATCTGTAAAATGAGCTAATACCCATTTCGTAAGGCTTTTGACAGCTACCATACTCAGAAAGCCCTGGAGGAGGGGTGGGGCACCCAACCTTGAACGGGTGCCCAATAAGCACTAGCAATCACATTGGGATTCTTCTATCCGTACCCCTGGTGCATCCTGGGATTCTTCTATCCGTACCCCTGGCGCATCATCCTGGGATGCATCCTGGGCCTTTCTACCTACCTATCACTTTGCACTAGGAGGTCATTAGGCCTGGAAACTATTCTTTCTGTCTATTCTGCCCACTGCATTCCTTGAGAATTTAAGAGTCTGCTTTGGCTACATGAGGTGGCTCCTCTGGGACCCACAGGCTTCCCATGTCAACACCACAGCAGCCCAGCTCCTGGGTTGAGCTTGTGTTCTGAGCCATGCGTCATTTGTGTTAGACTGGCCCCTTTGCAACTTGGCCATCTTGGGCAAATTACTTAACATTTCTGTGCCTTGGTGTTTTTGTACACAGGGTAGATATGACAGGCTTCAAGCCCTATATGTTCCTCAGGAGAATGCAGAATGAGGATGAGGGGAAATAACTTAGAACAACCATAGTATGAAGATTTAAGTAAATCCAGCCCCAGGGTTACTACCCACCTCAATGGTTTATATTCCCAAATGAAACACACACACAGTCTTTTAATGTGCCTTAGGTAGCTTGAAAGCTGGGCAACTGCCTAACCTCCATGTTGTTAGGATCCACTCTCCCATCAATAACTCCAAGTTACTACTTACTAATTTCTGTTCCATCTTGGCTGCTTTTAACTCCAATCAGTCAGCCTTTTAGGACACAGTCTCTTGACATAGAGCCCAGGATGTTCTCCTTGCTTCTCTGCCGATGGCGGCTCTGCTCTTGTCTCTCTCTTCTCTTCTTTCTCATGGTCCTAAGCCCAGGGAAATCTAGACCCTATCTTTTCTTCTCCTCAGCTATTTGCTGCTGGCATCTTTATTTACCAATCAGGGTCCCTCAGTATCTTACTGTATTCTCTCTCTTTCTCTCTCTTGTGAAAACAGTAGTTTTGGGGGACCCAAATTAACATTAGAATACAAGCATCTTTAGGTGAAACCCACTACAAACAACAGTAGGTGGGCAAGCACAATGTAAGGAAGGATTCTTGGCTTAGAGTGTATAATGTACCATGCTGTGATTATCTACGTGAGGACCACCTGAATGGGCATTGTGTCTTAATCCATCTTATCCCTGCTGCCAGTCGTACAGCAAGTGCACTCAATGCATGCTTATTAGGAGTAAATAGGTCCCCAAATTTCCTGCTTTTTTTTTCAATCCGTAGAACATTCTGAACATGGAAGCATTTGAGGTGCAAGAATGAAACAGAGCGTGTGACTTCTTCCTTCCAATCTTAGTTGCCATTTGCATTACCATGACTTGTTTTTGTTAGGATGGATGCACTAAGCATATGCTCTGCCACTGAGCTATACCCCAGCCCACCCACCTCATCGGTAGAATGATAATGTCATCAAGGTCATGATGTTCTTTGAGGGCTAGAAAAAGGTAGGTGGATGATGTGCCGATAGGGAAAAATCAGGGGGAACTTTTCATAGAATCCAATACGTTGATTAGAGTTATTTTTATATTTATGTCTTCATTTGTGTGTGTGCATGTGCACGAGTGCACATGTGGGTGTGGGTGTGTTTGCCTGTCCGAAAGTCAGGGGTCAGTGACAGATGATGCCTTTTTCTACCTACCTCTTATTTTCTTCTCTGAGGCAAGATCGCTCTAATTTAGAATTCACCCTCTCAGCCAGAACCATCTGGCCAGTGAGCTCCTAGCATCTATTTGTCTTTGCCCTTCTCAGAAGGATGCTGAGGCTCCAAGACTGGGTCCCCGTGTCAGCAGAGCAAACACATCACCCACTGAGCCATCTCCCCAGCTTCTGATTCTCAGTTGAATCAGGAGATTAGCAAGTGATTGTGTTTGTTCTTGTTGGAGGTTAAAATGCATTTGTAAATGACAGTAATGGAAATGGTGTGGGATTTGCACAGGAATGAACATGCAGTGTAAGAATAGAAGACTTCTGAGCCCTGACATAGGAAGCCTACTCCATGAGAAGGAAGACTCAGAACAGTAAGCCATGGAGTTAGTCATCACAGGCACTGAGAAAGAACTAGAGATCACCACCTCCATCGTACTTCCAGATGAATTCCAGATGAATTTTTACAGCTAAGTGTATTAAGAAGCATTTCATACACAAGTTAAAAAAATGACAAACTTATCCACAGTAGAATATGTGTATGCGCAAATTTACTTTTCATGCAAACTTAAGCATATCATTCCTGAGTTATTCTCTCAATACCAGGAAGCTGCTTTCTTAAGACAAGGTCGACCAATCTCTGTGTGGAACAAGTTAACAGGGCACTGGACACATAGTGGCAGGGTGCTTGCCTTGTACACAGGACACCTTGGGTTTGATGTCTAGCAGCAAAAAGAAATTGTAAATTCAAATGTGCTTATAGAAAACACAAGTAGTTTTTTACTTTTAAAATCTCCATGATTAGAAAAGAAAAGAAAACAAGGGACTTTGTAGAATTAACCAGGGATGGAACACCACTGTCTCCAAGCTTATGATGATTAATGTGAAACGGTAAGAAATGCCCCAAGTGTGGATCCACTGCGCCACTGGGTTCGGAACAGGAGATGTGTAAGTAGCAAGGACGGGAAGATAGTTTGTGATTCCTGATAACCAAATAAAAGAGAAATCAAATCATTATCGGGCTGGTTTCTCCCTTGCTGGAAAACCCTTCAGCAACTCCATTGTCTTCAGGGTAGAGTTCATAGCCTGCCATCTGAGGCCCGCTATCAAGATCGAGGTTGGCTTCCCTCCCCCAACCCCCAGCTTCTCCCGTGAACACCAGAGGCTTTAGCTATATTCTAAATATACACACAAAAGCTAGAGCCTTTCTGGACACAGTATCCTGACACTTTGTGCCAGTGCTCCTCTCAGAAGGTCTTCCTGGCCGTTCTTGGAATTCTCAGCTGAGCTCAGATAATAGTTCAGGTCCTTCTAGGTGGCTGCTCTTGGGGCAAAGAAAGTTCTCAAAAGCGTCCCTCGATTCCTGCGTCTGTCTCTCCTCCTACGAGAAGGGAGAGTGATACAAGTTTGAACACTCTCAAACTGAGTTCTCCACTGCCAGGTGGGAACCTCAACTTGCTCCTGGAAGTTGGGGTGAGAGAGGACTTAATCCTGAAGTTGAACTCCAGCCAGACTTAGATAAGGACTTACACAGACTGTCTGCTTCCCTTTGCCTTGTTCTTCACCAAGTCTCAGTCAGATCCTGACTGCTAAATAAAACCGAACATGGGGCCTTCAGACATCATTCAGAATATACTGATGTTTTAAAAATTAAGTCTAGGGAGATGAGTCATTGGAAACTGTGCTTTGCCATTTAAATATGAGGGCTGGCCAGAGTTGGGGTCTTGAGAACCCATGTATAAGCCAAGCAGGCGACAGTGGCCCAGCCACAATGCCAGCACTTGGGAATTTCTGAGGTGAGCTGGGTAGGTAGATTAGCTGACCTGGTGAGCTCCAGGTTCAGAAAGAGACCTGGCTTCAATAATAAAGTGGGGAGTGACAGAGGAAGACATTCCATGTGTGTCGACTTTAGATCTCCTCCTCACAGAATACACACACACACACACACACACACACACACACACACACACACGGACGTGTACACACAGATAAACATACACACACACACACACACACACAAATCACATCTGTACAAAACACAGACAGACATGCACACACATACACATGCACACACTCATGCATGCACGTGTGCATGCACACACGAGTTTATTTTTTTCCTCTCTGGATATGATAGCCCATACCTTTAACCCCAGCTCTTGGGAGAGAGGCAAGTAGATCTCCGTGAGTCCCAGGCTAGTCATATCTGGTATAAACCCTGCCTTTAAAAATTACTTTTCCTCTGAAACTCAAAGTAAAACCCAACCCAGCCGTCTGTAGTTATATTTGCTCAAACTGACCTCTCCGGCTCACGAGGAAGCGGAGGGTCACAGCTCTAGTCACCAGGACTTTGGCAGGAAGTAGCTAGTGGCTTAAGAGGAACATGCCACTTGCTGCTTAACCTATGAGACTTAACAGAAACCAGGGCTGGTGGGCGGGGGCTGCTCGGCACATGGCTGCTCAAGTGAAGTGCAGCACGGAGTCCCCCTGCACACCAGCTGTGGGCTGTCAGGGATATTCAGTGGCAAGTACAAGGCCTTTGGAGTCAAATGGATTTGGATCTAATCCCAATTTGTTAGCAGAGTAACCTTGGGCAAGTGTTCTGTGACCTCTGTGAGCCGCTGTTTCGCCATCTGTGAAACAGGAATGGGTGACATCCCACAGCCTCATGAAGAGGCCACAGGAAGAAAAGCCCCGTGCTTGGGTACTGCACAGCATTTGGTGTCTAGCAGCCACAGGTGTCTCCTTTGAGAAACTTATGGGAAGAGGGAAGTTGAAAGGTGTAAGGACTTCCGTTACTTCATCTCCCATCACAAGATGCGTCCTGTGCCACGATGATTGCCCATTCATAGCTTACATGTCACCATTACTCAACCTGTCTGTCACATGCGTTATCCTTTGTAATCGTCTCCAGCAGAGTGTCTAGAAGGCTTGTCATCAGTATCTTAAGTCTAGAGGTGGAGGCAGACACCAGTCTCTGTATCCTGCATACTGAGGCTAGGATTTGACAGTTTGGTTGTTTCCTGTTCTAGCGTGTCTGCCTCTTGGGGTCCGGCGTTTCATGCAGTGGCCTCTGCAGCCAGCTTAGTATATGACCCCAGGAACTGTATGCACATATGCTTATGTGATAATCCAAAACACAAGTGAGTGGCCCAGGACCTCCCATGTGAAATGACCTACATGAAGTGAATTTCTTTTGTTTGAAGATTTATTTTATTTTTAAGTGTGTGTGTGTGTGTGCACACGCGTGCGTGTGTGTACATGAGTGTAAGTGTCCTCAGAGATATTGGATCCCCTGGAGGACCTGGAGTTACAGGTGGTTGTGACTCTTCCAATGTGGGTTCTGGGAACAGAACCCTGGTCCTCTCTGATAACTGTACATTCTTAACCACTGAGCCATCTCTACAGAAGATAAATTAATGGATTCTCATCTCAGAAATAGTAACATGGAGAAAGAACCCCCCCCCACACACACAAAGTGAGCCCCTATGACCCTGCCTCTCTATCTATCTACCATTAACCTGCTGACACACATGTAGCCATGTTACCTTGGCCCGCCTGCCCCCAGACGTTTCCCTCCTTCCTGTAGGAGCCTTCTGTTGAACTGCTTTCCTAATAATTCTTATACTTACATTTCTTCTCTGAACGAATGTTTCCAGGGTGGAGTGAGGGACAGCCTTTGCCCGCATCTCATTATGCCCCCTCTCTCTTTTGCTTAATTAAATTAATTTTAGCATTTTCTGCTATTGCACATGCAACCAGTCAAGATCAAATATGTGCAAGGAAAAGAATTCGCTGCATGGTACCCCAGGATTAAAGGTCCTCCAATAATGATAAATTGGTTGTTAGATTAAAACAAAACAGGTGAAAGTTTACTTCAGGACCTACCTGTTTTGGTTGGAGAGTTTAA
Source organism: Mastomys coucha (assembly GCF_008632895.1). Classification (NCBI taxonomy): domain Eukaryota; kingdom Metazoa; phylum Chordata; class Mammalia; order Rodentia; family Muridae; genus Mastomys; species Mastomys coucha. The sequence goes on from NW_022196913.1 coordinate 58,074,428, forward strand.
GAGTTTGAGAATCAGCAAACCCTTTATTATAAGCCTGATGATATGAGTGATATTATATTATATGCCTAATGATATGAGTGCTCCCATATTATATCATATATTATATATCATATCATATTATATTTTATTACAAGCCTGATGATATGAGTGCTCCCATGTTATATCATATATTATATATCTTATCATATTATATTTTATCATAAGCCTGATGATATGACTGCTCCCTCATTAGCAGTTGGTGTCCATGCTGGGGTGGGGCCAGGGCAACAGTGTGTTTTGGGGGTTCTGCTCCCTGCCGTAGCTGCTGCATTTGTTTCATACCTGTTGCAGGAGAGGTGAGTCGTCCCACCTCTTCAGCCCCAGGGATGATCTATTTTTTGCTCACACTTTAAGAGATTCTAGTCTATCATGATGGGTGATCCTGTAGCGGTGGGAACATCAGGCAGGAGCTTGGTCAGATATCAGCAAACCAGGAAGCGGGGATGAGACCGAAAGTAGAGCCTTGCTACCCACCTCAAGATCATCCGCTGGCCCCAAAGGTCTGCTTCCTCTAACCAGCTTTCCACCTCTCAAGTGTCCCACAGCCTCCTCAAAGAGGACCACAAGCTTGGAACCAAGTGTTCTATTACATGAACTGTGAGTGTCATCTTCTATCCAAACCATAGCGTTCTGCCCTCGGCCCCCAGAAGTTTACGGCCACCTCACTCTGCAAAATGAATTCAGTCTGACTTCAAAAATCTCCATAATTTTAGCAGCTTCAACACTGTTCAAAAGTTCAAAGCTGGGGAAGAAGAGACAGCTTAGCAGTTACGGTCACTGGAGGCTCTTCCAGAGGACCTGGGCTCTGTTCCCAGCACCCACATGGCAGATCACAGAGGATCCAACACCTTTTTCAGCCTGCATTTGTCACGTCATTTTCTGTCACTGAGTCTAAGAGCAAAGAGCAGTAAATGTGTCCTAGCTGAGATGTGATACTGTCTTGAAATGTCCTCCATCAAAAGTGTAATCTGTTACTTGTGAATTCAGCCCCCAATCACGTTTTCAGAACATAGGTGGAATTCATCAGGCTTCACCAACCCCTGGTTCCAAACCCCTTCCGTGGTCTTCCCTTAAACTGGTTCCAAAGGCCTGCAAGCCGTAAGACCAGGTACATCACAGGAATGGTGCTGGTACCAAATTTCCATAGCATCTTCTCATGGCTTCCGCTAAATACCTGCCACGAAGCGACTGAAGGTAGGAGAAGGTGATTTGGTTTGTAGTCCAGGACGATGTGATTTGTCATGGCTGGGAAGCCATGGGGGCAGCTAACAGTCTGACAGAGCTGTTAGTCACACCTTAAAGGACCAAGGAAGGGCGTAAGGGTGGGAAAATGGCCATGCTCTGAACTTGAAGGTTGTTTTCCCAGAGGCCAACTTCTGCCAGCTGATCCCTCTCTGTCGAAAAGGTTTTACCACCTTTCAAAAGAGCGCCACTAACTGGTGACCAAGTGTTCAGACAAATGAGTCTGTCTCTGTCTATCTCTCTCTCCCTGTGTGTGTGCCCATGTATGTGTGTGTGTATTGCCTGTGCATACTTGTGTGGAGGCCAGAGGTTGTTTTGGGGTCTCTCTGGGGTCTCTCTCTCTCTCTCTCTCTCTCTCTCTCTCTCTCTGAGACAGGGACTCCCACTGAATCCAGAGCTCTCCATTTTGGCCAGCAAGCCTTCAGCGTCCTTCCATCTCAGCTCTCCCAGTGCTGGGGTTGCAGACCTGAGCTCCCGCACCTGGCATTTCCCTGTGTTCCAGTGCTCTGCTCTTAGGTCTGCTGAGCCATCTCTGTATCTCCATAAGAGGATTTTTGAGGAATCATAGGTAGTTGCTAAGTTGCTCAGAATCACATCAAAATTAATAAAACTTGACGACAACAAGTGGGGATTTCATTTCCAACCCATCTAAGCGTTGCCCAGTTACCAGGTCAGCCTTTCTCATGGCCAGGGTGTGTGTGGGTGTGGTGCAAAGTGGCAGATCTAGGCAGGGTCCTTGGGGTGCCTCTCACTGCTTGCTTCTTTATTGAGGAAGGGAAATCCAGAGTCTCCAGATAGAGGTGTCAGGCAGCTCTCTATAGGGAAGCCACCCCAACCGCCCTGCCTCAGTTCACAGGTGTGTTTTGTACCTGCATTCGTTCCTAAGACATTTTGAAGAACTGTTTTCAATGGTGGAAGGGAAGGCTCCTGGGATACAGATCCACAAGCAGGCAAGTGCTTACTTAGTAGGCCCCAGCCTGGAGTCAATTCTAGGAAATAAAAAAGTAGTGAAGGTTTTCTTCTGGAAGGAAGGATTGAGTGAGATGGAAGGGTATTGTGCAATGTACAGCAGGGAGGAGCTGAAGAGCCAGTGTCTACTGTGCAGTTTGACATGTGTGTGTGTGTGTGTGTGTGTGTGTGTGTGTGAGAGAGAGAGAGAGAGAGAGAGAGAGAGAG
>NW_022196913.1:58077165-58143989 GCF_008632895.1 Mastomys coucha
CAGAGAGAGTGTGTGCATGTGAGAGACAGAGAGACAGAGAAACAGACCAACTGACAAACAGACAGACAAAGGCAGACTCAGAGAAACAGAGAGATAGACTGACTACAGAGAGATGGACAAGCATAGACTCAGGCAGAGAGAATATGTAAGAACACCTAAGACCCACATTATGAAAGCATACAATATTTTTTACATAACTAATACCCATCCTCCCGCGCACACCTCCAGATGAGCCAGAGGAGTCTCTACAATACAGACACTATGCAAATAGTTCTTAGAGTGTGTTCCTGGAAGCCACAAGGAGAGGGCCCTGTGTGCTCAGCACCGATGTCGTACTTGTCTCCCCCACATTTTGAGATCAAGACTGTGGATGTTACACCTATAGGTCCAGAGGCCAGTGCTACTCTGCTGTCTACACACCTTCTGTTCCTCCCGACTGTCACCTCAGCTCTAGCCACAGCTCCCTCATAAAATGCCCAACGGCCATGCTCAAAATGCAGTGAGCCTCCCTCTCCAGGGTTCTAGAGGCCTGAATGCATCTCTTCATCCTTGTAGGATTCTTATGTGGGTTGCTGATACTTAAGCACTGAGACCTGCCCTATCTGCTGGTGTCCAGAGGCCAGCACTTGGCCTAATGTGTGCAGAAATGGTTACCTGCCTAAAAGGAGTAAGTGGGCAGAGCCCTGCAAACATAAGGCCTTGGCCTGGCCTGTTGTCAGCCAACTTGGCTCACCTCTTCTGCTCCTCAGACCTCAGTGGATTCCCTGGGAGGATGAGGATGAGGATGAGGATGATGTAGAGGGACACCCGAGCAACCAGACATGGCTTGGCCTTGTGAAATGATTCTCTTTCTTGGGCAGGGATGAGTGCAAACCCCCAGTTTTCTTCCTTTCAAAATGCCCTTTAGAAGAGAGGGAGTCGTCTTTTGCAGCGAGCTTTGACAAAGCGCTTCAGTTCTTGAGGATCTCTCAATTGCTTTATAGCAAACAACAAAGAAACGTTTGGGGAATGTACATTCGTTTAAAACCACCTCAAACATCACGGGTTTAGAATTCTTAAAGAGATAATCTGACAGAATCTGCAAGAGGGGGGGGGGGAAGGCAGAGACTTTTTTTTTTTTTTTTTTTTTTTTTTTTTTTTAACACAGATTTAGCAATTCTTCCTCGGGCTATGACCTCGAATTACAAGTGCTGGATGTCATGGTAAATAAGCCTTTAAAGCCCTGCCTGAAAAGCGACTCTGCACGGCTCTTTTGTGGAGGGCACGAAGGCACACACACCCAGAGCAGGCACACAATCCGGTCTGTGCTCATGTCATGCAAATGGGATGTGGATCTGTTCACAGCCTCAGACGTGGGAGCTTGAAGCCCTGATGTCAGCATGCTCGGAGAGGTGGGAGAGGGTCTGGAAAACAGATTGTCTGTTGCAGAAGTCAGCTCCTCTTTGCACCAGATGCTAAAATCTAGAAGTTAAGGACTGAATTAGGAGCCATCTCAGGTGGTGAATGTACTGGGGGAAAAAAAAAGAGATGTTTTTATAGGAATATATTATAAAATTATGAATGACCACATCTAAGTTACACGCCTAGTAGCGTGTTCACTAAGCAGACATTTGCCTGGCTTAGCTCACTCTGAAGCTTTGCATATACTGGTGCCAACCGTGTGTTTTTGTTGCTTTTTGACCTAGGAGTGCAGGACGCGATCATTCAGAAGACAAAGCCAGGACTTTGAAAGCCCCAGAGAACTGACAGCTAGCCGAAAGCCTCAGAGTCCAGTTGGAAATATGTTTTGAAATATTTACCAGTCTTGGACTTATCTTATTTTGAGGAAGATGAAAGAAAAAAGATGAGGAGATGCTCTCCCCAAAAGTTTTAAAAGTGGGGGAGGATCCAAAGCCAATTGCTGTGAACACACTGTCATGATTTAGGTCTCTTCTCTCACCCCCATCTCTCTTTCTTCTTTCTTCCTTCCTTTCTTTTCTTTCTTTCTTTCTTTCTTTCTTTCTTTCTTTCTTTCTTTCTCTTTCTGTCTTTCTTTTTCTTTCTCTCTTTCTCTTTCTTTCTTTCTTTCTTTCTTCCTTTTTCTCTCTCTTTCTTTCTTTCTTCTTTCTCTCTCTTTCTTCCTTTCTTTCTTTCCCTTTCTTTCTTCCTTCTTTCTTTCTTTCTCTCTTCCTTCCTCTTTCTTTCTTTCTTTCTTTCTTTCTTTTTTCTTTCCCTTTCTTTCTTCCTTTCTTTCTTTCCCTTTCTTTCTTTCTTGGGATCAATTAATCAGCATGGTCTCACTCTTTTCCATAGATGGAACTACCATGAGACTTGTGAAGCACACATTGGTTCATGGATGGCGTTTAAATTACCCTTTTCCTCCTGTTTGAAACGTAGGGATTGCCACTGTTTCCGTGTGGCAGAGAACTGAGTTTGAGAACTTGCCCAGACTTAGGGACTTGGGGGAGATACAACTAGGACCCCGGCTTGACCTAGTAATCTTGGCCTTGTACTGGCTTTCAGAAACATTTTTCTACAGTTTATAGGAAGTGATGGTATCAGGATGGCGAGAGTGCCCAGCAAGGAACTGTGACTACCTCTGTCACTACCTGCTGGCTGGGCTCTGAGTGGACAGCATAAGTCATTACACTTGGGTACCAAGGCCAGACTCATGAACAGGGTGAGTGTGATGCAGTTGACAGACGTCCCCGGGCGTCCTGGGGAGAGGTAGGGACTGGGGAGAAACAGAGAGGCTGTATCTATCTAAAGTGGGACACTTATTAACATAGATAACTTATTACTACTGCTGAAGCCATAAGTTACCTAATTATTCCACCTTCAGGTCATTTTTGAGGCTAGAGAGCAAGATTTGTGGGTGAAATGTCATCTTTAAAAGCCTGTCATTAGCAGAAGCTAAGGCAGGCAAGGAAGATCCATTTGAGGCATCACTTGACCTGCACAGGATGCCAGGGACCCGAATGGCATCCTCTCCCATGATCGTATCCCAACAACACCTCCTCACTGCTTGGGTGGCTGCCCCATGCCTCAGTTTCCCTGTCCAACACACAGAAGATAATGCCTAGTGTATGAGTTTGTTGAGGGAAATGTGAATACACTTCAAATCTAACACGCCTGACACCACACCTGTCCGGTCGCTGACACCTATGTTGTCCCCAAGGTTCTCACGTGGGCGCCATTATCCATTTGTTGTTCCCTCTGCCAGAAATAGAGAAATCCCTCTGCTCTGTTACAACACGAAGAAGATGCTGCTTCTGGAACTTTCCATGAGCTGGCTCCTTCTAGCCCCTCGGCTCTCCTGTCATCCCACAGAGGCGATAGTCTAACGTGGTTAACTGTCTCCAAACAGTCTATCAAGCCACCATCCTCAGACACTAGGAGAGCATCGCGATCCAGTGATGTGCTCCCATCAGAGCTGAATGCCTGGCATCCCAAGAAAAGCAAAGTGCTTGTTGTTCTTGCTTCTGCACGGGTACCAGAGCAAGAGTTGGCATAGAAGGACCATGGCGAGGAAATGCCATGGGTGAATGAATGCAGGAATCAAAGAATGCAGAGTGTTGCCACCTGTGGCCACCGTATCCTTCCAGCTGCTTCTCTGGAGAGCAGAAAGGGGAAGAGTGCCTTTGACTCGCTTGCAATACCTCTGGGTATGTGTGCTTCAGCATCTTGTCAAGTCTGGGTGCTTAGTACATCCAGGGCAGCTCCAGAGAAGCAACCTCCAGATGCTCCGTCTCCTCTCACAGACACAGATGCTTCTACTGGACCTGCTCCTTCTGATCTATCCACAGATGGTTCCATAGACCCTGGACAGCAAGGAAACAGCCAACTCTTCTAAGACTGGACCAATACAACCATACCCATTTTCTTAGGTTTCCCAGAGACATGTCGCCCCAGTGCCAGCAAGAAGCAGTTAGAGATCATGGTGACCCTATTCCTGCTCCACCATCACCTTTTCTATTATTTTTCTTTTTTAATTTAACCAAAATGGGGGACTGTTAGCATTCTGTCTACGCTCCGCCCCACAGTTCCCTGGCACACTTGGCTGTTGCCCCCTCCTCTCCTGCTCTCGCCTTCCTCCTCCTGCTCTCTCTTTCCATTCCCTTCCCGCCTCTCTCTCCATATGCTCATAGCTGGCCCCTACTTCTCCTCTCTTCTCTTCTCTTCTCTTCTCTTCTCTTCTCTTCTCTTCTCTTCTCTTCTCTTCTCTTCTCTTCTCTTCTCCTCTCCTCTCCTCTCCTCTCCTCTCCTCTCCTCTCCTCTCTTCTCTTCTCTTCTCTTCTCCTCTCTTCTCCTCTCCTCTCCTCTCCTCTCCTCTCCTCTCCTCTCCTCTCTTCTCTTCTCTTCTCTTCTCTTCTCTTCTCTTCTCTCTCTCTTTCTCTGCCTTTCTCTGCCTCTATTACCCTCTAAACTCCCCTCCCCATACCCTGAATAAACTCTATTCTATACTATGTCCTGTGGCTGGTTCCTCGGGGGGGGGGGGATGCTTCAGCATGGACCTACTGAGGTACCCCTTTGCCCACACCTCACCAAACATCCACCAAAACATATCCCCTCTCCACCGCCCCCATCTTTATGAACACATCACCTGGGATGTGCTACGAATCAGAACTAGGGATGGCCCATCCCCTGCTCTCTGACCCAGTCAAATATTTTGCTTGTAAAGCTATTAAGGAGGTAGAGATAATAGCTCCTGGAACATAGATGGGATCAGAACCAGAAACAAAAACTGTGCACACATTGAATAACTTGCAAAGTTAGGAAGGCCAATCTGGGGAAGTGGGGAGATGTGTACTTGTGAAGCCGGGGACGTGCCGGGGGCATCCTAGCCTGGCTATTTGAGGAGGGGGTGGATTCTCACCCATTTCCCTCCTCCTTCTTCTCAGACTTAGGTCTTAGTCAGATCCCTTAAGAATCCCTACTGTATTCTTGCGGGTTGCAGTGTTGTTAAACCTGCCCTACTGATGCTGGTCTCTCCAAGTTTCTGGGGAGGAATCCATGCTCTCCTTAGTTTACATTGCTTTGCCCCCTGAACCTCTCAAATCTGGCTTCGACCAGAGACTGCTGCAACGACCAGAGTGAGACGTGAACACTTTACTCTGGCGACGGACGTTCACCAACAGCCACACAGTGGGTACCTACAGTGATGTGGATGGACCAGCGCCTGCTGCAAGCTAAGCATATTATGCTACGACTGAAATCTATCCTGGCTCCTCAGTTTCGCTTTCCTGATTAACAGCAATCAAAAAGTTTCATTTAGAATATTTGTCTTTATGTTTAAAAATTTATTTTATTTTTAAATCAGTGACACTGAATGGCTGTGGAAACCATGATCTTGGTGACAGTAACAGAGGCTCAAGTTTGGTAGAACCTAAGCTGCGTGTTAAGTACGGCTCATTGGAAATGTTCGAAGTGTTTCCTCCAGGATGCGGCCTTGCTGTAGCTTGTTTGCTCTGTGTTGTTGCTGCTGTTGTTGGTGGTGCTATTGTTGTACTGACCTTCACTTGGACCCTATTTGCCCCAAATTTAACTACCCGTACTCCGCCTGTTTCCTCACACTTAAGCAGAGCTTACTCTGCACCCGGCCCCCACACTTGCTTTTCACATACAGCATCCATGCATCCTGATGCTACATAGATTTAGTTTCAGCCATTGGCCTCTTTGACTTCTTCATTATCATTCATGATGGTAATGGCTGCCGCTTAGGCTCATGGTATGTACAAGCTAGGCTTTACATGGGCTGCCGTGATTCTGGAGATTCTCAAGTCACAAAGTGGTAGAAAAAAATGTCAAGACACTGGGCCAGATTCCAACAAAGAAAGGTCCAAGCCTAGAACCCAGGTGCCTCATTCTCTCACGGCGTGTTCTCTATACCCTTGCAATTCCATGTGTCCTTGTTATCTGATGTCAGGGCTGACAGACTCCTCAGGGCACTTCTCTGACTCACTCTCCAAGCCAAAGGAGTTTGTCACCTTTTAGAGATTCTGCAAACCTTTGCTTGAATCTTGGGCTATGTTAGGCTGACATTCTCCTGATGTGGTTTCAGGCTGGGTGGGGCTGGATCTTACTGGAAATCTTGATAGAGTGGTGAACAGAAAGAGGGCACGTCCACTAATTACCAGGAGAAAGGTTGGACTGCTCAAATTCTGGCAAAAAATGGGGCTCCCACTTGGGGTGTGGCCCCCAGAACAGTGGAATGTTCAGAGCTTGGCTCAGGGTCCACTCAGGCTTTTTCATTCTGTGACCCTCAGTGGGACAGGGGCTTCTGTGAGGGTTAAATGTAACAGAGAAAATGGAATGCACACCATGCCATCTGTACACAATGGGCCTGCATGTCACTATTGCCTATACACACACACAGACACACACAGACACACATACCCTCTGCACTCTTGGTACCCTCCACTTACACTGGACTTGCCAACCTGTGAAGATTGTTACTCTCCTTCCGGCAATGCCTCTTGGAACAATTTACTCTTGAAGCCCTGGTTCCTATTCTGTGAAGTAAGGATGACAACTGATTGACTCCCCTTAGAGTCGGTGGGGTAACAGCAGACTTCAGAAACAGTCAGCATCTGAAACAGTACCGGAAATGATCCCGTATGAGAAGTGTCACTGTTTGGCTTCCTTCTTGTCCCAAGCCGAGCCATCCAACCCTGCCCTCCCACCCCCCAGCTCAGTGTGCATTTCCCCTTCTTGTTTATGGCCTCAGAAACATTTCGAATTTCACAGTAAGCACCAGTGATGAAGATATAAAGAAAGGAGAGGAAGACATGGGCAAAGTTGAAGACGTCTTACACAGGTGTTGTAGCCTGGATTCTTAACGACGGGCTGAAGACATGAGAGACATGGCTGGAATGTAGAATTTACCTGATGATCTCCCTTAAAATCCAAGATTTTTACTTTGTTGTAAATGTTACGAAAGTGAATGGATTTCAGGCTGCCGTAAATGGAAGAGAATTGTCACTCTGGATCCTTACAAACATATTCTATACCCTCTGGGTAAACTGGTGGACTCTGGGATGGAGGATGATCTTTGTAATGGAGGAGATGGGTAAGACTCCCTGTCCTCTCTGCAGAGCAGCAGAGAGACACTCAATGCCCTAGAGTAAAAATGGGAAGAGTTAGAAGAGCCTGAGGAAATGGGACAGACAAGGCCGTTGGTGGGGCGGAGTGTTTGGAACAAAGCCTTGGGACATCACTTAAGACTACTTATTTGTGAGCCCTGAAAAAAGCCATCTGCAGGCTAAGGAGGAGAAACAATGTATTCGGATGATGGAGACAATGTATTCCGGATGATGGATAGCTAGCTCTCTGAGTGGAGGGGAAACCAGACTTGGAAAAGTACAGAAAGTGGGAGAGTTCTGGGATATAGAAAGCCAGACCTGCAGGAGAGCTGAGCTGTGCTGGGGAGAGTTGGTCCTCTGGGTGTTTCTGGGGCTTTCTTTCCCTAACACTGACCTTCTTATTTCCAGTCCAAGAAAAGAGAACGTGATTGTCCTACCTGCAATCGCATAACCCCTGAGGGAGCCAAGGACATCGGGTGACACATCATAACTGTACCTAGAGGGGAGAGGTTTTCCAACTAGAAATGAGAGTTGTGTAATGGTGGACTAGTATATGCAGTCTCCTACAGTGAGCGAGGTATAGACAATGAAGCTGTGATGTCATTACAACCTGTGCTTGTCAGACTTCATCAATGCCAGTCTGCGTTAGGTGCTAGGAGAAGGAATGAATGAGGCTGCGAAGGAAGGAATAGAACCCAGGTTGTGGACACAGATCCTTTGATCCTCCATTCCACCTTCTAGAAGAGAAAGGTCTCTTGGCAGAAGGAAGGCAAATGTCATAAGAGAGGCTCTGGGCTTCATGAGGGGTGAGAAAGTGACTGTAAGCAGATCCGTACTGATGTTTGATGAAGGAATGGAGGGCAGAAAGAGGAAAGCCTTGCTGGAAGCTAGAACCACACCGCTCAGTTCCCAAGCCATTCAGAATCTAAGTCCAACTGTATCTCAAGGTACTTGGCAGAGATGATACAAGTTAGGAATGTTGAAAATGCAGGACAGACCCAGGCCTAAGATACACGGACCAATGGCTTTATTTGAGGGACTAAGCATGGAAGATTCCAGAAGTCTTTTCTCTAGACTCCTGGGTGAAATATGGGGACATGTGCTGGCTCATCAGACAGACAGGAGAAGGAGAATCAGGGATAGGAAGAGAATGCAGAAAGTTAAGTGCAAGGGTTGGAGAGACTACTGCAGCATCCTGCTCTTGCAGAGGATCCAACTTGACATAAACTGGAGTCATGAGAGAGGAGGAAACCTCAGTTGAGAAAATGCCTCCATAAGAGCAGGCTATAGGCAAGCCTGTAGGGCATTTTCTTAACTAGTGGTTGATTTGGGAAAGCCATTGCAGATGGCCCTGGGTTCTACAACAAAAGAGGCTGAGTTTGCCATTAAAACAAGGCAGTCAACAGAACTCCTCCATGGCCTCCACATCAGGTCCTGCCTCCAGGCGCCTGCTATATTTGAGTTCCAATACTGACTCCCTTTAGTGAAGAACAGTAATGTAGAATAAGCCAATCAAACCCTTCCGCCCTCCCAAGTTGCTTTTAGTCACAGTGTTTCATTACAACAATATTAAGCCTAAGACAGGTTCCCAGCACCTACGACTTCAGGCATTTCCCACATCTGTGACTCTAGTTCCAGGGGATTTAATGGCCTCTTCTGACATCTGAGGGTACCCGAGTTCACACCTATACACTCCCCTTCCTTCTCCCCGAAATATAAAATAAATAAATCTCCTTTAAAAAAAAAATAAGCTAAATGTGATTGTAAATTCCCCAAACTCAAACCAAGGCACTTGGAAAGCTAGGGCAGGAGGATTGACATGAGTTCCAAGCCAGCCTGGGCTACATAGTGAGTATCGAATGGCTACTGTTTAACAAAACCGTAGGGAGAAGAATGTGGCTTATTTGGTAAAACACATACCTTGTAAGCCCAAGGACATGAATTTGACCCCCAGACGAAAAAGAAAGAGGTGGGCAGGATGATAAAAGACACACATTTGTAATCCCAGCATTAGAAAGGCAGAGACTGTGACAGTGGTCAGCCAGGGTAGCCTACTTAGGTGTGCTCCAGGTTAGAGAGAGACCCTGTCTCTAAAGGTTAATGGTAATCATGAGGTTGTCCTCTGGCCTCTGCCCATGAGCACCTACCTGTAAACAGTCATACACACACACATACATACACACATACATACATACACACATGCATATACGTACACCAGATATACACAAACATACATACATACATACATACATACACGGACATCAATGAAGAGTGTGGAGGAGGAGGGAAGGAGCTTTAAAGTCCACAAAGAGTAGTTACGTAGACACTGAGGGACTGGATCCCTGTAAAGGGGGAATGGGGATAGCCATTTGCCAGCTGGGAGGTGCTGGGGTCAGAATAGCCTATTGGGGCCTAGAATTATCTATCTGAAAAAAAATTGGGATAGTTTGGGCACCTTTTTCTGTGTGTCATTGTCAGGATTCATTGAGAGAGGCTTAGCAAAGCTAAAATTAAGAATTGTAAGCACGTCAAGCATTATAATCAACAGGCTGGAAGACAGAGTGAATGGATGAGCGGATGGACGAGTAGATAGATAGAAAAACAATTCAAGATGAGGGAAAAAGGACAAGGAGCAGAGAGCAGAGGGTGCACTCAGGTGCCTGGTCCTGTGGTCGTTGTCTGGCCCACAGACGGGACTTTCCCCCTGGCCAGGCCAGCCTGCTTGGCTTCAGCAGGGAGATAAGATGCTCGGGTTGCTTTTTCATCTCTTGGGCCTCCCACCCCTCCGCCGCCAACCCCTCTTGGCAATAGGGACCTTCAAAGTCCCTGCTGGCTCCAGATCTGTAGATAATCGTTTACTGTAATTCTACCCTGGAAAGGGGGTTGATAAACTCCAGATGGAGTGTGAGGTCTTCAGACTCACTTTTTCTGTCCAGATAACACTGGAGGACCAGGCTCTACCCTATTAGGAAACATTCTTCATTTTAAGGAGTAGGGGGTCATAGGAGCACATGATTTGAAGTCAGACCAGCTTAGATGCCAATTCTGGCTTTATTCATAATTTGGCAGAATATACCATGTTCTGGAATGCTGAAAGCCTTCATTCTGTGAGGTGCTGACATGAAAGACCCAGATAGGCTGAGGGAGGGTCAGACCTTTGCTCTCACAGAGGGTCTGGTGGATGAGTCAGACCTCCCCAGGGTGGCCCAGGAGGCATCTCATAGCATCTCGGGGTGGAGACCTACAGAGGACCTGCGCAAGTCTTAAGAGACTGCCCTAGGGCCCTGCCTTTGAGTCAGCCAGGCCTAAGTTTGAAGTCAGCTCTTTGAATTAGTGAGTGTAAGACACCTGGAGAGTTTATCTAAATTGCCTGAGCCTCGCTGTCCTCTGGAAAAAGATATCAAGATACAGATAGCCCCCACCTCACTTGGAATTGCAAAGGGTAGGGGGAGACAGCAGAGGAATGTGCACCGGGGTAGAAAAGGCCACAAAGGGAGATGTCCTCTTCTTGTTGACCAAATTATACTGTGGTCACACATGGTGAAGAAACAGAGTGGTCAGATGCACTCAAGGGATGGTGGGGAGAAGCACCCTCCAGTGACATTCAGGAAGGGGCAATGGTTAGGGACCCTCTCACGCACTCATTGTTTTTCACTGAGTCAGTCACCTCCCATCTGCTAAGACCTCCCTTCAGCTAATCTTGGCTTTGTATCCTAAGCAGTCCAGAGACCAGCTTCTCAGAGTGAGGTATGGCCGGGGCTGGTGTGTGGATGCTCCTTGAGCAGCAGATCTGGGCATGCTCTGCAAAGGGAGAAAGGTCAGGGATGGGCTGAGGGCCCTAAAGGAGAGGCCTTTGGCTTAGCATGATCCTCCTGTGCCTTATTTACTCTTTGGGCCTTTCATAAACCCATTATGTAAATCCACCTAGGTTTAAGATCCTAACCCTACCGGCTGCTAAGAGGATTTAGGGTACTTTAAGATTAAAACCAGGAGCAAAACAAGAACTTTAAAGAGAGCAGCTCCCCATCAATCTCTTAATGAGAAAAAGGCAATCGAAACCACTATGAGACAGATACCTTCTGCACCTATCAGATCGAAAGAGATGAGAAGGCTGATAACGCCGTGGGCCAGTGGCTTTGTACAGGAGAAGTGGGCACAGTTAGCCCAGATTGAGGAAGGAAAACCCCTGTCCAGCCCTCTTGGAAAGCTATTAGGCTGTGGTCTCTGAAATGAAAATGAGTTTTTCCTTTTAGCTCAGCAATTCCAGTAAGGCGTCCTTCAGTTATATCTGCAAGAATGGGCAAAGGCATTATTAACACAAGAGTATTAGTTGCATAATCTTACTGGGAACACTATGAAAGCTAACTAATTGCCCACATACAGGGACTGGATACATTGCTCTATAGCTATACGAAGAAATCAGAAACAGACCTAGCACAAAACAGAATGTATGGTGCTCGCCTCTGGGTGTGATAATAAACACTCGGTGTTTGTGCAAATTAATTAGAACCATTGTCTTTGGGGAGGGGACCTGAATGCCTGAAGCTCTGAGGTAAGAGGAAGGCTTACCCGTAGCAACAGGTGCGCTATACTTTAAAAACAGTTTGGATTTTTTCCCCCCTATTTGCATGCATGGATTATTAAATAAACAAATATTCACATCCCCCAAGTAAAAAAATAAGAAAATATCACTAATCATAAACAGCTCTAAATGTCAAACTCCGACAACACATCTGAACCTCACCACAGACTAATTCACCATAGCACTTGGTTTACTAGGGCTCCATGCGAACGTGAGATGCTCTGGGTCAGAGTAGCAGTGGAGTGAGTGGCTCCTGGCAGTTGCCTTGACCAGGATTCTACTTGTGCAATGTATTTTGCTGTCGCCAGCTAACTCAAGGGCACAAATGGCAAACAAGTTGTGCTACATAGTTTGCATCTTCCAGCATCAGAAAGTTTAGCTGTCAGAGAAAACATGTCTCCTGCAACAACATGAGCAGTTTCCTCTTTGCTCTCTGGATTGTCCCTAGGAAACTGAAGTGTCTTGTTGAGCTGCATTGCTTATTCCGCTCCAGGCAGATACACAGGCCTGTGTGTAGGTGACACTTTACCTTCCCCTGGGTACATCAGCTGGGTCCATGAATATCCAGAAGCTGTTTACAGCCAGCCTCTGAACCCTGTGATGACGGCATCCCTAGGCAACACGGCCCTCCTGCATCTGTTGCTATGGCAACACCCCCTACACGTGTGTTACCTGCGTTACCTGCATCACCTGCAAGTCATCGCCTGCATCACCTATGTCAAGGCCTGGATAAGAGACATGGACCCAAACCAGAGCTCTCTCTCCTCCTCTCACTTCTTTCCCTCATTCCCCCACCCACTTCAGGATGCCTCTGTCAATAAAAGACCTCTTCTGTGAGACCTGTGCTGGCTTGGCGCCGTCTGCCCAGGAACAGACTGCTTTTCATCTAACACGTGGGACAAAGACTGCCATCCTTTTAGGAGGGACAAATGGGACAGCTTGGTAGTGGGTGGCTGTGTGAACAAGAGACCATGATTTGAATTCATCCTGAATGAATCTGCCTCTGGCGACAGGGTGGTTCAATTGGGTGGCGTGGAAGTTTCTGAGTCCCGTGTGACACGGAGCTAATGACAGTAAATGGGATTAGGTCTCTGCAATTAACCTGTGAGTTTACTAATCTTTACTCACACGCAATTAGAAGAGTCCAGTTCTTTTTGTTGCTTGGTGGGTAGAACGTTTGCATGCCTTAGGTTCTGGTACCGATGACCAGGGTATATTATTTTATGTTACTTCTTGTTGTTTTGTTCTTATTTTTGTTCTTGTTTTTGCTTTTTGAGACAGGGATTCTCAGTGTACAGCTGGCTGTCCTGGAACACCCTTTGGAGACCAGGTTGGCCTCCAACTCACAAGAAACCCACCTGCCTCTGCCTCCCAAGTGGTGGGATTAAAGGTGTGTGCTACCACTGCCCAGCTATTTTATATTGTTCTTATCCTAAAACGGGGGAACACATTATGAAAGGAATAAAGAACGATGCTAAATGGCAGGGGTGTGTTATACTGGAAGTGTTTTTATTAGCACAACAGCTTTTATGTATGTAGTATCACAAGGGTTAATCAGAGGACTCTGGATCCTAGAACACAGCTGCTGCTTTGAAGGCACTCAATAATAATTTCTCTCTTTTCCTTGAAGAATTGACAGGGATGAGTTACTCTAGGCCAATAACACTTACTTTCCTGTCTCACTGGATACAGTACCTCTCCATTCAGTTAGCATAACAATTCTTCCACCAGAGATGATTAGAGAATAACCATTTGGAGGAGAGTATCTTCGCTCCCTGTGCACAGTAGCCAAGCCTGATAGCACGCAGCAATGGGGACTTGCCCTCTGCAGAGTGCTGCTCTGTCTTGGCCTGGAACAGGCAGATCAGCCCATGCCTCATTGGTGGACCTGGATTTTCTGTTCAGGTACCACGGGTTCCACACTTTTGTGTCTTTGGAAAGTCATCCTGTGCTAAGGAGTGTTTTGCTACAAGGAACAGCAAATTGAACTCAAGGTGAAACAGAATAGTTTTAGGTATAGTTTATTTAGGGACAATGGTGACTGTAAATGTAACTGAAATGGTGTTTCCCATTTTTTAATGGAAGAAAAGTCTCTTTATGTAATTAAGATGGCCTTTCGGGGGTGGCTTACTGTGATTAACTGTGTCAGAGGCTCCTGAGATGCTCCTTGCTCTGGGTTTGAGGTTCCTTTCCCATGGCTCTGAAGTCTCCCAGGTCTCTCTGGACATCCAGCCTAATCTGAAGAACTGATGCTTCCTCTGGAGAGGATCCCAGATGAATTTCTCCTCATTGGGTTTCTGTCAGATGTCTCCTGGCCTCTGAGACATTTCTGACAGATGTACTCTGCTTTCTGCAAAATCTCTGGTGAGCTTTCTCCTCCCCCAATCACGCCAGGTGCCAGATGTAAAGGTTTATTCACCAGATGTAATTGTCATCTGGAGGCTTACTGTTGAGTAAGCTCACCCTTTCTAGTCCTTTCTGGATTCCGGGGCTGATTCAACTCAGTTGCTCTGACTCACACTCTTCTCCAAGCTGACTGACTCAAACTGGCTCCTCACTAAATTTCTCTCTTTGGAAAAATTGCCTCTGTGTCCCACAAACTGAACTGCACTGACCATGCTGCATGAACTGAACAGAACTGTCCGGAACTGAATGGAACTGAAGGGAACTCAACTCGCCGACATTGCCCGCACTCAACTGATTGGCACTCACTGAACTGTCCTTCACTCCTGACTCACTCCTTAGTGCTCTTAAGTAGCCTCTCTTTCCTGGCTGTTCTCCTGAGAGCTGGGCGTATCCTATCTCTGACTCATTTTGTCAAATCTTTCTCTGACTCATCACTTTGTCTGCCCCTTAATTAGACGTCACTTTCAAACATGGCTGCTTCGTTCTACAAACTATTTACCATCATTGTTTGGGATTAGAGGTGTGTGCTAAGGGTGTGTTTGCATTCCAGCCAGAGGGATTAAAAGTGTGTCATTCCAGCTGGATTTTACCTAGAAGGTCTTTGCATGTGATCCCTTGCCAGGGCAGCCATGTTGCTGAATTAAAATGCCTCTACACCTTCCCCTTCCTTTAAGCAAAAAATGGTACACAGTTTGACTTTTACAACAGAAATGATTATTAATCCCATAAACTTAACAGACCAAATGTCCTCATGAGGATCCTTGATGTGATGATCCTTTATAACTGCAATCCTGATCATCTGTTCTTCAGCAAATGTCCAATTCAGCATCAGAGTCTGCCAGTCTGCCAATCTGAAGAATGATCTGCCCTTTTTCAGCCAGTTTGTTGATATTGTTTTAACATCCAAAACAAAGTCAGGGAATGTGTTATGTTGGGGAAGAGGTTTGTCCATATTTCCACAGTTGATGAACGTCTATGGGTTCCATCCAAATTGATAAAGATCTGATCTGAATAAGAGAAGTTCCCATATGGAAAGCATGACTCAAGGAAAGAGGAGATTAGAAAAACAGCAATGCAGACAATACAGAAAGCTCAACTCTAACCTCCCCGCTTGCTGCCCATGGGGACAGCTCAACAAACTGGCTGAAAAATGACCTCATCTCCCATAGTCAAAACAATGGACATTTTGATATCTAGGATTTCTGGCCATTGATTGTCTAATTACATAGTCATTAGGGTCAATATCAGCAGTAGTTCAGATCCATTCATCCATGGGTACTGATGGAGTTTTTAAAGATCTAAGAACTTTTTTTACACTCTGCATTTGCATTTTCAAAAGCTAAAGTTTCAGTTAGTACCATGTCTTAGTTAGGGTTTTATTGCTGTGAAGAGACACCATGACCAAGGCAACTCTTATAAAAGAAAACCTTTAATTGGGGCTGGCTTACAGTTTCAGAGGCTCAGTCCATTATCATCATGGCAGGAAGCAAGCAGATATGGTGCTGGAGGAGCTGAGAGTTCTACTTCTTGGTCTGAAGGCAGCCAGAAGGGGACTCTCCTCACTGGGTGAGCTTGGGCATAGAACCTCAAAGCCCACACCCACAGTGAGGCAGTTCTTTTAACAAGGCCACACGACTAGGCAGTGGTGGCACACGCCTTTAATCCCAGCACTTGGGTGGCAGAGGCAGGCAAATTTCTGAGTTCGAGGCCAGCCTGGTCTACCTAGTTGAGTTCCAGGTCAGCCAAGACTACACAGAGAAACTCTGTCTCGAAAAACCGAAAAAAAAAAAAAGCCAAAAAAACCAAAAACCCAACAACAACAAAAAATAAACAAGGCCACACCTACTCCAATAAGGCTGCCTCTCCTAATAGTACCACTTCCCATGGGCCAAGCATATACAAACCACCACATACCTGTTTCACATTTGGATCTAATACTGTCCTGTTTATAGTGGACACTACTTTATGTGAGAAGTCAGTAAAAGTCTCTCTGGGGCTCTGCATAATCTCTATGAATGACATAGACCTTATCCCTTGTTCTCTACCTTATTCCAGTCTCTTAAAACTACCAACTACCAAAATACATTGTATAATAATTGAGTAATCAAATTGCATCTGCTGTCTTAAATCAACAAACTGACCCTCACCTAACAATTGGTCTTTCACGCTATTAGCACCTTTAGACCTATTACAATTTTCCATAATTGCAGCTTCTTTTTGACACCGTGTCAGCCATTATAGTTGAGAACTAGCTTCCAGTAAAGCTGCTGTTAAATCTCAGATAGCCTAGGTTTGTAATATCTGTCTCACATAGGGTGAGTACATTCCATGAGTTACTATTAGTTCTTTAAAATGTTTAAGATCTTGTATTTTAACAGGATTCCGGGCTGGTTGTTCATTTTTTGAAATTTCACCACATTTTCCCTGGGGAAATAGGGAAGCGAATGGGGGTGATCTCCTTTCTCCCTGAGCACAGTAGTGACTTTTTCTGAACTCATAGCCAGTGGTGGTGGAGCACCCTTCCTGTGACTGTGTTACAGGACACAAGCCTCCATCTTGTTAGCCAGGCCCCTCTAGTACATTGCTGGCTCAATGAGAGAAACGACCAGCAGCTGCCTCTGACAGCACAGGGCAACTCCCATCTGACACCCGAGAATCCTGGGTCCTCCAGTCTTTGCATCATGAACAAATGAGGAGTTCTGCCAACAGCCCAGGTGAGCGTGCAAGCTGATATTCCAAGTCCTGCCTCTAGATGAGTCTATAGTTTTCCCAATACCTCGGTGGCAGAGAATACCACTGTGGTATCTGGATTTCTGAACCACAGAAACCAAAAAATATATATGTGTGTGTGTGTGTGTTATTTTAAGTGGTCAAATCCATGGTAGGTAGTTTGTTGCATAATCATAGAAAGCTAATAGCCTTTTTTTTTGTTTTAATGAAGCTGAAAATAGTTTATTGTTTTCTTAATGGTTAAGGATACAGAATGCCTTTCCCTAGGTCAGTCTGTTGACTGCAGCTTGGGAGGGAGGACATTTCCAGGGGCATGTGTGACAGTGGGTGCTGAGTCCTCAGAGGACATTGCTCTGAAAATAGAAAGCACCAATGGAATGTGAGCCCCACCCCACCCCCGGAGCTCTAGGAATGGGTGGCTGAGGCAGGGGGAGTACCCAGAGAATGGTGTGTGTGTGTGTGTGTGTGTACTGCAGGGCTAGCCTTGGCTTATAGGCCCTTTTGCCGCCAAAAGGCACAGATTTTCATACGAATACTAATTGATTCATCAACCTAAACCCCATTTGACTTCTGAGTGAGCCCATGATGCAGGTCTTAGAGAACTAAGTCTTCTACAGTCTCCTATATTCTGTAGGGCTTAGTGGGTTGTCATGGCCGTGGTAAGGTACTACACAGAAGCGGCCCAAACAACAAATTTTACTCTCTCATAGTTTTGGAGGATACCGGTACGTGGGTTACCCCAACATCTGCCTTCATCTGCACATGAAATTCTCCCAGTGGGTGTGTCTATCCTGGCATTTTCTCTTTCTTGGACAGGTTAGAAGGTTGAACAAGTAAAGTCTGTTGCCATGTGAGCCTAGTGACGTGAGCCCAAACCCCAGGAAAGGTAGAAGGAGAGCGCCAGCTTCCCAGAGCTGTGTGCTGACCTCCGCATGTGTGCTGTGGCACATGTGCCCTATCATACCCACAAACACGCTCTCACAAATAGTGAGTGCCAAATTAATAAAAGAGAAACTTCTTTTTCTAATCAGGATATCATATTAGGTTAGGTATCTACTCTACTCTAGGATCGCCATACGGAAACTAATGACACCTACAAACTAGGTCACAGCATGAGGACGTCACCATAAGAATTTGGTGGAAAATTCATCTCAATCCATAGTTTGGTTAGTTTGGGCGTGGATCTGCGGTAGACCTAGTCTTTTACTTACTGGCTGTGAGCTTGTGATTGAATGTAAGTTTAGCTTCATTTGAAGAGGCTGGTAGACCCCCAACTAATACCATTGTTTGAAGCAACTTCCTAGACCTTGCCCGAGTTCTTGAAGAAACTTTCTGAAGATATTCTACAGAATGTCCTATTAGTCACCATCCCATTGCTGTGACAGAAAACTGCATTAAAGGGGTCTGGAGAGATGGTTCAGCAGTTAAGAGCACTGGCTGTTCTTCCAGAGGACATGGGTTTAATTCCCAACACCCACATGACAGCTACAACTGTCTGAAACTACAGTTCTAGGAGATCTGACACCTTTACACAGACTTACATGCAGACAAATGTATATGTATATGTGTGTGTATATATGTATATATGTATATATGTATATGTGGCATTGACAAGCAACTTAGGGAAGAAGGGACTTATTTTTGCTCACATTCTCAGAGGGGATATAGCCCATCAAGGCTGAAAAGGCATGGACAGTTGAGGGTGAGGTAGTCCTGGCAAACAGGAAGCAAAAAGAGAGCAGGAAGTGAGGCCAGGCTATAAACTCTCAGAGCCCGCCTCCAGTGATGTACTTGCTCCAGTAAGATCCTACCTCCTAAATGTTCCTCTACTTTCCCAAATGGTGCTACCAACTGGGGACCAAATGTTCAAAGATATGAGATATGACGGGGCATTTTCCACTCAGACAACAGTGTCCACTGCTCATTTCACAGGAATGCTCACTCTTATCTCATGGCTCTGCAACGCCACCATTGACCTACAATTTGTGTCTTATCCATAAGTAGCAGGGGAAAGGCATTTGAAATCTACACCTTCTAGTATTGCTGGGTGTATTTCCAAGGCCTGTAGACTTAGAGAGGAAGAGCCCGTGGGCGGCTCCCTAAACTGCCTGGAGACCGAACCAACCCAGCAGGTCTAATTGACTGCAATTAATAGTTCACATGTTCTTCAAACAGCAGTCTTGTTTAAGTGCTCCGACTGACTCATTTCCCTCTATGACAACATAGGTTACAAAGTGAAATTCAATAGACAGGGCTTGTTAAATGTCAGTAGTGCAATCAGGCTATGAGAGAGCCAGAGGGAGTCTCCTTACCGGGCAAGCAGCACCCTCTTGTCTCTGCAAAACACAGGACTCATAGCTTGCTTCCCTTCCTCTTCTCTTTCTTAGCCCTCCTTTCTCTTTATGCCACTGACTTATTCTGGGTACCAGAATGGTTACTAATGTTTGAGCTAGAATGGTCCTACAAATGTTGTGACATGCTTTCTTTTTGAAGCCACCTGTTCAAAGATGTTCTGTTTTGAGAATATCAAAGTTCCAAGGCCGTTTTGAGACTCAACAGATGTAATAGCTGGAGTTAGGGGTTTCACTGTCCAGCATTGTCAGTTTAGTCTTTATTTCTCTCACTGGAGCAGACACATTTTCCTGGGGAAAACGACTTTTGTGGTATGCATGGTGCAGACTGAAAACAAAGGCAGAAAAGGGGCCAGTGGGAAGGCGACTGATTATACAGCAGAAAACAAGAAGAAAGAATCAAGAATTGAACAACTGTGAAGCGAAGTAGATAGCAACCCCAGAACTGAGTTTTGTTACAAAAGCCAATGCTTTCAAGTTTTGATCTTAAGCTCTCTGCTAAGACAGCCCAGACCCTAAATCTGGAGGGCTGCCACTCTGAGTTAACTACACATGTAACTTCACTAGCCAGGATGTACTGTCACGTGACATGATCAGCAGTCTCCAGGGTCACGTGTCCCTGGCATGCAATAGGAAGTAGATTGGTGGAAGCCAGTCCAGATACCCACCTAGTCCACTTCCGGCATCTTGTTGTACAGATGTAAGGCAGGGGAGACATGACTTCCTCCCTAATACGTTGCAAACAGGTCTGTTGTGGGTGGCTCTTGAGCAAAATATATTCAGATGCTGATCTTTGTGCCCAGACATCTGGAAGCAGCATGGTCAAGCATCTCTGGTCCCAGTATTTTGTAAACATTGTTTTCCATCATCTCTGATTGGTTAACAAAGAGCAGACTTGGACCATGACTAAGCAGGAGAGGACAGTAGGCATGGGACATCAGATCTTAGTGAAAGGGTCCCAGATAGAGAGAGGGGAATCAGAGATAGAAGACACATGTGGAGAGACCATGTAGAGACACCAGGAGGATTTGTCATGAGGTCACTATGAGAGAGCAGCCTTGAGGACACACACAGAGCAAAGTGAGCCAAGGCGAGATTGAGATGGCAGGCAAGTAATGGGTTGTTTATCTGTGTACTAATCAACGTAGAGGGTTAGAATAGCGCAGAACCTGCCCAGCATAGCGTCAACAGTTTGTTAATAAAAATATCAAGTCGACATGTCTTTTATTTGGGAGTTATATGATCGAAGTGGGTGTAGAAAACCTGTGCAGTTATTTGGAAGCAAAAAGGGATGTTAAGAAGCCCCACCCTCTCCCACAGACACTTCTACGCAGGCACTCCTTCTTGATGTCAGCTGGAAGGAGACATACTGGCGACTGTGTTCTTATGTGGTAACTTTGATAACTCAGAGTCCCAGCTTTGAACTCTAGCCCTGCCTTTCCTAGAGGTGTGATCTAACACCCGGAGCATCCTCCCTCTGTGTCTCCTTCTGTACCTTCATATTCCACATCCATGGGCCACCACCAATAGACTGAAATTACCGAGAAGGCAATAACATTTGTCCTGAATAGAGAGATTTTTTTTTTCTATCACTGCCTCAACAGTAGAGTCTAAGAGCTCTCCCCACGTCACTCACATTGGATTACTTATGGAAAGTCATCCAGACCGACTTGAAGTACACAGGAGCACTTGAGGGGTTTTGTCTAAATGATATGCTGATTTAAAAATGAGAAGTATTTACAGAGATCCTGGAAGCAGTCCCTTGCTTGAAGATGTCAAGCAGTGTCTGAAGTAGTGAACTTAAATCAAGGACTGGGAGGACAAAGTGCAATGATGAGTAGAAGGAGCTCTGTATGGTACCTGGACAATGGGGGTGGCTTAGTAAACACTGATTCCCGTTCTCACACCAGCAGAGAGTGCAATGGGGCCAGCAGTGCAGTAGCTCCTTACGGCTGTGGACGACATGGTCTGCACCAGCCACTAGTATACCCAAAGATTCCGTGTGGCTATGATGTCTTCCAGACATTGTACTAGAAGTTCAGATTTCCAGATTCTATGCCCGGAAGAATCAAATTTAGCAGATATGGCTCCGTGGCATTTCTGTATCCTGACTTGGGTCATGGGATTCAGAGGGTGGCATGGGAAACATTTGAAGAAATCTTTGCTCATGTCTTCCTAGGGGGATCTGTGCCGTGGTGTTGGGGCTAAGGGGCCTCATCCCTTGACAATAAAATGAAATCAATTCATTATAGGCAAAGCAATACCCAAGTTAGGGACCCCACACTTATAAGGTCAGATGAGAGTGGTGATATGGGGTGGGGCTGGCAGAGGCCAATAAACAACGAAAGCTCTTACAATGGTGGGAGCTGTTGCCTGGCTCTTGCGTGCAGCAGCCGTGGTGGACAGCAGCCCCAGCGTCACAAGGTTTCCTTTAAATTTTTAAAAATAAATATAAAATGTAAAAATTAACATTCTATCCCCTTCCTAACTCTTTTTTTTTTTTTTTTTCCTGAGACAGGGTTTCTCTGTGTAGCCCTGGCTGTCCTGGAACTCACTCTGTAGACCAGGCTGGCCTCGAACTCAGAAATCCTCCTGCCTCTGCCTTTCAAGTGCTTAAAGGCGTTCACCACCATGGCCCGGCCCTTTCCTAACTCTTAAGAGTGATAATTTACAACTGGTTTCACTTTCTTGTTCTTTGTGTGTGTGTGTGTGTGTGTGTGTGTGTGTGTGTGTGTGTGTGTGTGTGTGTGTGGTGTTAGAGATTAAATCCTTGGTCAAGTGTTTCTCAGTTACTTTCTCTACTTCTGTGCCTTCCCCTTCAGCCCTCTTTACCACTGATTTCAAAACATCTACAGGCTTGAGTGGCCCACAGGCTGACAACTGACCATGTTGTGACTAATGCCACCTTCTAAGTTGACCTCTGAAGAAAATATCTCCAAGGGAGTCTTAGAGTCCATTTTGGCTCTACAGCCATGAGTGTCCATGTGTGTCTACTCCAGGCTGCAGGGACATAGACATTACCGCCTCTGGAAGCCTCTACATGGCATCTTCCAGTGAGAGCTCCGGTGAATCTTAGGGCCACACTCCCAGACCCAGCTGGAGAACTGGCAGGAGACTTCTCAGGAAGGAAGGAAGGCCTCGCAGGAGCTCACTCCTCTCCCATTGCCACCTTCTCCTTTGATGTCTTGTTTCAGCTCTGGCACCCATGAGACTGTGGCACCAGGTTCCCTGCCCAGCGGCCTTACACCAGAACAGCTCTTGGCAGGGGGTTCCAGGGACATCAAAGGCATACAATTGCCCTGGAATAGCTTTACCAAGGTGCCTCATGAGTATGAACAGCGACTAAGAGAGAAGGAAGATCAAAGTGGGAGCAGCTTTGAAACAGGGAAGGGCCATCTGGGCTTGTTCTGTGTGAGGAGAGGCCGTGATCCTGGGCCTGGCCATAGCTACCTGGTCGGAATCAGAGCCATATGCCTCTCAGCCTGATCCCTTCTTGGTATAGTCTGGACTTGACCTTAAGGCCTGTAAGGTTGCCTGTCTCAGCAAGGCTGCCTTGTTCTTGGATCTCTGTAGGTGTTGCTCACCATCTGAGGACAGGGTGGCTGGCTGGCCTGGAAGGAACACTTGAGTGCAGGACAGGCAGGCAAAAATCTCCTCCCCTTTGGGAGGTGCCAAACAGCACTCCTAAATGAAGTGTTCTGTGTGCCAACAGCTAGTTCTGAGGCCTGATACCCATACTGATAGCTGCAGCCACATGTAAAATCTGACTGGTGGGCACTGGGATCATCATGCAAGGAATCAGTCACCAAGCTGTGGCCCGCTCCTCACTGCTTCAGCTACTGTTCCTGTTTTTCAGCAAGGGCTGGTATTGTTTGTCTTGTTTCTTCTAAGCAGACACAAGCCACAGAGCAGAGCCGGGGGTCTAATAATCTGCACAGGGAAGCTGTCTGCTGAGTGGCGTGCTGGCCTGCTCCTCACTGTCAGCAAGATCCAGAGACCCAGCACGAAGCAACTAGGTTAAGAGGGGGAGCCTGCAAGGGTCCAGCTCATCGGCATCCTACCCCTGCTCTTAAATATGAATAAATGGCTTGTTTATAAAAGCGTTAGGTACCCAGGGAGAATACTTAAATTCAAAATGAAAGGGCATCCTATGTTCAATATCAAACCCAAGAAATAGATAAGTGACAAAACATCCTGTTCATGATAGCTGCTAGCCCTCCCCCTCCCAACCCCTGCACCAACTCTTCTGGTGTCAGAGTATCCAGGGACACGTGACTTCAGCATCTTTTCTTTTAACATAACTTTTCTATTGTGATGGCCTACAAAAGAACCCCTACCATTCCACCCCCTCCCCCACTGTGTATTATGGGAACGCTAAGAGTCTTTAGCTCTCTGTGGAGTTGCTTCTAGTTGTGAATCTCTCTTGTAATAAAATGACTAGAAATTAATACATATTATGCCAGTCTATTTATAGCTGTTGCCTTCTTATATAACTTTGACCGAACATGTGCAAACTTTCCTCCATAACACTCGAAGGGATGACAGTGCCCATTTTAGAGATGAAGAAAAAGAAAGCTAGAAGATCAACTATTTCCCTTGAATCAAATACCTGGTCTTTATCACAATTGCTCATTAGGAAGGTGTTCATTGGACATAATTGCTGCCCTTCCAGTAGACAACAAAACTACAGCCAGCTGAATCCTGCCCTCTGGTTGTCTCTAGTCTGGTCGGGGATCTTATATATGTTGTGAGGGCTCTTGTCTAGATGCATACTGGGCCAAATGCTTTGAAGGAAAGATCTGAGTAGTGTTAAGAAGGGATGGTAGATGGGCTGAATTGAGGCCATGGAGTCAGGAGAGGCCTGGTGGAGGCAGTGTTCAAGTGAGAGGGAGAGGAGCTATGGGAACAGGACGTCCCAGGCAGAGAGAGCAGGATACACCAAGTCCCAGAGTGGGAAATCTCTGCTTACCATGCTTAAATGTTGGGTAGGAAATTACTGTGGCTGTGGATCCGTGATTTAAACAGAGTGGCAGGTGACTGGTGAGATGTGGGAGGTCCCTAGGTGTCATGGGAAGGGGTTCTGGATTTGCTCAGAGTACGGTGGGAAGACACAGGACCTGGGAGAGAAACCTTAGCCGTTTTGTGGGGAGCCTTCAGGATGCCCCAGATAAGCCCAGGATGAACCCAACTCTAGACTCTAGCTGGGTTTTTGTCTTTTAGATAATAATAATTGTGATGATTCTGAAAACACACATCAACCCTCTGTGCTGGTAGTCTTGCCTGGGACTTTACATATGTTGCCTATTTTAATCTTCACAGCAGCCATCTACGATACACTCCATCACTATCTCCCTCTTTTATGAGTGAGTAAATTGAGACGAAGGAGATTAAGGAACTTGCCTAAAATCATCCAGCTAACTATAATACATACGAGATCTTGAGCTGTAAAACTCACCTCAGTAAATTTAAGGATCTGAATCACACACATTCTATTTTCTGGCTGAGGTGGAATTAAAGGAGAACTTAATGGTAAGCTGTCATGGATACCCAGGAACTAAAACAGCACATCTCCTGGGTCAAAGAAAAATAATAGAAGAGACTGGGAATATATTCCATTCTGAGAGGCAAAGTGTGGAGGATGTGGCTTAAATAGTGTTTGGGGGGAAATCGTAGCTTTAGGATGGTCCTGTTGTATCTGATGTCAGTGACTGGCATTTCTAATGTAGGAAATAGGAAATGAGTGAGGGGGAGCTAAAAACGAACCGCAAGGAAGAACGTAGGAGCAAGGCCAAAGGCCAATGACGTGGGCAACAGGGGCAAGAGGGGAAACCAGGAAAGCCAGGCATATCCTTAATTAAGGATTGATATGGGAAGTCTTAGTCTGGTTTTCTCCGAATAACTGGGAAAGACTGACAAGCCTCTAAGTAGACTGAGTTAAAAATAAAAAGACAAGGACTCCCAAAATTAGAGACAAGAAAGCAAACCACTGTAGACCCTCCTGACGTCGGAAGGGTCACGGTGACTTGGTGTGAAGAGATTGGACAGAGGGAAGGAGGTGGACAAACGTTTTGAAAATCAAGCTTGCCAAGACTAGCACAAGAACCAATAGCTAAGTCACCTTCTCACCAGTGAAAGTGGTTCGCCAGTTAAAGCCATTAGCCGTGGTGTTAGAAGCTAAGAAGAAATCACCACGTGTAAAGGATTTTACTAGTAAATTCTATCAAATATTCCACGAACAAACAACACTAGCATTCCACAAATATTTTCCAAACAGAGAAGGAGGTATCATTGCCCCACTGGAAAATTTATTTTTGAAAAATAAAATCTTAGCCAAGTTGTGCACACCTTTAATCCCTGCACCCTGGAGGCAGAGGCAAGGTAGTAGAGGCCAGCTTGGTGGTAGTGGTGTATTTTTTTTTTTACCTGCTAAAGAGCACCCCCCCCACACACACAAAACACCTCAAACTATAAGAACAAATCTATAACTGACATTATATGTATGTTATACATGTGTGTGTGTGTGTGTGTGTGTGTGTGTGTGTAACACTGAGTTCTTTCTCCATGAAATCTAGAACAAAGTGAGGTATGTGTTTTCCCCACCTCTGTTCGGAGTGTGGGAGTCTGAAGTTGAAAACCTCCACTGTCATCCAGGATCAGTCTGTCTAAAGCGTACATAGACACTATTCTGTACCGAACCTTTACGGTCTTGTGGATAGATCTATAGTTACTCCAGGCAAGAACTGTGGGACATTGGTGGTGGTGGTGGGAACAAACAAACACAATCCAGCCAGGATCCAGGCAGGAGGAGAACTCCATATGAGCCTGGACATACCCTTAACCCTGCATCCTGCACCCTCCCCGGTTCTGGGCATGCAAAGTGCAGTGCCCGGTGCACCAGAGTGAAGGCTGTAAATGGCAGTTAGGGGACAGGTAGAATGTGGGGCTCAGATGCTCCTAAAGAAAGCAGACTCCAATAGAGAAATTCCTTCCAGTCAAGAGCACACGCTGATTCAACCTGCTTTAATTACAAGGCCTTAACACCCTCTTTCCCCTGCAAAGCCAGCAAGAGAGGACAGAAGAGGGTGGAGAGCCATGTTCGAGTCAACAAAGGTAAAGTGCTGACTGAAATAGTTTCTACTTCATTTCTTTTTTTAAAACTTACAGTTCTGGATCTTAATTATTTAGTTGCTTTGTTTTCAGCGTGTGTAATGTCTAATGCCTGGATATATTTTTTTAAGGTCATCCTTTCTTTTTTCTGTACCATTCCCATAATATTCTCTGTTATTTTTTTTACAACTTTCAACCATATACTTTCCCCACTGTGCTGGCTAATTTTATGTCAACGAGACACAAGTTAAAGTCAGCTGAAAGGAGGGAGCCTCAACTGAGAAACCGTTTCTAGAAGACTGGGCTACAGACAAGCCTGTAGGGCATATTCTTAAGTAAGGTTTGATATGGGAAGTCTTAGTCCCTTGTGAGTGGTGCCTCCTCTGGGCTGGTGGTCCTGGGTTCCAGAAGAAAGCAGGATGAGTAAGCCTTAAGGAGCAAGCCAGGAAGTAGCACCCCTCCATGGCTCTGCATCAGCTCCTGCCTCCAGGTTCCGGCCTGTTTGAGTTCCTGCCGTGCTTCCCTGAGTAGAATGTGACTTGGGATATGTAACCACAACAAACCCTTTCCTGCCCACGTTGCTTTTGGTCATGGAGTTTCGTCACAGTAATAGTAACCCTAACTAAGACACTTCCCATCTGTACTCCTTCATTTTCCTTTTTCCTGTTTCCTTTTCTTCTTTGTTTTTAATTATTCATACCTGGAATCCTGAAAGACCAGAAATTACATTTTACCCAGCAATACCCTCGTGCCTCTGTCTACATCTCATTCTATCTACAAGAGTCACAAGCACATAGATGTCTTTTACTGCACAGTGGCACAGAGATTGCTATCACATCATTGTCTCTGTTGCTGAACCCAGCTTCTGTCTTAAACAGTAGTGGCTAACACAAACCCAAGTGAGCATAACTCACCAGTTGACATAAAATAAAAGAAGCAAACGAAAGGGTCAAAAGGCCAAATGAAAGCCATGGACATCCCAGAAGATGAACAAAGACATCAAAGAGCGAAGAAACCCCAAGCAAAGTGTGAAGTGGAAACTTCTGGTTTCTTTGAGAAGTCAGTTAATGTCAAATGATGTTTTGCTGTGGCAAACAAGTAAAAGGATGTATTTCTAAAGCAGACATGTGAAATGATGTGCATTGTTTAGAAGGATTATAAATATGACCCCCACAGGCAGTGGAAGCTAGAGCATTGCTCCACCTCCCTATTCTTTGCTGATGACACACATGTTTTGGTGTGCCTTACATTGCTTTGCTGAGCTTTGCTGGTGGTGACTTGAAAGAGAAAAACTTGCCAAAGAACTTCTCGTGAGGTTCCTGTGGCTCCTTGCTGCTTCTGAGGAACTGAGCCAGTTGGTGAGTCTCCCAACTTCTGGATTGAGCTGTAGTTGCTGATTCGTGTGTGGTGCCTGGCAAGTGCACTGGTCTGCAGTTGCTGATTCATGTTTGGTGTTTGCTAGGGGACTGGACTGAGAACAACAAAGATTGGAATTGCCCCAAAGAACTATTTCTAAACAGATCCACTTCCCCCATCTCCTAATAACCTTTCTCTTCTGGTGGTGGGCCAGAGAAAAAGTTAAAACCCTACTAAAGTAGGTTGAGAGAAGTTTATGTTTACAATATTGTTTTATATTTGATGTTTATATTAATGTGTAACCTTGGGAATAAACAAGAAAGGAAAGGTTTTGTTTGACTTTACATTGGTATCCGTTTGTGTGTTGATAAAGGGTCAATTGTTCTAGATAGTTTTATGTCAACATGACACAAGTTTAAAGTTAACTGAGAGAAGGAAATCTCAATTAAGAAAAACCCCATAAGAACTGGCTATAGACATGTCTTTAGAGCATTTTTAAAATTAGTGATTGACATGAGAGAGTCAAGCCTTTGGCTGGTGGTCCTGGCTTGTGTAAGAAGCAGGCTGAGCAAGCCATGAGGAGCAAGCCAGTAAGCAGCACCCCTCCATGGCTTCTGCATCAGCTCCTGCCTCCAGGTTCCCTCTCTGCTTGAGTTCCTGCCCTCACTGCTTTTAGTGATGAACTGTTTTTTATATGTGACTGTGAGAGAGATAAACCTGTTCCTTCCCATGATGCTTTTGGTCATATTGTTTCATGATAGCAATGGCAACCCTAAACTCAGACAAATGCATTCTATGAGAGGAGCCAATGACCAAAGAAGAACTAGTAAGAGATCTATTATGCTCAACACAGTAACTCAGTAAACTTCTAAAATCAGTAGAAGAAGAGAAAAACAGTAATCTGACCATCTAGAAAAACAACGAGCAAAAATCATACGGAGCAGCAAACTCCTCTCAGTAACAGCTTTAAATAGCCTAAAATAGCATCAGGTCAGCAATAAAAAGGCACAGACCAAGCTAACTGGATTAAACATCCAAGGCCAATAAGATGGCCTAGTGTGCACAGATGATTGTTGTGCAAGCCCGGAGACCCGAGTTCCATCCCGGGAGGTCCACAAAGGAGGAAAGAGAGAAGTGAGTATTGTCAGTTGTTCTCTGAATCCCACCTATGCACTGTGCCATAAATTCTCTCTCTCTGTCTCCCTCAGGACAGATTGAGAAAACCACTCAAGATTCAACTATGTGTTGTCTCTAAGAGACACACCTCACTGGTAAAGGCACCCACAGTCAGAGTCAAGAGCTGAAAGCCAATCCACCACGTGGGGGTAGACAGTAAAAACAAACGGAGGTACTTGTGACTGATAAAGCAGACATCAGCCCAAAATTTGTCAGAAGGGATAGAGACAGTCATTACATATTAATAAATAGAACAATTTATCCAGAAGATTTTATAGGTATAAATGCATTGATTAAAAAAATTGTGAGAATCAAAGGGATGGCTGGCTTATGGTGTATTTCAAGGTCTTAGAACAACAAGAAGAAAGTGGCAGCATTCTAGAAAGCTTTCTAGTAAAAATCGATAGATCGATTCTAGTTATATCAAATATCAAAAGCAGCAGATCCTTGCTGGAAGGAGATTCCTCTGGTAGAAAATGGTAAAGATGAGATTTGAATCCCGTGCTGTGTCCGTGCTGTGTCTGATAAATACAAGCCTCAGAGATGAAATAATTCTTTCACTCCGAGGACAGATTTTACTGTGTACAGGCCAGCTCGGGTAGTAGGATCTGGATATAATTAAGAGGAAGTTCCGCCCTCGGGAAGCTCATGCTTTAATAAAGTGTCTGGGTGAACTCTTGACAGGCAGCCTCCAGAAAGAGGACAGGTGCGAATGTGTTTGCTTCAGAGCCATGGAAGCAAGGAGCTGAGCAGGCTGGGCGGGAGAAAGGGGCAGTGGCTTATGGAGATGAAACTGACTTGGGAAGGAAGCGGCCTTTAAAACGAGTTAGCAGTAAAGAGAGAAAGTAACAAGACTGAAGTTTTGGGGCACTGTTAACAAGAGACCCCAACAAGCAAGTGACCTGGCCTTTGCTCCCCAGTGTAAAGGTACAGAATCCCTTCTTGTAAAGCTGGCCCATTATACTTTGTTCCAATGCTCTGTATTTCCAGAAGGATATGCCCAGGATCCTCTTCACAGAAAGATCCAAGGCACAGAGGGGAGTTTTCAGGCTAGAAACATCACAGTGGGCGTCTAACAAACTGTGATGAGATTCCAGACTGAGTTAAATGTCCCAGCAACTGGATAAATTCCGGATGAGCTCAGCCCTTCCAGGGCCCGGAAATACCAAGCTACTACCATGGACAGCAAGGCCCAACCAGCCAAGCCAAAATGCCTGTTTTGCTAGAGCAGCAGGACGCACTAGCATAGGGACATTCTAATAATGAGAAAAGGATAGTCAATGACACCAATAGGTCAATGATAAGGTGCTGAGTCATCACAACCAGACTCTGGGGAAAGTGGCAAAGGGAGGGGGTGAGTCTCACTTCTGCAAGCAAGGCTGTCCCTGTCCCGAGGAGGACTAGACCTCAAAGGTGCATGTAAGATGTGGGGAGGTGGAGCGGGGAGAGGAGAGAAGTGTGTGGGTATGGGGGAGGGGTGATGGGCAGGGCGGGGGGTGGTGTGTGGGGGGAAGGAGCTGCCTTGCAGGCCCATGCACAGGGTGTGGTCATTGTGCCATACCCTCATGTTTTACAGGTGAGGGAGCAAAATTCAAAGTGGTGTGGCTTAATGCAACCACAGTTGTTTATTTTGCTCCCGACTCTGCAATTTGGGCAGGACTTAAGGTGAATTGCTAGTCTCTGCTCAGCCTATGGTCAGCAGAGGTGACTCATGGGAAGGGTCTTTGGGGAGCCTGTCCCAAGGTCAGCTGCATGTGGCTATGATGTAACAGTGTCTCTTCATGGTTTATTTACATTTCCTTCCACTGTGTGGGCGGTGATGTGGATGGTCGGTAATTGTACGTGTGTTTGGGTAAATGGCATAACAATAGGTTCTTATATATTCTATGTAGTAATTGGTTAAATGAACTGTACTCACATGTTTTATGCTTGCGTAAAGCGAGATACTTTTTCTTAATTTGTTGAGTATTTTTAGACCATACAAGTCTAACTATTTCTTCAGATTGTCACAAATCTCCAAACGTGTCTGTCAGTGGGCTTGTGAGGGCAGAGGTCAACTGCAGTGCCAAGTACCTGGCTTCCAACTGATTGCCTAGGAGCCATGGAATAGGAATGGGCTAAGGCTTTTCCTTCTTTCCATAATCATTTTCCTGTGTGTGGCTCTATCCTACAGAAGAATGGAAGGTAAAAGAGAAGCAGATACAAGACACAGCCCTTTCAGAGTCTAGCCTTGGATGCACAGGTACTCTGTATTAAATGTTTCCTAGTCCCTGGGTAAAGCATGAGCAGGGTCTCCCCCCCCTCGCTGCACCCCCCTCACTTCTAGGGAGGCGTGGTCATCCTCATTTGTTCTAATGTGCCAGACTCATGTTCACTAGACTGCTGTTAATGCAGGCTTTTGTCTTCCATTTGCCTAAGATGATGAAGAAGATGTGAAGCCAGACCCCTACCACCAAGCCAAGCATTGATGGAGCTTTGCTTTCATCTGTTTCCTATAAACTTCTACCTTTAGCCAATATGTGCTGCAACTTTACAAAGAGACCTCCGTACACCGCCCCCCTCCCATAACAGGAGCAAGCTAAAGATTCAGATCCCAGCTCCTCTCCTCGGGTCGCAGCTTCTCCATAAACCCCAGACCAGTTACCACACATGCAGGTAGACACCAGTCTTAGCAGCTCAGATCTGATAAGGCGTCAGCCTCAGGGTACGATCCTGCTGTCCCTTTTAAAAACTCACTCTAAGCCAGCTTCAGAGGATTAGATCGCTGGGAAGACAAGTGGAGCTCATGGAATCCAACATTAAAAACTGGAAAGTGAAAAGACATGTTTTCCCGGTGTCTGGAGACTCTTTCAAAAGACAGCGGAGCCAGGTGTGCTTGCGCTGTCACCTTTGATCTCAGTCCTCTGGAGGCAGAGGCAGGTGGATCTCTGTGAGATTGGCCCTCCCCCCCTCTGGCATGGTCTGTTTACATAGCAAATTGGAGGCCAGTTGGGGATATGTAATGAGAGTTTGTCTCAAAACAAAACAAACGACCAGAAACAAAAGGCTAGGGGCGAAAGCATTTCTTAAGAAGAAAAACAAACACAACGATGAAAACCCCAACAAATAGAGGGCCCACAAGTGATCCACCTAGAACACGGCATTGCAGGTAGAGCACCCCGAAAAGTACTTAACACACAGGAGCATGCTGGGAGGGCATGAAATCAGTGATGTCTCATAATCACAATATACTGACATGAATGGAGGTCAAAGGAGTCCAGGACGTCTTATTTCTCAAAACAAGAGCATCAAGCCCTTGAAGAGTTGATACAGTAACAGTCCAACTGTACTTCGGTTGACTGTACACAGCAGCTCTGCACAGCACGCTTGCTGCCCAGAGGGAGCATAGCCGACAGCAAGAGCCAGGTCTGGAAGCAGCAACCCTAATTCTGTTTGGCTAAATTTGCCAAGCATAATAGGGTTATGAGCCTGTATGGGTGTTCCCGAGTAATTATGCTTAATTGTTTGTGAAAATCAGAGGATCCATCAGCTACAAGCCCAATTAATTAAATGCAGGCACACAAGTCACATTGGGAAGGAAGGAGGAGGGCTGGGTTCGTTGCAGAATTAAACCGATGTTATTTTATTTAATTTCAAAAAGCCACAGGCAGAGCGTACCTAGTAGCATGGCTTCTGGGAGAGAGCCTGCCAGGTTGTGGTAGGGACGGTGTGTCAGCACTTTCAGAGCTCTGTGGGCAGAGCAGGAGAGAGGAAACAGGATGAGCCTGCACTGCACAGCCGGGAAAGAGAGTCAGGGAGACACTTCAAATCACTGATGACTTGAAGAATCAGGTGGATTCGAGTTCCAGGAGACCCTAGTGGTACCTGCCCTTAACTGTGGAGAGCTCTGTTAGGTAGGATGCAGAAAAAAATGTAACTCCCCCCCCCCCCAAAAAAAAAGGTTAAGTTCCCTCACACATCTCTCCATTTGCAGACCTATTACAATTTTCTCAGTATTCCAGTGTGAGTTGTCTTTACATTTATTTTCTGGTTTTCCTTTAAATCAGTGAACTGTTAGCCTACCACTGCCACCATGTCAGAAGTTTTCTTACCACTTGCCAAATGCCTTCTACGTGGAAGACCATGGGTCATTCATTCATTTAAACAAACCATGGGTGATAAAATCCCATGGTCTCCCATTTGCCAGTTTTAAAATGCCTCCTTCCCTTTGTCTGCACACCCTAACTTCTTTGAAGATAACCCAGAATTAGGGTCCGGTGACTTTAGGTATACCTTCTCTTCAAAGATCATCTTATTCGCAACTGAAACTCAGGTCGGTTCTGAATTTCCCTTCACAGACAGGGTAGAGATTGCCGTGAGGAAAGGGGCCATGAGGATGCTTTTAGAGTACAGCCTTTGAACCCTCTGGTGGTTTTCAGGCAAGTTGTGAAGGCTTTCATGGTCAGGCTGGGCCACCCAGCAAATGTGTGTGTGTGTGTGTGTGTGTGTGTGTGTGTGTGTGTGTGTGTGTGTGTACTCATCCCTATTATTACTTTAGAGGTCACTCTGATTTCTTCTCTGAACTCTGATTTAGCTTTGCATCTTTATTTGGGAGTCGGTGATGAAACCGCTCAGTCCTGCCCACACATCCACACTGGGTAAAACACTTTGAGATCTGAAACTGCAGGATGAAGGACTTAGTGTTGTCTCTGGTCAGAGAGCCTGGGGTCAGGGAGACTCCATCCGAGGCAAGAACCAGAAGCAAAATACTGCCAGAAGCCAAGTGGGGGATTTACAAACTGATCTTGTTAGAGTTCCTTCTGGTCCGTTCCTGCTTGACCTCAGAACTTTTCTCTCCACTTCTGTAATAAGTTTGAACCTAGAGTCCACCTTCTGTCTGTCCTAGGAATCAAAGCAGTCATGAGCAGAGGTATGGCAAAAATGTAAGGGCTTAATTGAGTCACGGCTCCAGATGGAAAGACAGCTTTATGATTGCAATCCAGATGGTGACACAACAAGATCTGAGAGTCCCTGACACCTCACCCCAAGGCCGCTTGTTTGTTTTAACGAGAGTGCCCTTTGAGAACCTTTGTCTCTTATTCATCCTAGGTGGAATCTATCCAAGGCTTGCCCCAGCTACTCCCTGCTCAAAGGGAGGCTAATTACTGGGAGCCTAGAATGGGACAGGCTGTATGCAAACCTTGAGGATACACATCCAGCAATTTTCAAGGGCTTCTGTCATGTCCACCATCTCCTGCATTATGGAAACCCAAGATGATCAGGACTTTCTTCTTACAACATTGCCTCTCTGAAGATTGCCTGCAAAGATGCCCAGTAGTTATGCATTATCTCTAACCACATGCACCTGAGAACCAGTCATTACCCTACCAAATCCAATTTCCCAATATGTCTAATGTAGCTGAGGAATGAACAGAGGGGCTGTGGCGAGAAGTGTCTCACTCTGAAATCCCACTTCTGCCAGTAGTGAGAAGATAAGACAGCAATAAGAACCATGAAGTGTTCCGAGCACTTACCACGCACTGGGCTCTTTCTGAACAACATCTCAGTTTATCTTCGCATGAACATACCAAGTAGATCTGTCAGCAACTCGTATTACTCACAAGACGACAGACAATGAAGCGTGATCAGTTGATAAGCAGCACAGTCATGATTGCCTTCAGTAGGGTCAATGATTATTAGGGTACATCTCCTGGAAATGAAGGGTTTCCTAGGACATGAGACTTTTGTTGCCACTATTGGGACAGTTTGGCCATCTCTATTATCTTAGAAAAGCACATTTTACCAAAGACTTGGTTAACCTAAGGGTATTTTAACCATATCAAGTTTACTTCGCCATTTCCCATGGTTTGTGAGGACCAACTCTTCTGGGTACAGATTTAAATTAAATTAAATTAAATTTGTTCATTTAATTTGTACAGGCATTATTCTGCCTATAATATTCATTATGGATTGTTTATTTTTTTAATGATTGTTTAATTATCTGTAATTCTTGACTGATGAATGATGAGACCAAGCTCAATTCTCACTAGCAATTCTAAGGTTTTATTGAGAATCTTCCTATTGGCCTGATTCTTCTGTAAACATGTTGTCACTTTGCTCATTAAGCAGCTACAGAGAACTGACATCCCAGCCAGAACTAAGTAGCTACAGCGTGGACGGATGGTACAGAGAGCCGACATCCCAGCCAGAAAGGTACAGTTAAACTCACCTGGGACCAAAATGGCGGTGTGGAGGAACTTGCCTTTGTAGCAAGGAAATGCTCACCCAGTTGAAACCTTTTACTCTTTAATGGTTGACAGATAGTACAACGTTCCCCACTCTGTGCCGCATACTCAGAGTCTACAAGCTGTACCACCTAGCAGTTAATAGGACATTCTCCACAGTCCAGTGGAGTGGTGGATCTTGGTCACCTCCTGCACAGCTAACGATCTGATCTAGTAATGGTCTGAATTCAAAGGTGGGCTTCGAAGATCAGGAGGACATTTGGATGGAGACCCTTAGCAAACCACCTGATGGTTCTAGGAACCTCAATGATAAGGGCAGAACTCCACAGCAAGGTCGAGGGACATTGCTCTTGGCTAGGAAGAGGAGAAATGGGGCAGCTTTGTTCTGTGTACACAGTCTTCAGACTAGGACAAGAGTGGTAGACAACTCAGAGGTGTTAGCAAAGGAATGCAGGGTGGAAACAGAGCGAGAAGACACATTCCTGACTGAGGGTCCTGAGACCAGAGTAACACTTCTAGGAAAGTGACTGGTGTCATCCTTTCTGGGGCAGTAAATGAGGATGTCACTGTGGTACATAGAGGCTCCCGGGGCCTTTATTATATGTTCTTTCCTGTTTGCGTGAGCTTCACTGTTTCTCACATGCAGAAATAGAAGCTTGGAGAAGCACGAGACATGAAAGATGCTCTGAAGGGCTTCTCTACAGGGAGAGAGGGAACAAATCTCTTTGTTGAATGGGCTGGTAATTCCCACCACCCTGAACCCCGTGTTCATTGCTGGGTTAACTCCTGAAGGCTCAGGAGCAGCAAGACTCCTGTATGATCTGGAGAGACTTCCCAAGGATGTGAGAGGGGCTCAGGGTTTTGTTTTGTGTATTTTCTTTTACAAAAGGAATATTTTATTAAAGTTTTGAGGATTTCACACAGTGTTGTTTGATCATATTTACCCTCAATAGCAGCCCAGGTCCACCTCCACCCATTACCCCCTCACCTTTTTATCATCTTTAAAACCTTTTTAAATTTAGTTAAAATCAGCTCTCCAACCCCTCCCATGTCCCCCTCCTCAGATTCATAGCTTCTTTTCCTTTGATTAGTATTGTTACATATATCCAAGTATACACATGAAACTTGCAGGGTCCATCCACTGGTGCGTGGATGAGTCTGTTTTTAGGGGTGGCCCCTTGGTACTGGATAACAGTTTAGGGGCTCATCCTTGGAGAAGACTCATCTCCCTTCTCTCAGCAGACATTAGTTGCTGATAGCAATAAGGATATATTTTGGGGTGTGCTAATGCCAAGCAAGCCGTGCCAGGTATAGAACCCCACATGCACAGGTAAGCTTCCTTTACCTGGTATTTGGGATTTTGAGCATCACCCCAGGTGCAGCATTTCCTGATTTAAAAAAAAAAAAAAACTTCATGAAAAAAAATCATCATGATGTGCTCAACTTTTTATTATGGACAATTTCAAATCTATAAAAATGGAGAGTGTGAGAGTGCCCATGTTCAGGAACAACATCTGTCAGCCCCCCAGGCAGCCTCTTTTGAGTTCCACTCTTATCTTTTCTCCTTGGCACAGTTTTTAAAAGCAAATCTCATGTATTTTACCTTATAATACTGGGAATTACTCTGATGTTAGCCTTTTAATTCTATCTATGTCTGACAAATAATCCCCCAAATCTAAGTCTCTTTTTAAAATAGTCTCTTAAGATTTTATTTTAAAGAGCTTGAATAGATAGATAAATGAGAAACACCCGCATCCTAAAAGAGGCCGTGGAGCTAATTGTTCTTGTAGTGCTTGGTTATAGATTTCCCAATTTTGGGTGGTGGAAAGGGCATAAAAATATATACACAGTGAAGGTGTAAAATATATATACACACATGTAAAATCCAACCCGAAAGCCCACAGCTTCAGAATGGCTATTCTAACTGAACATTTCACTGTGTGATGTTTTCATGTGCAAGTCCTTTATAATGGAATTTTAAATCCCTTATTGTGGATGAGATTTATTAAAGTCCCACATAGAGTAAAAAATGTCTGTAGTGGGAAACTAACCCCCCCCCGATCAGCTTTAGTTCCAAGTTTCAATAAATAAGTGTCTTTGTACCACTCTCAAATGATCTTTCTCATCACTTAAAAGTACAGATTTCAGCTCCAAGTAGGTGATGAGCTCAGGAGTGATCTCCAGAGAAGAGGATGCAGCCTTGCTCAGTGTTTTCTGTAATCATGGTTTACTGTGGCTTGAAAACACAACCTGTTTGATTGGCCAGAGCATACGTCACTCGGGAATAAAGTTTATTAGCATCAGATATTGTTTAGGGAAACCGGGTTTCTGTTGATGCTCTGAGTTCTGAATGGCTGTAAGAGGAGCCTTCTAAGGAGCTTGATTAGTATTGTCCTCATTAATAACCAACCCTACCCATGATTCTTTGGGGACTGCAATCAATACAAACAAAAGTTGCTTTGTGAAGGAGGAAGTGATGCTCTTCTGGAAACTGATGCACCCTCAAAACAGAAGAACAAAAGCTGAACAAGAAACAATTCCAGACACCAGGAAAACGTGCCATTTCCGTCTTCCTCCTGGAGACACCCTGTGGGCTATTTACTGACAAGAGCGCCCCCTGTTGTTTCTGAGATGCTTCGCCATTTCTCATTTGGTTTTAGAAGGTGTGGTGTGCTGGTCAGGTAGCTTCTGTTGCACTGAAAACTAGGGCTGTTAAGAGAGACCACTTAACAGTCCAAGTAAGGACAGAGATGTGGTGTGCTGTGGCTCAGAATCCCTTCTTTGTAACGCCACCAATAAAATGCTTTTCTAACAGCGTTTTCCTAACAGAAACACCTGTTGAGGGGCTGTCAAAATGGAAGGGAATGTTAAAGCCATTAAAAGACCATAAACTTTAACCTCCCTTTCCCAGATCCTTAGGGACCTCACCTACTAACTTCAAACAGAGCCGTGGGCTCATTCCTTCCTGCCTGGAAGGGCAGTTTTGAATGCCCATCAGGTCCACAAATGCCCCTTTCTCAGCACATAGAAGCCTCTGGCTTTCTCTCACAGAGAACCGGGAAGCTAACCTCTCATTGGTCTGAGTTCAGAATCATATCAAAAGGTATACTTCTATATACTTATTTATTCACAATTGGCTTTGTTTTGCTTTATGTTTTTATTGTTGGTGCTGCGGGCTTTGTTTCACATAGAATAGATGGCACATATCTGAAAGTTCAGGACTAGCCCCAGCCACCACCCACCTCTCTCTCTCTCTCTCTCTCTCTCTCTCTCTCTCTCTCTGTCTCTTTCTCTCTCCCTCTCCCTCTGTATCTCTGTCTCTCTGTCTCTCTGTCTCCCTCTCCCTCTCTCTCTCTCTCCAGGGTTTCACTATGTAGACCATGCTGCCTGCAGACTCAGAGATCCTCCTGCCTCTGTCTCCCTAGT
This sequence comes from Mastomys coucha, assembly GCF_008632895.1. Taxonomy (NCBI): domain Eukaryota; kingdom Metazoa; phylum Chordata; class Mammalia; order Rodentia; family Muridae; genus Mastomys; species Mastomys coucha. The sequence goes on from NW_022196913.1 coordinate 58,115,585, forward strand.
GCTGAGATGAAGATGCGCCCCCCACTCTGGTCCCCTATGCCCGGCCCCAGTTACCTTCCTAAGCTTAGGCCGGTCTCTAGGCTCCTGTGGGTAGATCTCACAGAAGGGACCCAAGTCCTCTGTTTGATCTCTGTTACTTCATCCACTTGGAGTCAACCCCAGGGAGGCTATCGGGTCATTCTCTCCAGCAGTCTCCTGAGAGACTTGGTTTTAGCCTAAAACGTCTCAGCATCCTTGGGCTTTAACTTTTTATACGTTTTTAAATATTTCATCTGGAGAAGAGGATTGTGTAACTGTTTCTTCGGCCGAGTTACATCTGCCCTTTGACTGAGGAGCATCTCCCCTTTAGATCTAATTTGGGTTAAGCATGGCAGCAGCCAAATTCACAATGGCTGATACTTTCCTCCACTCACTCCTGAAACGACGTGAGTCCTAGCTCCAGTGACCAGTCCTTTTGGTTGGCTGTAAACTGAACTGAACATGGTATTATTCTACATGCCAACAATATCAGAGCAAACTAATGAAGCAGATTGTAAATTGTTAGAGTCTATGCGCCCTTAGGTTAAGTGTTTATAAAGACTGAAGGCAGTTTAAACCAGCTCTGATGGTTCATCTTGTAATCTCAACACTGAAGTTAATTAGAGAATTAGTCTAATTAAGGTTTCCATACAAATTCTAAAGGGGTGTTTCCTGATAAGTTTTAGTGCCGTGAGTTATTTTATTGTCTTTTTTTGACGGATGACTTAAATTTAATTTCTAAGACTTTTGACTGGGTCTTGAGATCTGAAAACAGAGTAGAACACTAAAGCAAGAACACACCTCCAGAGTCACTGTGAGTTTCTGCCCTGTGCTGGATACTAGAAATTGCTGCAGATTCAGTGGCCAAAGAGGTCAGACCTCTAAGTCTGAAATTGGAATTCTACAGTCATGGTGCCTACTCTCTCTAGGCATTCTCAGGGAGAACACATGTAGAGCCTCATTACCCCACTTCCCGAGCCCCAAGACATCCTTTAGCACGTTTTTCAGCACACATCGATCACATGTTTCTGTGGTACTTCTCACACCATCATCCCTCATCATCCCTCTTGCCTTATGTGGACCTACCGGACAGAAGCAACACTATATCTTTCTGAGTCTGGTTACTTTGTTTCACATGACAGTCTCCAGTTGCATCCATTATCATGGAAGCCATGACCTGATTTCCTTCTTACCACATTTTCTTTTTTCCCCCTCTTGCTTTGTCTCCCCACCCCCATCACAGACACAGGCAGATGCTCTCTTGTCCCTCTAGTTTTCCATTGTGGCGTTGCACGGCATGAGGCCCCAAGTGTTTGCTAAACAAAGTTCTCTTCTCCTCCTCCTCCTCCTCCTCCTCCTTCTTCTCTTTCTTTTAGAATTATTTATTTATTTTATGGATATGAGTACACTCTAGGTTATGAGTCACCATGTGGTTGCTGGGAATTGAATTCAGGTCCTCTGGAAGACTAGTCAGTGCTCTTAACCACTAAACCACCTCTCCAGCCCCTAAAATTCTCTTCTTTATAAATGACCTCGTCTCAGGAGTTATGTTATAGTAACAGAAAATGGGCTGAGAAATGGGTTCCTGGATTAGAACATAGATCTTTTGAAGGAATATTATCCAGCTCAAAATGCAGTTATTTTAGCTTATATCACTGTGAAATTCTCTTGTAATACCTGAATCAGAACAGAAGGATCCCTATACAATCTATAGGTCGTTCAGAACTCTGAGCTAGAACAAACCTTTCTTTAGTTTGTAAGTGGCCTGTGCCAGGTATTTCATTATAGTGACGTCAAGTTGACCAATACAGTAGTTAGAACCCTTAAGGAGCTTCCTCATTAGGACTCATGTCCCAGAGGATAGACAGATATTGCCTCATCATCTTGTGCCTGGATTTCCACCTTGCTTTCGGGCTCCTTATCAGAAAGTGACATTAAAAAACTGTCCCCAGAAGTAACAATTACTGCCCATGAAAATTTCCAGAATGTGGCTAGTCAGGTCTCTGAAAAACCTCTTCCACCCACCACCCACTCATCACAACATTGGAGAATGGCATTCCTCTGAGTTATTTACTCACCATAAAGGAGCTGGGAGGATGGGTGTTGCTCTGAGCCATTCACTAGACAGCTTTCACTAAAGCCATTCACTAAGGCAGCTTTTTTTGCATGCTGCTGCTAGCTCTTATGGCACTGGATACAAATTTTGAGGTAAGCTGAGAGATTCCCATATGAAATTTGACAGTTATGGATTCCTTGTCCAAGGTAGGGTAGATTGGAATAAAGAGGATCAGTCCTCAGGATAGTTGTTCTCCCATTTGGGTTAATGTTAGGGCACCTTGACCCTGGGCACCTTGACAGACCCTGGGCACCTTGGCACTTGTTACTGGTGTGAATCACATTTTAAAATCTATTGCCTGGGCTGGGCATGCGCAAACCCACAATCGCAGCACTCAGGAGGAAGAGACAGGTGGTCAGTGACTTATGGGCTAGCCTGAACTACATATCGGATCCTTGTCAAACATAAACAAAAAGCAAAATAAAAAATACAACAGAAGCCCATGTCACATCTCCACTCCCCATTTGCACACTGGTTGTTCCATTAGAAGGGGACTTTAGCAACCTGCACGCTGTGAATGGCACTGGCCCGGACTGGAAACCCTCGTGTGATTGCCTGTGAATGCTGTGTCTGGCCCTGAGTGATACAGGCAAGGGTAGAGAGTGGTAGGGCAGGGTGTGAGCCAGTTTGGACCACTCCTGTCATGTCTCCTGGCCTCAGTTTCCCTTTGTGTTAGGAGACAACACCTTCTCGGGTTTGGGGGAAATTACAGAAATGCAAAAGCTGGCTGGCGATATAGCTTACAGGTGGATCCTTTGCCCACCATGAGAAAGGTCTGGATTCAACCCCCAGAACCAGAAAATAAAGGCAAATAAGTAAATAACAGAATAACAGAAGCCACTTTTTTTTTTTTTTAAGAGCTATTAGCAAAGCCCCTGGCTCCCATCGACATCCGCTCACACTGATTCCCATGCACATCTGCAACTGGTTTCTCGTCCACTTCCTGATGGTACTGATAATATCTGACTTATTGTAATTAACCTTGAGCCAAGCCCATAAGAAACACAGTCACGTAAGCCAATGGATGAGATGATAAAGTCATTATCGTCCACCTTCCTTTATTGGAGCGAGGAGTTAAGCCATATTCCTTTCCAAGATAAATCTACAGGACAGCTACGAGAAAGGGCTTCCCAAACTCTCTCACATATGAGAAAGGAAGCCTTCTTTGTGCCTAGCGATGCTGGCTGCATCTTGCCTCCAAAGTAAATGAGGCCTTGGCTGTTCCCACTCATGTCTTTTCTGTAGCCGGATATGTTCTCGGCACATCCTCTATAAAAATCAGACCCGCTTTCTTCCTGATGTAAATTGCAAGCACATTTCTGCTCTCCATGACCAGTGTCCATTTTTCAACCGGGCCTCTCTAGCCTCTCCCATCCCCCTACTAATGAAAATGACTTGACTTGTAATTAAGGTCATATTTTTATAGGCCAGGATTAGCAGCAACTGGGTGGGGAGGAGGATTGGGGGGGCACAGTGTGTGCAGCTTTGCTCAGAGATCCCTTACAGATTCATGCAGGGTCCGACGGATCCCCTGGTCATTGGCCACCCTCAGGTTCTTGAATGATTTTGATGGCTTGAAATTAACAACAGTATTTATAGGTTGTAAGCAGTCTTTGTGGTGAGATTTTTCCCCTCTCTGCCCTAATCCCCTCTTCCCAGTCCCATCTCACTTACTTATCCCTTGTCTGAAGGATTATCCTCTGAATGGAAACAAGGCTCTCTTTACTGCTGCAAGCACTGCCTGGGCGGAAGTCCACAAGTGGAGTCGTGCTTTCCTGATGCACACTGGCTCGGCCTTAGACGAAGAAAACAGTTCTGCATCTCCAGCCAGAGCTTGATCACCGGCCCTCTCACTCTTTCCTCTCTTGGCCCAGAGCAAGGGCATTTCTGAGTCCTTCCAAGGATTCCAACCTGTCTTTTTTAACATAATGATGGCTGTGAAGAGACAAGCAGTTTGCCCAGACTCCGACTGTGGTGTGATGGAGAAGCTGGCTTGGGAAAACAATAACTTCCTCCAAATGATGACAACCGGTCTAAGTTTTGAGAGTGACTCCTGGAAGCCAGGCTCCTGTCTCCTCTCTTCAAGTTGCACTTGCTTCTTTGGCTCGGATGGGAAACTACAGAAGTCACCACAGAGATCACCTCTGGGAAATACGGAGCCACCGCATGCAAACAGTTACTTGGGTTGGTGTGTAGCTCATGAATAGTCTGGACCAGCAGAGAAAGAGGGATCCAGAGTTGGCTTTGCATAAGTTAACATGGCCTCTGATGGATAACATTCCGTATACACCTGGCTATCCTCAGCAACACAGCCCTCACTTTCTGTCTTCTCCCCTCCTCCAATGTCAACCCCAAAATGGTTTAGATTAACATCAGCGTTTTTGGCTGTGGGTGACATATAGGCAAGCCCCAGACAACATTATTTAGTCTCCCGACAGGGGACGTTTGTGGCGACTCTACACTGTACACGGCCTTATAAAGAGTGACATGCACATCAGTTGGCTTGAGCAAGTTAATATCCCCATCATGGGCTGATTCACTGGGCAGAAACCACACGTGCTGAGCCAGAGGCTGAACTCTTTGACCCTGGCGCTGGAAAGCAGAGCATGCTCTTCCAGCACTTCCCATGCAAGCACTCACCAGAGGCGGTGCTGCAACTCAGTCTGATTTTGATTTCTCCCTCTTTTTGGCCGCAGACAATGCCTCAGCATCCTCCCGTTGGAACTGGGTGATTACAGACAACATTGATGGAGCTCACTAAATGTGTGGGGCTGTGCTGAAGCATTTCCCATTTGTGTTCTTAGGGTTTAATTGTTACGACAACTTACTGAAACGGTTACAATGTTTTTCATTGTACCAAAGATGAAGCAGATGTTCACAGGCATTGAGTGACTGTTCAGTTTACAGCTGAGCTAAACAAAACAAAACAAAACAAAACAAAACCCATAGTGTGTAAAAGGTAAGTCTTATTAACAAATAGAGTTGAACAAATATTCATCCCACTCTCCATCCCTACAGTGTGATTCTCTCTCTGTCTTCTCTGGACCAAGTTGAAGGTGCATGGTGGCTGAACAGAGGCCGTTCTGGGTATAGATGCCCCAGGGTCAATGCTGGCAGCTTCAACAAGGCAGCTTGAGACTCACCCTTTGTCATCTGCCTTAGGTTCAAAAGAGATGGGTAAGCAGACACAGGCAGGGACAAATGAGCTTCGACAGACAAGGACCCACCCACTGGGCTGTCTCCCAGCAATTTCAGCCCAGCCACACCAAATGTTGCTCTCTGGAGCCTGCAAACCAGCCCCTTATTACTCACCCTTTCTGATGCACAGCCAACTTCCACCATAGGGTGGAGAGGCCCAGCAGTAAAGAGCCTTCCCCAGAGAGGAAGTGTCCTGGAGAGCTATGCAAAAGCTCACAGGAGACCCCCTGCTGGCTCCTTAGACCCACCAGGCTTGACTCCTTGGGGAAACATCCAAATTTTCTAGGCTCTTCTCCAAACACACAAACTGAATCCCAAGTCTTTTGGAACAGTGTCACGTGTGTTTCCAATTGCTCACTGTACATTTGGTTGTGCTCTGGTGTGAAGCTGTGGATTAATGGCCCATCATAAGACTTGGGTAGAACATGAGGTTTTATGACTGTAGATTTCAATTTTAATCTCCCAGATGCCTCTATTTTTTGGCAACTCTTTCATAGATCCTATTCTGTAGAATTAGCAGCATTGGATCACTGACCTAGTCTCCTGAATCAATGAAGCTCTTCCATACCCCAAATCCTACTCAGCGTGGATTTGGAGAAGAATGAAATCAGTGCTTCCGGAAGCTAAAGGGGCTGGAGAACGTTGGGCATAAGGTAAGATTGAATCTAGTGCCCACAAAATAGTAAAGCTCACTTCTGCTATATTTTTGGGATCTTGTAAAAATATTGGTTCCAGTCTCTCCTCTCTGTTCCAAGGCAAATGACAAAAGTTGAGCTGCAAGTCCTGATGGAAAATGGATAAAATGGGAGTTTTATGTCTCTCTACAAATGGTAAAAGGGAGATGTTTTTATATGAGAGTTTCAGGAAGCTGTATCTATCTGATCCTCCTTTCTTTCTTTCTTCCTTTCTTTCTTTCTTTCCTTTCTTCTTCTTCTCCTTCTCTTCCTTCTTTCTCCTCCTTTTCATCCTTCTTTTCCTCCTCCTCCTCCATTCCCTCTTCCTCCTCCTCCTCCTCTTTCTAACAGGCTCTTTCTAAATACAATCCAAGCTGGTCTTAAATCTATGATCTTCCTGCCTCAGCCTCCTGAGTGCCAAGATTATAGGCTTCCATGCTCATATCTTTGTCAACCTTCCAAATGTTTTCAGACTAAATCAGTTGACGTAAGGACGATTTAGTCATTGGCTAAGAGGAATGGAGGTTGGACATGGCGATGGGAATGTAGCTGATCTCCTCCTGGCACTGAGAAGGCAGAGGGGTAAGTTTTCAAGGGAAATTCAAGGTATTCGTCTGGAAAGAAAGGAGGAGGATGCATGTGGGAAGGCCAATGACATGTAAAGAGGAGACACTCCTTGGTTCTGCTTTTGTCCGGATGGAAAAACAGACCATAGGACTCAAGCAAGGAGGCTGAAAACATCCATTGCCCTCAGGACAAAGGCAGAAGTCTTGGCTTTGACCTACCAGGCTCCTGGTGATCTAGAGGTCATCTTTTACTGCCACCTGTGCTTCCTTCTTGGCATCCTCCCTGTTGCCTACTTCCTCCCTGTTGCCTTTGTGAGTCCCTTGAATGTGGGAATTATCTGCCACCCAGCACCTGCATGGGGAGTCTCCTGCCTTTCCTCTTTAGGCCACCTCCTCCTCATACGCCACCTCCAGGCTTCCTCCCAATCAGCTCAGCCTTCTCAGATGCATCCTTTCTTAGCTCCACCCCATCCTCCTTTACAGCCCTGTTTAAGCCTGATTTTTCTGTTTAGGGGACCCCACTAGCTGTCCCCCAAATCTTCCCTTGCAGCCTGTTTAAGCCCGATCTTCCACTTAGGGAACCCCATTCCCTCTTCAGAGATGTTGTATGAGCCCTGCTCGTCTCTGGAGGAACGGAACAGTGGACAAGGACAACCCTGACACCACCCCTCACAGGCTCACTTCACACCACAGAGGACTCCAGCAGAACAGCAGAGATTGACTTGTCCCAGTTTCATCGCAGAAGCCACAGGGCAACAGGGCTGTTAAGGAGTTCCTGGAAGGCTGCACTTGAGAGTCGGCCTCTTACTGAATTCTAGGTCCTGCCGCCAGAGGTGGAAGCCTCTGTATTCTAACCTTGAAGTAAAAATGCCTGACCCCAAGTGCAACGCAGGGAATGGGTGTCTGTGGATGCTCGGCCACACCTGGGACATCTATGTCACACTCCACCGCAGGGCTAAGGAACAGTCACAGGGGTATGGGCAGAAAGAGTCAGAGGTAGAGAGGGACCGAAGCCAACCAGTATCTTCTGGACATCATTGGACTGCCACACTCGGAAGCTCCCAGCCGCTGTAACAGGAGGGTTTCTTCAAATTCCCAGTGCCTGATGTCTGTATGCAGTAGGTGCCCCATGAGCCCTGTTTAAAAGTGAAAACTGCCTCTCTTTCCTCAGACAGACCTCCCCCTCCTCTACTCTCCATACTGCTTTAGAGCCACCCCATTCTGAGGGACAGGGCGACCTTTTTTTCCCCCAACACCCCATTTTGTAATGGAGGAAATTCAGATTCCAACTAAGCTGGAAGACCCCAGGTGCAACCCCAGTGGCACTCCTCAAGCCTTCCTGGTTGCTATATTAGCCTCATCTTAGTATATATCCAGGCCTACAGTGTATCTTTTAATCAAAGGTGGAGGCTTCCTAGCTGACACGTTGGGACACCAGGCGTGTACTGCAGAGCTCTGTGTATCAGGCATGTGTGTGCACTGGTAGGCAAAGGCCAGCTCACAGCATTCACCAGCATTCCAAAGCTATTGGGTAGTAGACCCCCTTAAGAATAACCAGCACTCACTGTTTCCTTCTTCCTTTTTTTGTTCTTTTGACAGACATAAATGCTGACACATCAAATCATCTTAAAATCGGGCTTTGCATGGAGCCGAGGTTTCCCTCCTGGGCATCAGCTGTTGACTGCTTCAGACCCATCCTGAAGAATCCGAGTCTTAGAAGGAACAGAGGATCCAGCAAGTGCCTCTCCAGACAAGATAAATACTGGCTGCAACATAATCCTTGCACGAAGAACGAGGCTACTGTTGGAATCTCAAGGTTCATTTTATTTTCTTTTTTCTTTTTTTCTTTTTTTTTTATGGAATCATAGGGGCACACGCAGTTGGAATTCTGGTTTTCACAGTCTCTTTGCTTGTCAAACTTAATATCAAGGAAAATAAGCTAATTTGATTTGGCCAAGGCTCCTGCAATGTGGAATTGATATCAGAGGCAGCAACCTTTGATGTTTTGTATAAACAGCGCTTTCCGCTGCTGTGGAATAATAAACAGTACCTTTCTCCCCGGTCCTCAGCACGGAAAGCTAGAACACAGGTCTCTGCTTGCGGCTCACGAAATTCACACGGGCCGCGTTTATTGGTTCAGTTCGCGGAACAGGGCTTGTCAATCGGCACTGCGGTTTAAAGCCGACAGCTCTCCACTGTGGGTCCTGGGTCCTGTGGACTGCTGGGTAGCATCCCCAGACTCCACCCTCTAGATGCCAGCAACAGCTACTCAGTTTGGATAATCCCAAAGCATTCTAGACGTTGGCAAATGTCCTTTGTTGAGCAGGATCGGCCTTGGGAGATGTGCCGAGAACTGTCAGCCTAGTAGTAGGAGAGAGACTTGACTGTTTCCCTTTGTCTCCCCTCCATGCCTCACAGTTCAGCAATGGCCAGAGCCTGGGGAGGATGCTTGTGAGACAGCTCTGCTGAGCCCTCTTGCTCCCAAAGGCTGCAGACCTGGCCTTTACCTGCCTGGCAGTATGGAAGCTGTGAGGGGGACAATCTTCAGTTGCTCTGAGTGCAAAGACAACTTCTGCAGGCTTCATGACAGTTCTTAATGGATTTCCAAGTTTAAGAATTTCATGGCCCAGGGCTAGAGAGATGGCTCAGTGGTTAAAAGCACTGACTGCTCTTCAGAAGGTCCTGAATTCAAATCCCAGCAACCACATGGTGGCTCACAACCATCCATAATGAGATCTGATGCCCTCTTCTGGTGTGTCTGAAGAGAGCTACAGTGTACTTAGATATAATAATAAGGCCAACTGGAGCAAGCGGGCAACCACATGATGGCTCACAACCATCAGTACAGCTACAGTGTACTCATACATTAAACAAACAAACAAATACATAAACAAAAGAATTGCATGGTCCTTGGGGCATACACTCTTTGCTCCCTCCTCTATGCTCCGGGATACCCATGTCAGAGCTAAGCGAGGCAGGCTCGAGTCAATGATGTCTGCAGGAGGCTTGTTGAATCAGCTCATGAAAGTTGACGGTTTGGAATCTTCAGGAATTCTGGGGGCCATTTATAGACACACCAAGAGCTAGGATCTTTCTCTAATAAGAATGTAGTCGTGTGCTATCTAATGGTGAGGACAGAATGAAAGAGAAGCATCACTAAAATAAGAATTGGTGTTGTATGTTTCTCACACTGTCCCAACACAAACACAGGTGCTGGAGCCTACCGTGAAACTCGGTCCGTGCATCACTTGCGCCTACCGACCGGTACGTGTTAGCATACTGTGGGCACTTGTATTTAATCATGGAAAAGAGACAGTAAAAAGACCGGGAGACAGGAATAATTTACATCTTCTGCTCCTACCATCATGCCTGGGTTCTATTGTTACCAGAGCCGCTGGTGTGCTATGCACATGGTGTTGTGTGTTTATGCTACAGAAAGTGGCAGATGCTAGATATCAGTTTTCTGGTGTCTCACCCCTGCTGGCCAATTAAGTGTTTATTGTCACAACAGTGATTCAAGTTCGGGCTTGAAAGCAAAGGGGAGGGGACACCGACTACTGTCTGTCCCATTTCCATTTCCTCTTGCTTCTTACTCAAGAAATTCCAGTTCTGTTTGGCCTGGCAAGGATTCCAACCAAACAACTGGGTTTCCTGCCTAAAATGTGCTCAAATGACATGGCTCACTCCGGTGGGACACAGGCGGAGAGTGCTGGAGGTGCCACCCCAGAAACTCTTTAAACAGCAGACTAATTGGCCACAGGTGTTCCCTTCTCTGCCATTTTCTGCTCCCCGTTTAGATCAAGGGTGCTGCCACAGCTTGGCAGCCTGCGAGTTGAAGGTCCGATCCCCAATTGGGATGCAGTTAGAAGGGGGTGGAACCCTCAGGAGGTGGAGCTTAATGAAAGGAAGATAGGTCATTGGGGACAATACCCTTAAGGAGACATCTTGGAGATAAGGACATATGTTATGCCCAGTATGTTATTTTTGAAGCAACAAAGTGACAGATCAAGGGTGGCCGAACTGAAAGACAGGAAGTGCTTGGTTCTTGATGACATCACAGTCAGTGTAATAACTGGGACCTTCATCCCGGCTGCTTGTTGATGGACCAATGGAATATACCACTGAATTCATGCCCTACCTGAGACATCAGGGTAACTAAAGGAAGTGTATTAACCCTTATGCAACTCCTGTGATCTCTCCAAGAGTCAGATGAGATAATGCTGTAGAAAACCTATGGAAGTTCCCAGAAAAATCAAGCTGTGGCTACTATTATCTTGTTCTGTTATGCAGACAACAGTTCCACGTGTGCATGCTTGCCCCTCCTCTAGCCGTTTTCTCTTCAGGCACAAAGTCCACATCTCATTTACTTGCCATCTTCATTTTCCACTGTGTGGCCTAGGCCACAGTAGCACTGATAATTTTCATAAAAACCAAATTAGTTCTCCTTTGTTGGGGGCATAACTCGTAACTCTGCTCTTTAGCAACAGCTTAATTTAATTCATGCTTATTGAACTATCTGGAACAATAAGACAACAATGCCGTTACACAACGAGGCAGACATAAATGTCTCACTCATGCTCGTAGATTGGTGTAGAACGAATCATAAGCAAAAACCGGAAAGATAGAAGAAGATGCAGTCGCTCCGGGCTGAAGCATTGGAGGAGAGCAGGCTGAGGTTGCCAGGAGAACCAGGGGCAGATAATGTCAGTAGAGAAGGGATGCTAGTTCTTACTTTGGAAATGTGTCCAGGTGGAAGGTTGGAAAGCTGGGTGCGAGTTTGACTAAGGAGACTTCCATGTCTCCTTCCAGGGAGACACTGGAGGCTTGAGAGCCAAGAGGGATGTAAGTGGAATCTGTGTACACTAATCCAGAAGCCACACGGAGATCCACTGGAAAGGGAGCTGGGGTGCTAGGGACCCAATGGGCAGGCTATGAAACAGACTCCTCTGTCCTTCACAGCACAACCAACAGTGGATAATTTGTACTGCTTTCATCAGTCTTTTGATCAATTGCTTTCATCAGTCTCTTGACCAATGCCTGGCACTCTTTCTGGGTTTGAAGCAAAACACAGATCTGCCTTCACCACTGGCATGAGTCTTTACTAGAAGGTAGAGAATCCATGAATAGATGTTGAGAGCTTGAAATGGGTCAGAAGAGACCCACAGGTGTTTGAGTGGTTATCTTCTGCAGCTCTGAGAATGTTGTTAGCCTTGTAGAAGTAGTCAGATTTTGAGGAGACCAGTCAGTACCCAGATGGAAAGAATGGTAACATCTCTTAGTCGGGTTCAGAGTCCAGGCTTTCCCAGTGGAAGTGCAAGTTCTGTTGAAGTTGGCTTCATGACCTTCACAGACAAGCCCCTCAGGGCTCATTCTGCAGTTTCTCACCCTACCTGCGGGCCGGTCTAGACTCTACATTTTCCTGTGTGGGGATCTTTGTCTATGTGCCTCCATTTGTAAAAGGTGGGCAGTACCATTTCTTTATATAATGATGACAATTGTGGCAACCCAAAGCCAATTCCAAGAGTTGTAGACGTTTGTAAGAAATATTTAGTCTTAGGATTATCTCCCTATAACTTGGGATTGATATTTTCTTAATAAGATTGTTAAGTGTTTTTAAATTGATTTATTTTTGTGTATATAAGTACTTTATCTGCATATATATGTATATATGTACATATACACACATATGTGTATATGTGCATATCTATATACATACACATATGTATATGCACATACATGTGTATGCATGTGATACATATGTGTGTGTGTGTGTGTGTGTGTGTGTGTGTGTGTGTGTGTGTGGTGCCAAGGAGAACAGAAGAGGGAGAGATTCAGAGCTCTTGGACCTGGTGTTATAGGTGGCTGTGTGCCATGTGGGTGCTGGGAACTGAATCCAGGTTCTCTGCAGAAGTGCTCTTAAAACCTCTGACCACCTCCGCAGCTCCTGAACGCACTGTTTGAATCACTTTCTTTCCTGTAGCCTATGTCTATCAATTTCAATAGCTCTTCAGCAGCTCCATCATGGGAAAGTGCTGACTGTGTTTAAAAAGCAACCGAGAATGAATACTGTTGTGTTGTTTAATAACTGGTTGCCATCTGAGAAGTGCATTGAAATGATTCTGTCCCGGAACCAGCACACAGTGTGGCTGTACAAATCAAATGGTCCTGGATGTAGCAGCTTGATGACATCACCTGATGCTGGAGATGGAAGGTGGAAGAAACTGCCCCAATTTACAATAGCATAATGTTTGACAGTAGAAGTTAAAAACATAACTGGGAACAATGCACTGAGACAGGTGCAGTCAGTGTGTATACAACCACAGGCACTCATTGTCATTATGGAGTCCAGAGTCATGGGTACTGTACACTGAGACATCTGGAAGCTGTGGGTTTGCTTACAGCAGCCACGCCACAGATATGTGAGCGCTGAACCACACAGTGTTGGGACAGCAGCTCTCAGCCCTGAGAAGCTTTTCTTATGAGGCCACTGTCATATGTAGATCTGTTCTTCATGGAGCCATCTTTATGCATGCATTGTTGTTCATGAAAGAGGAGATATCTGGAGACGGAGGCAGAAGAATGCTGAGTTCCAAGGCATCTTGGTCTACAAGAGTGAGCTCCAGGACATGGTAAGGCTATATTAGTACAATAAAAACCAAACTGAGGGTTGGAGAGATGGCTCAGCGGTTAAGAGCACTGACTGCTCTTCTGAAGGTCTTGAGTTCAAATCCCAGCAACCACACGGTGGCCCACAACCATCTGTAATGAGATCTGATGTCCTCTTCTGTTGTGTCTGAAGACAGCTACAGTGTACTTACATATAATAATAAATATATCTTTAAGCCGGAGCAAGCGGGGCTGTGCGGGGCTGTGCGGGTGGGTCTCCTTCTCTCCTGTGGCAAGGGAGGTGTGAAGGAAGCCATTGTGCCATACTGTGTAGAATTGAAATGGGAATGATTTCCTTTCTCTTCAAGCCACTGTCATTTAATACAAGGCCAAGTGTGCTGAGCAGACCCCTCCTGCCGTGGCTTCTCAGATGAAAGGCTATTTTCTTTTGGGTTATAATGATGCACGCCTCCAGGCAAGGTTGGCTGCTTGGCTGTTCTCCGGCTCCTTTCTCTCCTCAGCTGTACTTGATCTGGCACATTATCCTGGTAGCAGGAAAATCCACCCACCCCTTTAATCTGCAGAATCACAGCGGCATGTGCGCTTTAAAACCCCATCGCTTCCTTTTCATCTCCAGCCCTCTTTTTTTTTTTTTTAGCCACTTCATTTGCGGAGTTCCTGCAAGCTTCCTATTGATAATTGATAGATTGTTCCTTCCTTCTCAGCTTCCTCTATTAGTTATTCCAGGAAGTTGGTTTGTGTGTTGTGTGTAACCCAATAGTTTGGTGAATATGGGCTTGCTAGCCCGCCTGTGTAAATCAATCCTGTCCAGCAAGCCTGGGACCAGGAAGTGATTAGGTTGCGTCTTGGCTGGCTTCTCTTCACTGAAGCAGCCTATAGGGAAGCCTGGGGACTTCCTCTTGCATCAATGGCTAGAAGTGGCCATCTGTGAGGAATCATTGATGCCAAGTTTGGCTCCTCCTCACCTCACACCATCAGTTCTAAAACCTAGGCTTCTGAAGTGTTAGGGAAGGGTGCTTCTCTGAGGACACCTGGTCATAAGACCCTGGTTCCTCAGCCATCAGTTGTTCTTAACTTTTTTTCCTAAGAACTCTAAGTGACAGAGACGTACCTCCAGATGCAACTGAATCATACACTGGTATCACCTGCAGACTTCCTTTAGTCTGCCCAGAAGCCAGAAGTAACCAAATTATCAAAAAAGCTGAGAGTCATATTTCATAATTCAAAGATTTTTTTGCATCATATAGTCGTGTGTGTGTGTGTGTGTGTGTGTGTGTGTGTGTGTGTGTCTAAGATCAGGGACTGGCTTAGTTAACCTAGTATGACTGTGGCCAGCAAGATCAACTTCCTAAAAAGATGTAACTTGTTCGGATATTTTCCTGATTGGTTTGTATATGTTCAGAACTGTAATGTTCTTGCCTTAAAAAAGAGAAATTTAAAATCATTGTGTGTGTGTGTGTGTGTGTGTGTGCTCTCATGCCACAGCATACATGTGGAGATGAGAGGACAGCTATTGGAACTTAGGTCTCTTCTTCCTTCACTTGGGTCTGAAGGACTGTTCTCCAGTCATTCAGCTTGGCCGCAGTCTCTAATGTTACTGAGCCATCTTGCCAGCCCACCAATGTCTTCTTGATGGATCATTTGTTTAATGAGGATGGCATGGTTGTCTGGTTTGGGTAAGTTTGATTGTAAGTCTGTTTTGTCAGTTATTAGGGCAGCGACTCCTGCTTCTTCCTTCCTTCTCTCTACTTGGAACACCTTTCCCAGCCTTTCATCTGAAATCTTTTATCCTGAGGTCCAAGGAAGAGCTCCGAGTAGGAGGAGTTGGAGAGATGGCCTAGTGGGTAAGAGCACTTACTGTGATCAGGTGTCATTGGGAAAGAAATTTACCTCTCACTCTAGCTCAGGCAAGAAATGCTAATTAAGCTCTACACACAAAGGACAACAAGAAAGATAGGGGACCTGTTGAAAGAGGGTGGACTGGAGGAGTGGAAGGGAATAATATTCATTATAGAAATGTATGAAACTGTTAAACGACATGTTTTAAAAGAAGCATTTGCTCTGTAAGTATGAGCACCTCAGTTTGAATCCCAAGCACTATGCAAAAAGTCACGTGTACCTGAAACCACAGCATCAGAGGCCAGAGGCAGGGGGGTCCAAAGAGTGCGTGCTCCGGCTAGCCTTGCCAAAATGACAAGCTTCTGGTCCATAGGAGACCCTGTGTCAAGACTGCTACACAGCAAACAACAGAGGAAGACATCCAGTGTCCTGCCCTGCACAGAAGGACACCTGCATCCACATATGCGTGCACCCCCCTCCATAATAGAAAGAAGACTTAAAAGCTATGTGGTCATAGTTACTGCTTTTTTAGTAACCGTGAAAACAGAATGGGAGGAGGAGTCCCAATTTATAAATTTCCATTTCTAAAAATGGACACAAATATAGAATGGTCGAAAGCAAAATAGTGATGCATTCATGGTGTGGAGGGGTGGCTTATAAAGGATCATTCATGGAGAGGTAGCTTATAAAGGATCACAGGGAAGGTGAGTTTACCCCTTGATTTTGATGGTGTCTATCAGAACTCATTCAGCTGTACTTTTACCATGTGTCATGTATTAGCTGTCAGCCATGCACCAATAAAGCTGTGAGCCATGTCAATCGCTTCAAGTGAGGCTGGAACTCAGGGTGTTGAGCAGGCTAGGTAAATGCTGTAACCACTGAGCCATATGCCCAGTTCTAATGTCTCTTTGGGGGGAAAAAAGATAGTTTAAAACTATGTGATGGAAAACAGCATCAGGAAAAAAGGGGGTGCTGTCTGTGTGTATGTCAGGACAGATCTATCACCAGGAGAGATGGGGCCCCAGTGTTCCACTGCATAGCCGCGGTGTTTCCTTGGATACATTTGGGAGCCTGGAGAAGTTTCAGGGGTGCTAAGGTGCTCAACGCTCCTTTAGAAGAATAAATCTGCCAGATCAAAGATAGCCCCAAGAGCATTCTGGGCAGGGGGATATAATGGGAACTAATGTGCTCTGAACTGAGGAATAAGTTTTAAGAATCTAGAAGAAATTATGCTTTAAAATTATTTACTTTTACAATCGACACACAACAATGCATGTATTTATAGGCTAAACTATGATTATCTGTCTATCTATCTATCTATCTATCTATCTTTATCTTTGTCTATCCTTTGTCAGGATTCATGGGGAGCCCTCTATCTCCTCAAGTTTATTATTGTTATGTCTTCTAGCCAATTTGAAATACTATATAAATTACTCTAATACCTAGTTACTCTACTGAGTTTATAGCAAACAAAGGGCAATTCCTCTTCCTAACTGAATTTCTGTTTGTTTGAGACAGAGTGTCATACAGCCTGACCAGCCTTGCACCCTCTCCGTAGCAGAGGCTGGCTTTGAACTGCTGATCCTCCCGCCTCTACCTGCTAAGTGGTGGCACTATAGGTATGTGGCACTGTGTCTAGCTTCTAGCTCTACCTGTTACATGACCTTAGTCTCCGCCTCATTTCCACGTCTTCCTCCTCTCTAGTGACCACTGTTCTAGGCTCTTCTTCCACGAGATCAGCTCTTTTAGCTTCTACATTTTCTTCATTTGTTCACTTGTCAATAAAACCTTTGATTGATTGCATAGCTTGGCTACTGCAGATAATGCTTCAATAAACATGGATGTCAATAGACATTCCTTGGTGTGTATATGTGTGTGTATCCATGTGTCTGTGTGTGCCAAGACTGAAACATCCCCTCCTACATAGAAGTTCTTTAAGCAGGGAATTAAACAGCTTAAAATCTTCTAAGAAGTCCCTGAAACTGACTAGATTTACTAGGTCTTTCCCTTCCACAGTGAGCAATAAAGCTGTGGAGAGTCACCCTCAGACAAGACAAGCTGCAAAAGAAGACTCTAAAACCAGGCCAGCTGCCTGGAAGAAGCAGACACAAGTGGAGCTGATTGGAAGAGGTTTAAACCAATTGGGTCACTTGGAAGGGACATTCTCCCATTGATTGAGCTGCCTCCAGGCTGTGCAGTAGGCGCCAGGTTTCCCAACTTTTGTAAGCTGTCACCTGGGCTGATGCAGGCTTTGATGATGCAGCTGTCTTTGGGTGCTTTCAACTCTTCTAAGTAACTCCTCACCCAATAAAACTTACTGTAAGGGTCTGAGAATCGCTGAAGGAAGACCCCAGACTCAAGTAGTCTGCCAAAGCAAAGAGTATTTCTTCTGTAGAAACAACTAGTATGCAGGGGACAGCCATTCATACAAAATGGCGACAGTAAGAGAAGCTTGCAGGCTCCTTTTATGCAGGGGTACAAGAATTTTCTAGAAGGGTTAGGTAACCTCTAACATGATTGGCAGTAGTGATATTGCTATATTTTTGATTGGTTGCTATATTAGCTATTATTCTTTAAGGTGAGACCTTAAAGAATTCCAGGAACAGACCCAATGTGGGGCTCATTCTCTCTCTAGGCAGGATGTGTCAGGAACTCACCCTCCAGGATTCAGCTCCAGGCTCAACCTCCCTCTTGGCCAAAGGTAAGGGCTGCTATTAACTAGCGACCCACTGCTTGTGATGTGGTTCTCTCAGGGATTCTTGCCCGCTTCTTTGGGAAACTGAAACTCAAGACCTAACATGGCTGCCTGTTTTAAAATGGAGTAGGTTTGGTCCCCTCATTTGCTGGTTCACCAAATTGGTCTTTGGTGGTATTGTTCTTCAGTTGTAGGCTCTGTATCTTGGGTGGGTAGACATGTATTGTATGTCTCTAGGAGAAGATCTGTTCCACAGGATGACCTGCTCATGTTGGTTCTTTCCTTCCACCGTATGGGTCCCAGAAATGAAACTTAGTTCATCCGTCGTGGCGGCAAGCACCTTTACCCACTGACCCTTTTTGGTGACTCATGCTGGCATCATGTAGGCATCTCTTTAACACAATGATCTCATCACCTTTGACTATACACCTGGCGATGAAATTACTTCCTTATATTGTACTTCTATTTAAAATTTCTTGAAGAAACACCAATCTTTTTCTGTAATTGCCATAGTAACTTGTATAGTTGAATAGCCCATAAGGAGAGCTGATGAATAAGCAATAACTTAATTCACCTATTTCCTGATTCCCTTTTCACAAAATTTGAATATTAAAAAGTGTTATCCTTATGTTTTATGTAACCTCCATAACATATGTTAATAGTAGATTTGCACAGTGGTATGGGAGTGAAAGGCGTGGTCCAGTTGCCATGGTGACTTAGAAGACTAGAATGCAGCTACCTAGAAAGAAGAGTCAGTTGTTTAGAACGAGTAAAGATCAGGAGGATGCTGAGTGGGATAAGGCAAAAGTTAAAAACGATGTAAGTTGGGGGCTGATAAGGCTGCCCTCCCTTAGTCAAAGGCACAAGGAGTGATGAGCCACTTCTCTGTAGACATTCTGAAAACTCCTCATGGCTTCAAGAGAATTGCTTTGGCTTTAAGGATCACAAGAATATATAGGTGTACACAGATTTTCATAAGCCAAAACTTCCAAGATTCCAAAAAGAGGAAATGTCCCCAGACTCACAGGCTGAGCCCAGTTCAATACAAGCTTACACAGACCTGGCAGGTCCTGGGTCCTCGGGTGACAATGATTGGAAGCAAAGAGAAGTCAAAAGAAAGCCAGCAACCATCAGGATATCTAAGCATGAGGTTCTGCCTTTAGAGAGAGAGAGAGAGCTGTGATCGCCCCTAAACTCTTCAGTAGATGTTTGGGGAGGGGAGGGGTGTTGGATCTTTGTTGACATCAAGGCTGAACAGTTTCTAATTAGTTGCATAGTGGTGGCTCAGCATTAATTCTCCAAATTAAAGATTATTGGATATCAAGGGTACTGGCACAGAGTTATCTTGGGTAACAGTTTGAAATAATGTAAAAGAAAAAGAGTCTGTTTGCTTAGACTAGTGCTATAGACAGGCATTCTGGGTGGATCAAAGGCAGGTGGTCTGAGAGCCTTTAAGAAACACGACTGTCCTTGAAAGGCATTAACTGGAGGTGATTCTAATATAGTTAGCCTGTAGAACAGTTCTTAGGCTCAAAGAAGAGGACACCACCAAGGAAACAAGCTTAGGACTGAAGTTAAGTGTGCCAAAGTTTCCAACTGTACGTGTGAGCGCCTGGCTTAGATCTGCGCTGCGTTCGGCTCAGTGTACCACGGGAGATGAAAGGGCACAAGACCCAGAGGATGACTCTCAGTGGAATTCTGCTTATTTTAACAAAAGAGCCCCTGGTGCTGGGTGCTGGAGGCATGGAGAGTTTGATGCACCTCTAGGAGTTGATGATTGCCAGAAGTGAATGAGGGAGAAGGAGTTTGAAACAGTATGGAGGGGACAAGAAGGTGAGAAGAAGAGAGAAGAAGGAAGAGGGATAGGAGGAAGAGAAGATCAGGAGAAGTAAGAGCAGACATGTCCCAAGTGATTTCTTTCAAGCATGCTAAACCATGAGCCAAAGAACTCCAGTGTTGCAGCTAGTTCAAAGGGAATGTACACACACACACACACACACACACACACACACACACACACACACCAGTAACCACACATACAAACACTACTATCTCTAAGTCAGCAGTATGTTCCTTTCAATGAATAGCTGTAATAAAGCACAAATACAGCTTGCCAATGCATAAGAAGCTGGGAGTGAAGGTGGTAGAGCTCCTCTGTCCCCCTGGGTGTGAGAAGTAGTATTGTTCCCCAAAGGAGCACATGTCCTTCCTTGAGGGCTGGAGGCCCTCCATTTGCATCAAAGATACTTGAAGAGAACACGGTGTGTGTGCTAATACCCACAGGCTGTTGGTTCTTCATGACCAGTGCTGTTTGTCTTCAGGATGCTTCAGGCTGTCTGGTGGTAATGTCATCTGGAGCCGGTTCAAGTGTAGATGAGGATGTATGTGTATCATCCATATGCAGGTTCCGTGCCATTTAATGTAAGGGTCTGGAACATCCTCAGGGGTTTTTGTATCCATAGAGATCCTGGAACCAGTCTTGAGTGGATACAGAAGGATGACTGTAATTCTGCCTATTTACAAATGGAAAAAAAAAACACACAAACAAACAACTAATTATCCTTTCCTTTATATAACCTATGTTTTCTAAAGTTCTACTAAGTTTCTACGTCAGATAGTTGTGAAGCCCTTTTGCTTAAGGAGCCAAGAGGTATGTAGTTCTTTTTGCCCAGAGGCACAGCAAACAGAAAGCTGTGCTCAGGGCTCTGTGAGCAGAGATTGTCCCCGCTCTTCAAGGATACCTTGTTCTTGCGACATTTAATTCTTTATCATTCTTGTTCTTGCAACATTTGATTCTTTATCATTTAGGTTTTACGGTGACAGTATTAGTTAGGTACTATTACACACTTATTTTTGATTTAGAGAAAACAAGATCCATAAAGATCAACTTCCTGCAGCTTGTTAGTGCTAGAAGGGAAATTGACTTTAGACCAGTCTGACAAGATGTCTGTATTTCTAGTCATTCTTCTCACCCTTCAGATATGTGGTTTGTCCAGTTAGCGTGTCCAGCCTTGACACTGGGAAACCTCAGCTTTATTGTATGACCAGCAAGGATACATCATGATTTCATCTTACCGAAGCATGCCACAGTCACCCTTTAGTTCACAATTCCTCAATGTCTGATGGTTGGCTCCATAGCTGTGCTCATGATGGGAATAGAGCCCCAGGGACCCATGGAGTACGATGCCTTCTGACTACAGTCCCCGATGGGCTCTTTCTTGGCCATCAAGAGTTATTTCTTCTGAGCCATGAGAGAATCTTGGAGCCACTGAAGACAGAAACAGGCACCATGGTCATTGGCATGAGAACCAAAGAGTATTTCAATATTAGAAATCACCTAATGAAACTAACAGGAAACAAACTCAAGAGACTGTGGTAAGTCAGGGTCTAAGGCACAAAAGCAGGAATGACCGCAGCTCCTGTATTATAAGCCACCTGGTGAGAGAAAGTCCAGGAGAAAAAGAGAATGGAAGTCCCAGTTGCCATCTCCAGATAGCCTTCAGGATGACTGTTAAAGCTCCTCCTATACTTTATTACCCTTGACACCTCACATACATAGGTCCTGCGGTACTTATCGGGACCTGAAGTGTTTCAGAACGTTAAGTATGAGCATTTACCCAATGAGGTTTTTAGGGGCTGCTACCCAAGATTTTTTCATTTCTCAAATCCACCGAGTTCATATATCCCCATGATGATCTTACATAGTATCCTTGTGCACACCATTTTGTACCCTCTCCACCCCTAAGAGCATCACCAGCACATCTTAGCATTCTAGAAGCTGGAACGATGAAGAGATCAGGTTGGTTTGTGAGAGTCCTGGAGCCTGAGAAAGAGGAAGCGAAGTGCACAGGCCCTCCACAGGCCTGCTTGATTGGAGGGGGGAGCATCCACGTGACCATGTTTTGACCAATGGAAGAGTGAAAGCGACAAGGACCTCTTTATTAACTTCTCTGGCCTCTTTCCACTTCTTTCCAGCTAAGGGATGGAGAGAACAGACAGTCATGCTAGACACAAAGACAGACAGAAGAGCTGTCTGACTGTCCACACCACCTCAAATGCTTCAATGCCGTGTATGAGATCTAGAAATTGTTTTGTTAAAGCGCCTACCTTTAGATCTCTTTCTTATCACGCAGACCCTGTGCTGTTTTATAGGAAACTGTACAAAATGCCAAACCACAGGTCCAGTTAAGAATGATTATCAAGAATGTCACAACGACAATGGGAGGAAATTAACCAAGCACTTGTCTTTTTCTTATACTAAGGAGCTGGCAATTTCTTTTTTTTTTTCCTTTTAAATGTTTATTTTTTTGTTTTATTGAAGATAGATTCTTTTCTGAGATAATATTTCCTGGTGGTAGCTTTCCCTCCTCCCCGTTCCTCTCCACCTTCCCTCCCTTCAGGATTCATTCCTTCTATGTCTTTCATCAGAAAAGACAGGCTTGTAAGAGATAACAACAAGACATGACAACATGAGATAGAATAAGATGGAGGAAAAAGTATCATATTGAAACTGGACATGGCAACCCAACAGGAGGAAAAGAGTCCTAAGAGCAGGCACGAGAGTTAGAGACTCACATGCTCTCAAGATCAAGAATCCCATAAAAATACTAAGCTATTAGCTATAATGTATACACAGGACCTGCTATAGGCCCTGTGCTTGGTGTTTCAGACTCTGTGAGCTCATACGTACCTTGCTTAGTTGATTTAGAGGGCCTTGTTCTCCAGGTGTTCCTTATCTCCTCTGGGTCTTATAACAATCTTTTTGCCTCTTCTTCTGCTGTATTCCCTGAGCTCAGAAGGGAGAGATTTGATGGAGACCTCAAATTTAAACTCTCTTTCCCCATGTCTAGCAGTGTATCCTGGACATGTTTCCATCTGCTGCTCTCTGATGATGACTGGATAAGGCACTGATCTATGAGTATAGCAACTAACTGGACTTCTCCATGTTCAATGAGTTCTGCGGGTCTTGCTCTCAGTCCCACTGTCAACTTGAGGAGAGTAGTCTTTGACTTCTTCCTTTCTAATTCATGTCTCCTTGATCTCCTTTAGTTGTCTTAGTGCTCTAGCTAACACTTCAAGTACTATATTGAATAGATATGGAGACAGCCTTGTCTTTTTTCTTGATTTTAGTGGACTTGCTTTGAGTTTCTCTCCATTTAATTTGATGTTGGCAATAGGCATGGTGTAAACTGCCGGTATTATGTCTAGGTATGTTCCTTGTATCCCTAATCTCCCCAGCACTTTTATCATGAAGGATTTTGTGGAAGAACTTTTCAGCATCCAATGAGGATCATGTGGTTCTCTTCTTTCAGTTTGTTTATGGGGTAGATTGCATTTATTGATTTTCATGTTTTGAATGTTCCCTACATCTCTGTGATAAAGATTACTAGATCATGGTAGATCATATTTTTAATGTGTTACTGGATTCTGTTTGTAAGTATTTTATTGATTATTTTTGCATCTATGTTCATAAGGGAAATTGGTGTGTAATAATTATCTTTATTTCTTGGATCTTTATGTCGTTTGGGTACCAGGGTAACTGTGGTCTCATAAAATGAGTCAGACAATGTTCCTTCTGTTTCTGTTTTGTAGAATAATTCGAGGGGTATTGGTATTAGCTTTTATTTGAAAGTCTGGTAGAATTATGTGCCAATACTATCTAGCGCTGGGATTTTTTCCCCATTTGGTTGGGAGACATTTAATGACTGCTTCTATTTCACTAGGAATTATAGGTCTATATCTAGTATTGATTTAGTTTTTGGTAAGTGGTACCTATTGAGAAAATTATCCATTCATTTTAAATTTTCCAATTTGGTGGCATATAGGTTTTTAAAGTATGTTCTCATGATTCTCTGGATTTCCTCAGTGTCTGTTGTGATGTCTCCTTTTTTTATTTCTGTTTTGTTAATTTGGATATTCTCTCTCTGACTTCTAGTTAGCTTCCATAAGGGATTTTCCATCTTGTTGATTTTCTCAAAGAACCAATTCTTTGCTTTTTTTTTTATTGTTCTCTTTGTTTCTTTTTTATTGATTTCAGCTCTCAGTTTGACAACTTCTTACTGTCTACTTCACTTAGGTGTGATTTCTTTTTTTTTGTTCTAGAGCTTTCAGGTGCACTGCTAAGTTGCTAGTAATGAGATCTCTCCATTTCTTTTTATGGAGGTACTTAGTGCTATGAACTCGCCTCCTAATACCTCTCATTATGTCCCATAAGTTTGTGTATGCTCTGATTTCTTTTTCATTGAATTCTAAGAAATTTTTACTTTCTTTTTTTAAAATTTCTGGCTTGACCCAGTAGTCATTCAGTAAAGAAGAATTATGCCATTTTTTGAGTTTATAAACTTTCTATTGTTGCTGATATCCATTTTTAATCCATGGTGGTCTAGTAGAACAAGGAGAATTACTTCAATTTTTTATATCTATTGAGACTTGCTTTGTATCTGAACACATGGTCAGTTTTGGAGAAAGTTCCATGAGGTTCTGAGAAAAAGGTATATTCTTTTGTTTTGGGGTGAAATGTTCTATAGATATCTGTTAGGTCCACTTGATTCATAATGTCTGTTAGCTTCTGAATTTCTCTTCTTAATGTCTAGATGACCTGTCCATTGATGAGAGTGGGGTATTGAAGTCTCCCAACAGCAGTATGTGAAGGTCACTATGTGATACACTGTAGTAGTGTTTTGTTTGGTTGTCTGTTTTTTGTTTTTGTTTTACCAACTTCGGTGCCCATGTGTTTAGAGCAGAGATATTAAAAATTGAGACATTGAGTAGATAATGTTTAAATTTGACTTAAATTTTCTTTTGATGGGTATGTAATGTCTTTCCCCATCTCTTTTGATTAGTTTTGGTTCAAAGTCTATTTTGTTAGATATTAAAATGGCAGCACCAGCTTGCTTCTTATGTCCATTTGTTTGGAATACCCTTTTCCACGTCTTCACCCTGAGGTAATATCTGTCCTTGATGTTGAGGTTCCTTGAATGGATGCAACAGAAGGATGAATCCTGTTTTTGCATTATTTGGTTAGTCTGTATCTTTTGATTGGGTAATTGAGAACACTGATATTGAGAGATATCAATGACCAATGATTGTTGATTCCTGTTATTCTGTTGTTGTTGTTGTGTGTTATGTGTGTGTATGTATGAATGTATGTATTTTCCTTTTTTTGATTTTGCTAGTGTGAGATTATGTATTCCCTGTGTTTTCATGTGTATAGTCAACCTCCTTAGGTTGGAGTTTTCCCTCTGAAGCCTTCTGTAGAAATGGATTTGTGAGTAGATAATGTTTAAATTTGACTTATTATGGAATTTCTTATTTTCTCTGTCTAAAGTGATTGAAAGGCCTGGAATGGCATCTATGGTCTCTTAAAGTCTGCAGCACATCTGTCCAGGCCCTTCTGACTGTTAGAGTCTCCACTGAGAAGTCAGGTGCAGTTCTGATAGGTCTGACTTTATATGTTGCTTGCTCTTTTTCCCTTGAAGCTTTTAATATTTTCTCTTTGTTCTGTATGCCTAATGTTTTGATTATTATGTGCCAAGAGGACTTTCTTTTCTGCTCCAATCTATTTAGTGTTCTGTATGCCTCTTGAACCTTTATAGGCATCTCCTTCTTTAGGAAATTTTTCTAACGTGATCTTGCTGAACACATTTTCTGGGCCTTTGCACTGGGACTCTTCACACCGCTTTCCTCCACACCTATTACTCTTAGATTTCCTAGCTGTTTTCTGTCAGGAGGCTTTTAGATTTAACATTTTTGTTGTTGTTGTTGAATGTGTTCATTTTTTTTTTTTAACAATTATATTTTCAGTGCTTGAGATTCTCTATTCCCTTTCTTGTATTCTGTTGGTGAAGCTTGACTCTGATGCTCCTATTCAAATTCCTAACATTTTTCTTTTCCAGAATTCCCTGTTTGGGTTTTCTTTATTGATTCTGTTTCCAGCTTCGGGTCTTGAACAGTTTTAATAATTTCCTTACACTGTTTCTGTTTTCCTGGATTTCTTTAAGGGATTTATTCATTTCCTCTTTAAAGCCCTCCATCATATTCATGAGATGAATCTGTTCTTTTAAGGTCTTTTTCTTATACCGCAGCTATGTTGGAATATCCAGGGCCTGCTGAGGTTGGCTAGCCTGGCTCTGGTGGAGACACATTGCCCTGGTTGTTATTGATTGTGTTCTTTTGCTGGGATCTGGGCACCTGGGCTTGGGATGATCAAAGGTCTACATGCTGATTTCTAGATTTGTTTTTGTTGGGTGGGTACTTTATTCTATGTTTTCAGTTTCCTCTCTGGATTTTCAGAGTGTGTGTTGTCTTCCTGTTGCTTGTTTTCCTGGCCTGTGTTGCTGGAGTGTTCACAGGGAATGCCTGCTAGTGGAGGCTATCTAACTGGGATGAGATGGGGGAAGGAAGGTCTTTGTGGTCTGCTGGGGATGGGCTCAAGCAAGAAAGGGAGACTGTAGTAGGTTTCTAGTTACAGCACTTAGAATGAGATGGGTTGTCGGTAGGTTGGGGCTCAGGAGCCATAGGAGAGGTATGGTTTTGTCTTTAATCTACTCATTGTCCCAGAAGTGGGTAGCCCTTGGTTTATCAAGGGATGCCTTCTGGAATTGGGGTCTGGCGTTCTGTGACAAGTTGGGGGGATGGAGGAGGTTAGGAGGAGATGGTTTGTGGGGTCCACGGAAGATGGGAACAGGGATGACAGAGGACTGCAGCTGGTGTTCTGTGGCAGCACTAGGGAGGAAACGATAGGACCGGATCTGGGGAAACAGAGACAGGAAATGGTCTGCGAGAAGCCTACCTGCTTTCTGGCAGCTGTGGCCTGGGCTTTAGCTGGAGCTGATGGATTTCCATTTCCAACTCCTGGAATGCAAAGCTTCTGAGGCAAGGGGTGAGGAGCCAAGGCTCTGAAGGGCGATTGCTTAGGCTTTAGCCTTCGCTTTCAGCACCTGCCAGCTGTGTGCAGGGAGGCAAGCCCCAGAACACTCACCTCTACCGTGGCAGCAACATGAAAGGCTCTGCTTGCTTTGAAGGCTGAAGAGTCGGTGAAAGGTCTCGACCCTTGGCATGCTCCTAAAAACGTTCCCTCTCATTGTTTACATTAAATACACAATAATTTATATTTTCCAAATTCCTTCCAACATTTATCTTCATCATCTCTGATCTCTCAGTGATCTTCCCATTACCATCTTGGGCTTTATTGCTTCTGTCTATTTCTTGGACTTTCTTTCAATGTCACACCAGGTAAGTTTTTTTGTTTTGTTTTGTTTTTAAAAATCAGGGTGAAAATGATTACATTTAACTGAGCCTAATTTATTAAAATAATTGCCTTAATGAATGCTAGTTATTAAATGCTCATTTAGCTATGTGCTGCCCTTTGCTGGTACACGTAGTTCATATTAATCCTTATTAAACAAGACATGCAGCAAACCATGTAATTAGAGACAAAGCACCTATAAAAATCAAAGGTAGGAGAAAAATGCTTTGAAGAGAGCTAGGTAGTTGTTGAGACTTCCTGTGCCCTGCCAAGAACCCTTAACAGGAAGGTAGGGATAGGTGGTGGTAGGGTGTTGCTTGATTGTCCTAAGACTTGGATGACAAAGACAGGGAGAAATGAGAAAAAGTCGGGCACCCAGCTTCTTATAGTTATTAAAACATTTCTCTTTTAGGTTAGCATACAAAGAGACAAGTTTCATTGTGGCACATTCATTCCCACGCATGCCACACCTTCAAACAAGTCCCAGGGGGTGGATTCTGAGCTCACAGAGCCTTCTTTTCTCAGGATGAGCATGAACGCGCAGGTAGGAGAGCATTGTCTCAGGAGCTGGGTATGGAAGGGGAGCTTGTCCTCTTGACTCTAAAATATAGACGAGTGGTACTTACAGACTGACAAGTGCTCCCTGCTAAAGCCATGTACTCTAACCCCGAACTCCCTTACAATGTGGCCTCATTTAGAGACAGGAATTTTGCAAGGATCATCGAATTATTGAGACAGAGGGTGGGCCTTGAGTCAGTATGACTGATCTCTAGACATGGACGTGTGTGAACACGCACACACAAACACACACATACATACACACGCACACACACACTCATACACTCACTGGCTTAAAAAACAGTGTAATTTCATGGGGTTACAATTTTTCAAGTCCAAGGTAAGTTATCAGTAAAGTTGCTCCCTTTGAGGGATGGAAGAGTTGCCTGTTCCTTTCTCCCCAAATTCTTATGGTTTGTTAAATGTCTCTTGGCTTGAACAATCACAACCTCTCTGCCCTCAGCTTCCTCAGAGACTCTTCTTGTGTATGTCATATTTGTCCCTTTGTAAATGATACTGTCATGTTTGAATAGAGTCTACCAGAATGGCTTCTGTGTAAAGACCTTACCTCCAAATAGTCACGTGATGACTATGAGTTTTGGGTATGGGGTAGATAGACATGATCCAACCATGGACATGGATTTTCCATAAATATCTCCCTCTCTGTGAGTTCATTTTGTTTCCTTTCAAAGTGAAATGTGGCCAGACATCTTCCCAAGCTCATCTACTCTTATGTAAGCCAAATAGGTACCAGCCCGGCTGTGAAGGGGAAGGAGACGGTCAGAGTGGAAGGAAATGTCAAAGCCCAGTCAGGCGAAGGGGATGGGTCTGCTGGCTCTGACAGTCAGGCGAAGGGGATGGGTCTGC
>NW_022196913.1:58144067-58156567 GCF_008632895.1 Mastomys coucha
AAGGGGATGGGTCTGCTGGCTCTGACAGTCAGGCGAAGGGGATGGGTCTGCTGGCTCTGACAGTCAGGTGAAGGGGATGGGTCTGCTCCCTGACAGACACACCACTCTCTGCATCTCTGTGATGAGATCTTGATGAACCAGCATCACTCTCAGGATCAGTCCCAGAGGTGGCTAAAGGCTGGATAAGAGTTCTGTGTAGTAGAATTTAGTCATCTAAACTTCCCTTCTGTGTAGACATCAAAAAAGGCAATTGGTTTAATCACCTGTGCTCAGCTACACCCAAGTCGAGGTAGAGTCCAGAGCTTAGATAATGATGCTGTCAGATTCACTCTGCCATGCACTGTTTCAGCTGAAGTGATTCCTGACATTCCCTCTTAGTAACATCTAGGCTGTTATCTCAGACCTTCAGAATACCGGCAAGTGTAATGGGGGAGAGAATCCCGTGGCTACCAGTCAGGTGTGCCTCTCAGATGTGTGTGTCAAATTGAAGTTTGCCCTCAGGGAGTAGGGTGGCTTTGATGGATAAAGGAGAAATGTACTGTTTTGTATACATCAGAGCAGCAGGCTATGCAGGTGAAACTAAGAGGATGTATTTGAACCCGAGGTTTACTGGGTTCTTCTTTTCAATGACCAATAGTGTACAGTTGCCTGGGGTATAAAGGCTATGACTGTTGGTAGCCACAGTTGGTCAAGGTCTTTTCCCAAGCAGCGCCCTGTCATAGAGTCCGGATTATGATCATTCGTCCTGCCATCTCCACCAGAATCTATACCCGCTGCCCCCTTTCTCCTGCCTCCTCTTCTGGGGCATACTAGCTGGGTCCATTCTAGGGTGCTCATTTCCCTTATTGTCCCAGAGAAAGTCTCATGGGCAGGTAGCTCCTCTGAATCCTAAATGGCATGGCTGGTCACCTTATCCCTGTCACTCCTCAACCGCCCCAATGAAACTGTCCCGCAGTTTCACGAACCGGGTTCTGCCTTGACCGAGGGAGAAAGGAGACCTGAAACACAGAGTTTGAGAACAAAAGGACACAAAGCCTAGTTGAGGGTTTCCAATCAAGGCTTGCCTTTACTTTTGGGGCTCAGCATTTATATACAAGAAAGCAAAACTGAATCTCTGGGTTACAATGACATTTGAATAACATAAGCAATGTGGGAGGAGTCAGGAAGAGTCCGAACAGTGTCAAAGGGGAAGCAGGGCTGCTGGGCTGAAGGTGACGGCTCAGGGTGTCCGGCAGGTCTCAACTTCGGGGAGTGGCCATTGGCACAGTCCACGGTGGGGGAGGAGGTCAACAACAGATGTCCTTAGGCTGTAGACGTGCCAGCCAGCAGGCATAGTTTCCTCTGGAATCCTCGAAGGCGGAACTCAGAGTAGTGAGCCTTTGTTTCAGGCACAGCAGGTGAGAGGGACCCAACACCCCAAAGGGACAAACACAGCAACTCTACAACCACACATTCTAAAGCAACTTGTCTACATCCCCCTTTGAGACCATTCTCGCTCCCCTGCAGCTTTCCTCCCGGTACCTTGCCTTCGACCCTTCCTTATTAACCATTCACACAGGCTCTGTGTGGCTTATTTTGCCTCATCTACCAGATGTCAAGCTTCTTCAGGGAAAGGGTCTGGAGAGGATATGACAAGTGACTGCCCAATTGGTGTTGGGGTATCTACCAGGGTGGATATAAAGTTGAGAAGCAGTCTGTGCCTGCAGCTGTCTGCCTGTGTGGCCACATCATGCTGAGACAGGTCAAGGCTAACAGCTGCATTACTGTTCTGCCAGGGTGGTAAAAGAATGCCACGCAGCACTCGTCTACTCCAGTAGAATCTGCGTGTCAGGCTTGAAAGCCCTACCATGGATCTGAGGCAGCGTACAGCTTCAAAGAGAGCCAGTCTCCTGGGGGTATTCAGTCACTGGCATCTCCTAGCCCTGATGTGTTCCAGATTGGTCTCTGCAAGAGTCTGTGGAGAGTTCTGCATGCTTTCTTTATTCAGGCATAAAGGTGCCCTAAGAAATGATTTGTTATTAGCTAAACTGAGATTAAATATTATTTCCTGGCCTCCACAGTGTTTCAATGATCCTAATTGATTTCCTAGCTGTAATTAGCTTGGAATTTTTACAAGGAAGCTGCTTTACCAGACAGGGTGTCTCTAGAGTTAGAGATAGCAGCCAGGCACTAATTACTCGAGCAGTCCCACTCAAGGCAGAATTGCTTTACTAACCAGAGAGAAGTTGTAGGTTTTCCATCACTAATTATCTATGTTAACAGCCAAGGATATTCTCAAGGACTGCTGGAATACGACCTCCAGCTGCTTGCCTCAGACAGACCCAGAGAACTTATCTTGGGGTACCAAAATAGCCCAGGAGGAAGGACACCACTGCTCCTCCACTTTGCACCTGGCTGCTTGTTCTCACTGACCTTGATGTAGCCATCTCCTGCCTATGTGACTTGTGTCATTTGCCCTGTTTCTGTATACTATATAAGCTTGGTTTTACTTTGTACAATTACACTCAGATTCAGCACTTCTCTGTGTTGTTTCTGTTTGTCACTCACTGAATTCTTTGCCTACCAGGTTAGAACTCTAACCACCCTGCAGAACAAGAGGTTCCCACTGCAACCTAGTCTGTGGCGTAAGAACATGGGATGATATATATGACAGAGTCCAAGACACCACCTCCCTTCATCTAATACATGGGCCACAGCCTGGGCTGGCCTCAAGCTCACTGTACAGCTGAGGAGAAGTTTAGACTGCTGGCCATCTTGCTTCTACTTCCCTGGTGCTAGAAATCCAGTCATAAGCTATCATGCCATATGCAGTGCTGGGGCTCAGACTCAAGGCTTCATGCATACTAGGCCAATGCTCTAGTAACCAAGCTATGACGTTGCTTTACTATCATATCTATCTCTGTTTGAATTGCAAATGCCATTTGCCGATTCATTTTTTTCCTATTTTTCTTTTATTGATATTAGATTTTTTTTTCATGCAACATATTCTTTTCCAAAAATTTTTTTTTTATGCACTTTACAACCCATTATCAGCCCTTCTTCTCTTCTCAGTACTCCCTCATATAAGTCCTCCCCTCATTCCACTGTCCCCTTTTCTTTTGAGAAAGGGAAGCTTCCCTTCTGGGTGTCACCTCCAACCCTAGTAACACCTCCCCCCCCACCCCCCCACCCCCGATCAAGTTGCTGCAGGACTAGGTGCCTCTTCTCCCACTGAGGCCAGAGAAGGTAGGGGTGTGGGATTTACAGGCAGGCAGGCAATAGGCTCGGGGACAGCCCCTGCTCTAGTTGTTGGGAGACCCTATATGAAGAGCAAGCGGCTCACCTGCTACATACGTACAGGGGGCCTGGGCCTTGCCTGTGGTTCTTTGGTTGTTGATTCAGTCTCCAGGAGCCCCCAAGAGTTAGGTTAGTTGACTCTCTTGGCCTTCCTGTGGAGTCCCTGTCCTCTTTGGCTCCCTCAGTCCTTCTCCCAATACTACCCAAAGACTCCCCAGCTCCATCTAATATTTGAGTGTGTGAGTTTCTGGATCTCTTTCCATTAGCTGCTGGACGGAGCCTCTCAGAGGACAGTTATGCTAGGTTCCTGTCTGCCAGGATAGCAGAGTGTCATTAATCGTGTCAGGTTTGGGTTCTTGCCCATGGGATGATGCCTCAATTTGGGGCAGTTATTGGTCTGCCATCCCTTCAGCCTCTGCTCTCCTTTTGTCCCTGAACATCTTGTAGGCAGTGGCCGGTTTAGCTCGAAGGGTTTGTGGGAGGGTTGTGGTCCTTATCCTTCGACGGGGAGCCCTACCTGGATACAGGAGGTGGCCACTTCAGGATCTCTATCCTCCACTGTTAGGAGTCTCAGCTAGAGTCACCCCTCATAGACCCTCTGAGGCTTCTCCCCATGCCAGGTCTCTGCCCTAGAGATTGCTGTCCTTACCTACACATGCTTTTCTCCTCATCCTGCTCCCCTACCCCGGGGGATTAACTTTTAAAATGTATTTATTCCTTAAGAGTTTCAGACACGTGTACCAGGTAACGTGATTCTATTTACTGACATCTTCTCCCTCCAGCTCCCCTTGGACTCCTTCAACAGGTTCCGCTTCTTCCTTTGAAAAATATCTCAGTGTGTTTAATCAGTGCGGCCCTGGTGCTTATGGGTGCGGAGTCACTCGCTGATGCACGGTAGTGGCTACATTTCCTTTCCGGAATGAAAATTACTATCCTTTTTCATAGCCTCCATTAGCGGCCAACCAATCTTCACAGAGGGGTGGAGCCTCAAGAGTCCCGCCCCCCACTGGAATTTTGATTGGCTTGGTTTTGTGCAGGTCTTGCATAGGTAACTACAGCAAACCTCGTTGGTTTGACCAGCCAGTCTCTGCATTACCTGTGCAAAAAGAAGCGTCTCTGGCGAAGGTCGAAAGCAATCCAGATATTCTTCTTAGCGTCTGAGACTTAGAAGGGGTGGTAGAAATGCCATGTTTAGGGCAGAGAACTCCCCAGCTAGCTATCCTCACTATCTGCACAGCCATGAGTCTCTGCACTCACTTCCTTTCCCTGAGAAGAGAACTTTGTCTCTTCCAGACTGAGAGAGTAGCGTTTGGGAATGAGTATGAACACAAGTACCTGTGAGCCTGCTGGGTGCTGTAGTTCAGTTTAGCTTAACGGACACTCGGAAGTGTCCTGGCCAGGGTCTATTATCTGCTTAGTCACAGGTTTTCAGCCGGGTTTACAGTACCAATCATGGCTTCCCTCTTGTGTAGTAGGCCTCATGTCCCCTTGTACCCTGTCTCTGGCACTCCAAAAGCTAGCAGGGAGCAATCTTCCAACTCAGCCATACCAAAAAAAAAAAAAAAAAAAAAAAAAAAATTTACAGTTTCACAAAGTCCCAATGTTAGTTGTTGGTTTTATTTTTCAAGTAACCAGAGTCCTGTTTAAAAAAAAATCTTCGCCTCTCTCTGCGTCTGGTATAGCAGTTCCCATCTTTTTCTCTAGCACTTGCAGGGTTTCAAGTATGATTCTGAGATCCTTGCACAAAGTGAGAGATAGGAATCTGGTTTCATCATTTTACATGTAGGTATCCTGTTTGTCTAGTGGCTTCTGTTAAAGACGGTGTCTTTATTCCAGTTCATATTTTGGCATGCTTGTCAAAATTTAGGTGGCTGCAGCCGTGGCAAGTTGTATTTGCGTCCTTGAGCTATAGAAATTACCCATGTCTGTTCATCCCTTCAACAGCAAGCTGCTTGTATTGTTCTGGCCCTGTGAGTGTAGCTAATACCTTCAGCCTTGTTCTTTCTGATAAACTGTGTCTTGACTTATCTGAATTTTAAGACTTTTTCTATTCATGAAAGAAATTTGATTGAAATTATACTGAATCTGTACATCACTTTGGTAAGATGGCCATCGTTACAGCGTTGCTTCTACCAATCCATGAGAATGAAGGTCTTTTCATTTTCTAGTATTTTCCTCCGTTTATATTTATTTCTTCATTATTTTAACTTTTCACTGTGGACCTCCTGTTTCTCCTTGGTTAAGTTTACACCAAGGGTTTTCTTCTTCTTCTTCTTCTTCTTCTTCTTCTTCTTCTTCTTCTTCTTCTTCTTCTTCTTCTTCTTCTTCTTCTTCTTCTTCTAAGCTAAGCTGAGAGTTGACAGTTCTGCTGTGCCAAGGAATGAATTGTAGGCACAATTTTTGGATACAGACTTCCTGCTATGGTCAAAACTACTTGACTTGAGTGAGTGACTTTATTCTCAGACCACAGAGAACAGAGAACAGAGAACAGGTTACATTCATTTAACAAATGGTGTGTGTATTAAGATAGTCTACCCATAAAGTTATTCACCAGCTGTTTCAATGAACAATGGTTCTGCTTGCAGGGTGGCACAGACATTAGGTGTGGGTAAGAATCTGGTTCATTGGCTGTGATAATTTGGAAAAGCATTCATCTCAGAGAAAGAGTAACTTATAAAGTCCTCTTCTTCAAACTTGATACAAGAGTTACAAATGTCAAGCAAAGCATTCAGTCTCACTCTTTGTTGTTCTCTTACAAGCCACCTCCCTAGTTAATCATCTATGTTTCTTTTGGGTATATAAATACTTTTGAAATATATGAGCTGGTCTGAAAACCACAGTATAGTGTAAAAACATGAAATAAACAATACTACTAAGAGAAGCAAGATTTGAAGACCCTTATGTTGTATACAGCAAGACACTGTTACAAACAAGCTGACAGTATATATAGATTGTACAATGTTGGACCTATTTCTCCAATTACCAAATTAAAGAGATCATTGGATGACAATCAACAAATTTGCAATTCCTCATATCATTGGATTTCAGTTGGTTAGGATATGTTGGTAATATTAATTTTCAAATTAATATATTAAGAAAAAGTAATTGTCACTTCCTGTTGTAAGAGGTGGAATTAGGTTTGTGTGGATTTGTTGAAAGATTACCTTCTTGCTTCTTCTAGGGTGTAGTTTTGCTCCTTATGTTGATGTTTTCCCTTTATTATCCTTTGTAGGGCTGGATTTTGTGTAAATTTTGTTTTGTCATGGAATATCTTGTTTTCTCCATCAATGGTAATTGAGAGTTTTGCTGGGTATAGTAGTCTGGGCTGGCATTTGTGTTCTTGTAGGGTCTGTATGACATCTGCCCAGTATCTTCTAGCTTTCATAGTCTCTGGTGAGAAATCTGCTGTAATTCTGATAGGCCTGCCTTCATATGTTACTTGCCTTTTTCCCCTAACTTCTTTTAAAATTATTTCTTTGTTTAGTGCATTTGGTGTTTTGATTATTATGGCACGAGAGGAATTTCTTTTCTAGTCCAGTCTATTTGGAGTTCTGTAGGCTTCTTGTATGTTCATGGGCATCTCTTTCTTTAGGTTAGGGAAGTTTTCTTCTATAATTTTGTTGAAGATATTTACTGGCCCATTACCTTGGGAGTCTTCACTCTCTTCTATACCTATTATCCTTAGGTTTGGTCTTCTCAGTGCATCCTGGATTTCTTGGATGTTTTGGGTTAGGAGCTTTTTGCATTTTCTTTGACTGTTGTGTCAATGTTTTCTAAGGTGTCTTCTGTCCCTGAGATTCTCTCTTCTATCTCTTGCATTCTATTGGTGATGCTTGCATCTAAGGCTCCTGATTTCTTTCCTATGTTTTGTATCTCCAGGGTTGTCTCTTTCTGATTTCTTTATCGTTTCTATTTCCATTTTTAGATTCTGGATGATTTCTCTCATTTCCTTCACCTGTTTGATTGTGTTTTCCTGTAGTTCTTTAAGGGATTTTTGTGTTTCCTCTTTAAGAGCTTCTAGCTCTTTACCTATGTTCTCCTGTATTTCTTTGAGGGTGCTATTTATGTCTTTCTTAAAGTCCTGTATCATCATCATGATAAGTGATTTTATATCTGAATCTTGCTTTTCCGGTGTGATGGTGTGTCCAGGACTTGCTATGGTGGGAGAATTGGTTTCTGATTATGGCAAGTGACCTTGGTTTGTGTTGTTTATTTTCTTCTTCTTCTTCTTCTTCTTCTTCTTCTTCTTCTTCTTCTTCTTCTTCTTCTTCTTCTTCTTCTTCTTCTTCCTTCTTCTTCTTCTTCTTCTTCTTCTTCTTCTTCTTCTTCTTCTTCTTCTTCTTCTTCTTCTTCTTCTTCTTCTTCTTCTTCTTCTTCTTCTTCTTCTTCTTCTTCTTCTTCTTCTTCTTCTTCTTCTTCTTCTTCTTCTTCTTCTCATACCGTGCCAGTATGTCTGCTAGTGGTATAAACAAAGACTATTGGTGTTTTAAAATGAATTCTCTGAGAACTTCTCCCTCCAGCTCCCCTTGGACTCCTTCAACAGGTTCCACTTCTTCCTTTGAAAAATATCTCAATGTGTTTAATCAGTGAGGCCCTGGTGCTTATGGGTGCGGAGTCACTCGCTGATGCACGGTAGTGGCTACATTTCCTTTCCGGAATGAAAACTACTATCCTTTTTCATAGCCTTTTTCATACATAGATAGATTTAATTATAATAACCCCCAATTTCCCATTTTGTCCTTTCCCTGACTCCTCTCCCATGTCTCCCTTCCAACTTGTCCTTTTCATAGTCCACCGAGACCTCGCAGTGATGTGCAATTGTGCATAGATCCAGGGTCAACCATTGGATCCTGTAGAGCCTTTCAAAGGCCATGTCTTTAAAGAAAAACTCATTTTCCTCTCCAAGTAAGGGTGCTGACTTAGTATGCTAATTTTGTGACCCAAGGCTTTGCTGAAAGTGTGGACCATGTCTATGTGTTTTTAGTGGAATCTCTTCTGTCTAGAATCGCACCATCTGCAGAGATCTTTTGATCTCTTCCTATCTGTTTGTAATCATTTGACTTGCTTCTCTTGCTTTACTACTTTGGTTACAACTTTGGAACAGGTTTACAATTGTCCTCTTAAACCCCGTGTTCTGCATTTTGTCTGAGTTGTTGTCATTAGAGACTATTCCTATGCAGCTGGTGTTATTGGAGGGGACATATGTTAGTTTTTCATATCGCTTGTGCTCCTACATGTGACCTGGGTATCTAGAGTCAGGTTGTTACTGTGCCTTTTGATATGAGTTTGTGGAACACAACACAGAGCACGTGTGCTTGTGGCCTTTTGCTGTGGCTGGAAGGTTCTGGATGTGTGGCAGGTGGGGATTTTTGAATTCGGGAGTAGGGAGGGACAGTATGGCTGTAGGTGGATGCTGGGTGAGGCTAGGGAGGGACAGTATGGCTGTAGGTGGATGCTGGGTGAGGCTGTGGGGGATTTCTAGTGGAAGGAGGCCAGGAGAAGATGTAGAGGGTCGCAGACTAGCAGTGTGCAGGGCTTCAGGAATCCCTAAGTTAAGACAGGCTAGGAGGAGGGGACTCGAGTTTGCTACCTGTGCTTCTAGGCCCTGTTAGGAAGATACAGGGTTCCTGTCAAACACTCGTCGAGACTTTGGGGAGTCCCTAGTAGAGAGACTTGAGGAAGAGGACAAACACCTACGCTATTTGGGTCTCCAGGCCAGGAGGGTGAGCTCCATGTGCCAATTTCTTATGTGTCTTTCTAGAGATATATCGCTCAAAGCAAATATGTCTTGATTATAGTTCCACTTAATTAAATAATATGTTGTGATGGGTAATGAAGTAACTAATTAATGCCTGAATATTTCAATAGACTAGTAGAATGTATTTCAGAATCATTAGGATGGTCCTTCCCTCCTTCCTTCCTTCTTTCCTTCCTTCCTTTCTTCCTTCCCTCCTTCCTTCCTTCCTTCCCTCCTTCCTTCTTTCCTTTCCTCCTTCCTTCCTTCCTTCCTTCCTTCCTTCCTTTCTTCCTTCCTTCCTTCCTTTCTTCCCTCCTTCTTCCCTTTCTACCTTCTCTATCCCTCCCTCCCTGCTTCCCTTTCTTCCATGCTCACTAAACTATTTTTGGTGCCTGGCAATGAGTAGGTAGGCTGTTAATAAATATTTATTGGCTGAAGAAATAAGTGGACGGATGTCCTCACTCTAGTTCTGAGTAGCTCACATATATTAGTCTAGGGCAAATAAATCCTGGGCTGTCTTGCTCCAAGGCATTTGAAATGAGTGAAGTGCCAATCAAAGCCAGTGCTTCTTGTTCAGCTGGTCCAACAGGTTGAGTCATGTTCTTCTCTCTCTACCTTTTATTTATTTAATTTTATTCCCCCCATTTTAAAACAAAGTTCTTGTATCGATCTTGCTGAATGTTTTGATCATGGTTCACAGAGATAGAAGCTGCTTCTGATATCACGTTCCCCTCTTCATTCTTGTAGTGCGCTGGTAAAGAAGCTGGGAGTTAAAGAGGTTAAATGGCTTTTCCCAGATTCACACAGTGCCCTGGATGACAGGAGGGCTAAGCCCTTCAGCCAGAGGAGCGGGTGTTACCCTGACAGTCCATGTGATGGATAAAGCCAGGGTTCACAATGATCCTACTTGATGACTTTTATAGTGATTCAAAAGAATACTCATGCAACCATTCAAGTGTTGAGCAGCATTCCATTAATGACATGAGATAGAGAACACTTTACTGTACTGGGCTGATGAAAGTGCTCTGGAGTCATTTAAGGCATCTAGCTATGATGTTCAATAAATGTATTCACATCCTCTAACATTCAAGTTCCACTAACAAATGGAGCTTCAGTTCACCATGAATTTGTAAGGATACAACTGCATCCTGGGTTGAGGGGTCTCTCTAGATTCTTCACTGGCTAACCTTCAAAGTTGCTATAATATTGTCCAATACCTTCATCGAAGCCCGTGAGAGACTCCAAATCAGGTCACTGAAAATTTAAGTAGGGGATTGCCATCTGTAGACATTGTAAGAGAATCAACACTGTCTTCTGAAGCTGGGGTCATTTGTTATATAGCCATACGTAGTTAAGAACACACAAGGCCGAAGAGAATATCCATTTAGCAAGTATAAGACGTATGGAAATAGTCTGGCCAATGGTTATCCTCCAGGCCACACTGGCTTGGATGCAATGGAACATTTATTGTGTTTTAAGTGTGGATCTCTGGGATTGAGCCTTGAGGTTTATAGCTTGGTCCTAACTTCCTGTCACCCCGGCTTGCTGATTCAGTCAGATCAAGTGAACAAGCAGCTGTGGCAAGCGCTTTCCTCCATGGACCTGCTTGGTGTCCTGTCTTTCCCAACAGGATGCTTCTGTTTGAACTTAGCTGCTGCGCTGTTTTCCATAGCATCAGCACCATTTCCCATCACCATCAACAATGGATGAAGGCTCTAACTTCTCCCTCCTCGCCAATGCTTGCTATCCTTTATCTCTTGTGCTGGGCATCCTAGTAAGCATATGTAGCAAATATCAGCATGGCTTTGATGGGCACTTCTCTAGATATTGGGCCTCTTTCCATGAGATTTGGCTTTTTTATATCACTCACAGAGAAGCACTGGTTCAGGTACTTGAGCTTCAATTTGTTAATTTGTCGCATGTATTGAGCTCAAGAATTTAGAAACACATCTCTAATATCAATCTCTCATATAGATTTGTAAGTATTTCCCTTCCTCAATAGCTTAACCCTCAC
This sequence comes from Mastomys coucha, assembly GCF_008632895.1. Lineage (NCBI taxonomy): Eukaryota > Metazoa > Chordata > Mammalia > Rodentia > Muridae > Mastomys > Mastomys coucha. The sequence continues at coordinate 58,155,095 of NW_022196913.1, forward strand.
TGTGTTAGTCATGGTTTTTGCTCAACCACTTTGAACTTTTACTTATTTTTTTACATTTATTGCCCACATTTCTGGTGTTGCAGCCAAGAAATCCGGACTGGACATAGAGCTTGAGGATCTCCTCCTGGTTTCTTCTGAGGGTTCCACACTTGTGGGGTATCGGTTTGTCTCTGGTTCTCTGAAAAGTTCATTTTGTCGTGTGTGGAGACACTGTTTTCTTAGCAGTAGGTGTTGGAAATGCCACCCTCTCCCTGTTGGTTTTGCTGGGAAGGTACTAAGGGCATTCTTTCCAAGTCTCGTTTATCCCATCTATTTACGCATGCATCTCTTTTGAAGCCCCCTGATAAACTCTTGGTAGGCTTGCCCTATGCTTGGAGATCAGGAGATATGAGACTTCCAACTTTGTTTTTATTTTTCAAGATAGTTTTGGCTAGTTGAGTTCATTATGAATTTTCTAGTTTTTTTTTTTCTATTTCTGCAAAATTGACATTAGAATTTTTATGGGAATTGCATTGAGTTTGATGGGATTGTAATGAGTCTGTTGTATTGACATTTCAGTAATATTACATCTTCTAATCATGATTAATTGCTGTCTATTTCTATTCACTAGTGTTCTTTAGCTTCTTTCCATAATACTCTTGAATGTCTCGGTATTTCAGCTCTGTAGGTGTTCTTCCCCTAAGTGTCTTATCTTTACAGATGCTGCTATTTCTTTCTTACTTCTACAAGCTTTTTTTTTTTTTTTTTTTGAGACAGGGTTTCTCTGTGTAGCCCTGGCTGTCCTGGAACTCACTCTGTAGACCAGGCTGGCCTCGAACTCAGAAATCCACCTGCCTCTGCCTCCCAAGTGCTGGGATTAAAGGAGTGTGCCACCACCGCCCGGCCTATGCACACTCTTACGGGTGACCCCTTTTTGGCAGTTGGTGGCGTCTTAGCTTTGCCACCACTGCCCCAGCTCCTCTACCAGCTTCTGAACACCACGTCAGAACCAATGTTTTGTTGTTCTCTTGTTCAATTGCTCATTGGTTGCTTGCTTTCCTTTCCTACCCAACTGCTGCATGTAGAACTTCTGCATTATTCAGAGCAGAGAGGGCAGGTGTGGGCATCCCTGATGTCCCGTAGTTACAGGAAAGCTTTTGTTTATTTATTTTTCACCTCCGAGCACCATGTGACCTAGGACTTTTTATCCCTGCAACTTACCGAGGTGGTCTGTATTGCTAGCTTTTTCTGTAATCTTCGCCATGAAGTCATTCATGCTCAACATTATTGAGTACTTTCTTTTTCATCAGTTGAGATGATTTTAAGTTGCTTCCTGAAACTTGCTGGTACAATAGATTATACTGTTGCTGATTCTGTGTTGAGCCATGTAAGCCCCACTTGGCTATGGGACCTGATCCTTTTAATATGTTGTTAAATTTGCTGAGGATCTTTTGCATCAACACTTGCCAGCGAGATCAGTCTATAGCATTTTTT
>NW_022196913.1:58161567-58183003 GCF_008632895.1 Mastomys coucha
GAAGTGAAGGTGCATTGTTGCCACGCAAAGCCCTTGGAAGTGTGGAGGTGGCTGAGGCAACCTCTATGATGATCCGTCAGACCCCTCAGGCCTCAGTGTAGAAACTCAGCATAGTATTCCCTCAGCGGCTTACTGACACCAGTGTGAGCCTCCAGGATCCCCCCACTCTTCCATATTTCATATATGTAAAGCTCACACCACACGGGTCCCGCAATAGCAATCCACAGATGGGGTGACTGAGTGCGGAGGTGACTGCTGCTCTGCCTGTCAAGCCCTCTTGGCCTTGAGCTTGTCTGTAGACCATTCAGGGTGTGAGACTGTCCAACTGTTGAATGGACAGAAGGGCATGACTAAGATGCTGTGCCTCTGGGGACTGAGGTATGAGGGGGATGGCGTCTACAGCGGACCTTATGCAGCAGTGGGAGGAGAGGCAGGTGCTTCTGCATAGGTCCAGGGGTAAAGACCACACCCCCTTCAGCTCCAGCTCTTCAGTAGGTCAGGTCTACCTACATACACAACTATACCCTGAGGCACACTGGGAAAAAACATCACACAGAGTAAGGACACAGAAGATGCAAGTTCTAAGACTTTTGTTCTGACTTCAGTAATCACCAGTTACAACGTAACTGTGTGTTACATTGCGATTGTAGCTGTCAGAGGACGGTGGGAAAAACCAATGTTATGTATTTGACTCTGCAATGGTTACAAAGAAAAGGGAAAAATAATTCCTTAAAAAAAAAAAAAAACTATCTCTCTTCTGAATCTTAAGTTCTGTCATCGCTCAAGGACACTTGTCTAGCACAGAGCAGCAGCTGCCCCCTTAGACCCTGCATGTTCTTGCCTCCCTTCTTCTCCCAGGCTCCAGTGCAGACTCTCTGCTGTCCATGCAGACTGCCCCCTGCTGTGACAGTGCCTCCTGTGTCCAGGTATGAATAGCATCAGTGGCCAGCCTACAGGCACAAGGCTAACCCCAGTGCTAAACACAATTCTGCTGGCAGAAGTAAAAAAAAAAAAAAATCGCTGTCACTTGGAAATGACAAATAGCAGACAGATGATTCCAGACTCATTCTGTTGTCTCCTGGGACCAGGAACCAGGATCTACAGAAGGCAGGTTGCAGGACACTCGATTCTTTTGTTTGGCCTCAGTTTCCTTGGCGCTCTCTCTCTCTCTCTCTCTCTCTCTCTCTCTCTCTCTCTCTCTCTCTCTGCTCACTCGCGCACATGTGCACATGCACACCCCCCCCATATTCATGGGTCAAGAACACACAATTATATTGTATTATTAATCATGAACACACCTAGACATCTTTCTAATTTCCTTTCCTCTGGTGGCAGCTCAGCCTTCAGTCCTCACCACTCTGATGTCATCCCCTCTGTATGTCTTCTCTTTGATCGAATGTGCCACCAAGCCTTGAGTCAGTTACCTGCTACCATTGTGCAGGGGCAGCAGGCAGAACCAGCCCCTAATCTCAAGTGTCATCAGTGTTCTTTCACAAGGACCAGGCAACTGGGGCGCAGGGTAAAATCCCCTCTGCTGATAACTCAGGGAAAGTCAACAGGGTTTTGTTTTCTCTCCATGGCACTTGTGAGTTTACGGGAGACAGAATTTAGGGGTCCTGGTGTGGTGCCAGGGGCGTTGGCTTCCGGGCCTGGGCTCTGGGGACCCTTTGGGGGGTTGTCTTCCATCCTCTGTAAAATCTAGGCCTCCAAGTGTTCAGGAGTCTTCACCGAGGGTGAAGGATGGCTTCCAAGATAACTTCATGGTCTTTGCTATTTTTGTCTGGGGTCTCTCAGAAAAATGACACGACCCCATGTATTACAGCAGCTCTTTCTACCTGGCATCTGACCCAAGACCAACAGGAAATGCCTGAGCCACAGATAGGACCCAACTTGGGGCATGCCATACTCTTTCCTTTACATATATACCTACAATGATGTTTACTTGTAAACCAGACACATAAATGACATTGTCAGAATTAAACAGAATTATCATAACAACCCTATCAATGTTATATAGATGCATTTTTCTCTCTTTCTAAAATCATACTACTGTACATAGTACGGGGATATGCTTGACTACAAGTAACTTAAAACATGGGTAAAGGGGTCTGCTGTATTGACATAAATGTATGCAGACCAATTGCTGAATGCTTGGTACCACGGAGACCATGCATGGTACCAACGTGGCTGTCATATCACCTTGTTAGGGGGCAATGGTAGGGAAACATTTATGCCAGCTTAGTACAGGTGACATTTTAAGGATTTTTTTTTATTCCCCCTCTAGAATCTCCATGGGGAGGCTGGACTGTGGAAGAGTGTGACAGGCGGCAGGAACTGCAGGCATACAGGATCCAGGTGCACACGCAGACGTCTGTAAGACATCAAGGTAGCTGGTGTCTAGAGTGACACAGGCCAGGGGTCATGGGATCAGGAGGTTGGTAGAGAAATATGCATTGTACGTTTGCTATGCACTAGAGGATGCTCCATACCTATGAAGTAATTTCACTAGAGATCAAAGGGATTTTCAAATGCAAAAGCACTGTAAGGGATCACTACCCTCATCAGACATAACAACCGTTCCCCTGCCATTGGCTCAGGCAACTGAGGAGCGAAGACACCCAAGAGAAACTGCAGCTTTACTGTGTACAGACTTGGCAGTCTTTCTGTCCATCCCTGCCTGGTCCAGTGCCCCTGCTGACACAGATATGTGTACCTCTGTCATAGGAAGTCCCTCCACACCCGGCCCAAGGGAGGTATGGAACACAAGCTGGAGCAGTGGGCTGCTGTAAAACGACAACGGAGGTGTTAGATGCTACTTTCATCTCATTGGCTGAGCCAGTCATCTGTCTCCTCATGGGCGGCCCACTTTAGAAGTATTCAATAAAGAATTTTGGTAACACTGCGAACTTGCTAAAGCCAACCCGATCATTTAGCAGCTATCCTTCCCTTTGTATAATCAGAGGGGTGGGGAATCTGCACATTTGCTTTTCTATGGTGTCAGTCTTAGGTCATATGGGGTCATGGTAGAACCTGAGCTGGAAATCTGTTCATGAAAGTCACTTGTTAGCAGTTGGGCAAAGTCCTGCCTGGACAGATGGAGACAGGAGTCAGCATCTTCTCTAGAATGAGGGATGGCCTGTGCTTGGTCCCTACACACTGCAGGGGACCAGACCATTGCTGCAACTCTAAGAACATGCAGTGTCCACTGCGATGTGTAGGCACCAAGCACAGGCCAAAGGAACACAGCGTCGTGTATTTCCTAAAACATCACCGAATTACACACGCACACAGAACAGCATAAGACGGAAAATAAGCATTCGTGTGTTACTGCAAAACCATCAGCATACTGCTTATACCACATTTGAAAGTAACTTACACGGAAGATTACCCAAGGAGCTGTAGAGGGTTCCATTTCTTTATTTACATATTTAAATTCACCCCAAACACTATTCCTCAAAGTCTCTAAACAAGTTATCCAAAAACATAGTTATCGTTACTGAGAGGCCACCTTCTGGTTCCCCCAACCTCTCACACATGTCAAGGGGAAGAGGAGCTTAGGGAGAAAGGAAAAGCACAAGATGGACAAGCTCATGCTAGAAAGTACTAGTCACATCTTTGGTCCCAGTTTCTTCGGCTGCAGGGTGGGAATACCCCCAGTTTTGCAGGGCACAGCACGTGGGCTGGGCTAGCCTATGGTAGAAGTTGTTAGTAGAGCAGGCCCTCTGCAGAAAGGCATTACATGTCAGAATGCTGGATGGAGTTGGCTTTGCCACTCTTACTCAAGGCTCGGAAGGGGTAGCTGTGCTCCCAACACTTGGGGCTGTGCTTGATGGAAGTCTGACATAGGCTGACCCCACACTTTAAGTTGCAGGGAGAAATACCACCCTTCAACTGGAAAGGGCTTCAAACTCCTGTGACACCACCCTCCTCTGCCACACCTGCCATCTCTTCAGGATTACTGGAAGAGCAAAGAAAGGTGGCTTTGCCAACAGGTCCCCTGGTCTCCAGGGCAGGTGTCTACTATGGTAGGCTATACCAGCAGGACTATGAGAACCCTTGCAGAAACCACAGAAAAACTTTTGATGAAAGAACTGGTTTCTAGTCCTTTCTCTACCACAGTGTATCCTTGGTGAGGTCATTTCCTGATTGTATGTCTCAGTTTCCCCATCTGGGCAGCAGTGGGTGCTAAGAGAAGGTCCTGCCTATTTCTATTCACCTCTCTTGCTGTATGATCCTCAAGTCCTAAGATCTCTTGGTTTACTTCCAATTCCCAATTGGCCATGGCATCTCTGTGACTCAAGGGGGTCAGGCCTGGCAGCTGGGAGGTGGGAAACCGAGGGCTGGGTGCCAGCTTTCCTGACCCTCTGCCACGGGAGCTGGGCGCAGTTCTGGGGCTATTGTACTCAGGGGAGGTCTTAGCTGCAGAGACTGCCAGCCCGACCGCTTAGGCGCCAGAGCTGTTTCATTATTTCATCAAAGTTCATTATGCTGGGGAGGAGACCGGTAATAAACCATGATTACAAGTGTCTCCAATGAACACTTAAAGACATAATTCGGGGTGTGTACTTTCTGTGGCATCCCTGTTTGTGGTCACACGACACATAGAGATTTGCACCCCCGATACATGACAGTCTTGGCGTTAATAAGTGAAAAGGTGCCCGAAGAACTTGATTCAATTTGTCTTGGAACTAAGTTTGTTGTTTTCTACGGAGGCATGATTTGCCACATTTGAAAACACAGTTAATTGTGTGTGTAAAAGGCAGGTCCAGTGGCACAGGAGACACCTAAGGGCTGAATGGCAGCCAGGCATATCAGGTGTCAAGAGCAAGGTGGTGCTCCAGGGGAGGAATGGCTTTGCTTGCTCCTCTTTACAGACTCCCTTCCCATCCCTAGCTCCCCAGTGCTTGGGAAACAGCAGCTTTAATGGATGCTGGGGAAGAAGCAGGTGGTACTGTGTAGGCCAGAGCCAGCAAATATTATCTACTGCTCCATTCTCCAGGCAGAAGGAATGGTCAGGGACCCTGCCTCTGTCTCTGCAAGAGTGAGTGGGTTAACAGTGGGTTGGGATCGGGAGACTAGGATGGCAGCATTGATGGAAAGGGCCTCCTGCAGCTATGTGCAGGGTAGAGTTCTCCCACGCTTGTGGGACACGTCACCCTCCCGGGGTCAGTCTTCCCTGGCTCTTTACAGGCCCTGTCCTTGAGCAACACAGGATGTATACATGTTGAGATACGAGGTGATGTCAGCATTGACTTTCCCCACAATGCACTTCGGTATCTTCCGGTGGATCTCTTCTGTGGCCATGTATATCATGGGTTGTCATAGAATTGGAAAGTTTGGCTATCCAGTGTTCCCTTCAACTGTCTCATTTTTTAAAAATTAATCTATTTATTTTATGTAGGTGAACACACTGTCACTGACACATTGCATTCCCTTACAGATGGTTGTGAGCTATCATGTTGTTGCTGGGAATTGAACTCATGACTTCTAGAAGAACAGCCAGTGCTCTTAACCACCAAGCCATCTTTCCAGCCCCTGTCTAATCTTTTCTGAAGACAGGTTTTATTTTTATTTTTAGTCATGTGTGTGTAAGGGAGGGCTTCACTTGGGAGGCTGGAAAAGCTTGTCAGATTCCCTGGAGCTCGAGTTAGAGGTGCTATGGGTCACCCTCTATGGATGCTGGGATCTCAGCTCAGGTCTTTTGGAAGAACAATATATTCTCATAACTACTGAGCCATCTCTCCAGCTACAAGTTGTCTAATTTTGAGACTTACCCGAGAAACTCTTTAAAATTTTTTTCCCTAGCTCCACTTCAAAGACATTAGGTCGAAATCTTCCCAGGGAAAGCCAGGACTCAGAAATCAAGACATCACCCAGGGGGCCCATAATATTTTCACTTAATTGCTTGGGAGGCCTCTGTCATTTCAGCTCATATAGCACAGGTGGGTAAAAGAAGCTTCAATCAATGTTGCCCCTAACACACCTACGGTTTTGCTCTTGGCTGTAGCATAAGCTCACATCTTTTTTCTTTCTGTTAGTAGGTCTATGTATGTGCACAAACGTATTTTTCAAGAGAATCTGCACCACAGATGTACATTGGATATTTTTCTCATTGTTGTGGTCACATATCTAACAAAAAGCAACTTAGGGGAGAAAACAATTATCTTAGGTCATGGTTTGTGGGTGCAGCGGAGAACATGGGAGCCAGAACGCGGTGGCCTGCTCACTTCTTGACTGAGAGGAATACCTGGGCTCCACCGGCTTTCTCTTTTTTCTGCATCTGTCTAAGATCCCAGCTCCTGAGATGATGGCAGGCACACTCAGGGAGGGCTTCCTTCTTCAGTTAAAGCTCTCTGGAGACACCTACACAGACATATGCAGAGATGTATCTTCTAGATGATTTTGACCCAGGTAAGTTGATGGTGAGGATTGACCATCATAGGTCCATCCGTTATTAACTTGATGTCACCACAGATATCTTTCAAACCATAAAAGTCCATCCTTAGTCCTCAAAGGCTCACGACTATCCCATAATTCAAGATGCAACTTAGTTTATCTGTGAGAGTATCTTAACTTCTGATACTGCTCAGCAAATCAAAGTTCAGAGTCTCCTATGAGATCCACTTAACGCTTAACTAAGAGCCCCTGTAGAACATTTCCATTCCAAAGGACATAAAGAAATAGCAAGAAAAGATCTGGCTAAAGCAAGACAGAAATTCAACAGGGCAAACACTAAACCCTGTAGCACCATGTCTGGTACCTGAGGTTCTTGATGGCATCACCTGGGCTCCAGCAGGTTTGGGTACCCATGTTCCTCAAACTCCATTGTTTGTAGTCTATGTGATCTCTTGGGTTGACTCTACTCAGGGCCTGTAGTGTTCTTTGAGGGGAACATCTCACTTCTTAGTCATATCCATCATACTCAGATCTCGACCATAATATGATTCATGTTTACGGCTTCAGTGACAGCTTCACAGGAACTCTCTGCAAAGAATCTGGCTTTGCCGTACATTGATTGACCCCAGTGACCCTCTGCAACCTTGCTCTTACAACTCTTTTGTTTTGCCTGAAAAGCTATCAGCACGTGGATGGAACCAAGCTCCTCTGCCAGCTCAAGATGTAACCTGGCCCTCTATCATGATACCTTTGTGGTTGAACATGGGAAGAGGTCCCCTATCATGATACCTTTGTGGTTTAACGTGGGAAGAGGATTCCCAAACAGTAAACACCTGCAGTAGAATTCTCAGTTTAGAATCTCACCTATTAAATAAATTTGCATATTTATAAGCTAGTGCCTTCGGAGAAGCTTCCACCCCCCCCCCCCATTTTCAAGGGTGAACAGGCCTTTTCTCCTCCATGGTGTCAATCTCTGAAATATTACAGGTGCTTGGACCATGATTCCTTGCCCATAACTTTAAACTCGGGCTCCTTTCATTACTAAACTACAGAGTTGCAGCTTTCTGCTCTTTGTTACTGTGAATTTGAGTGAGAGCAGAAAGCAGTGACTGTGCCATCGGCTAGATGTTACAATGCCTTAAAATTTTAGCACATCACATCTTCAGGCAGAATGATATCTAGATCTTTTCCAGAGTGTATCTTGAATGTCTTCAGGTCCAGGTCCTGATAGAGTCCTTGTCCCCCTCTGAAGCCTCGTGAGTGCAGTCTGTTTCTCTATAGATACCCTAATCTGCTGGACTCCCATGAAATGTTATGCTAAGTTCTGTCTACAGGAATGTCGGCCTCTCTAGAACAAAGCTCCAAACATGTGTGCATATTTCTTCCACAACCTAGTTCCAAAGACCTAAGGACCCCACAGTGGGACTCATCACAGAAATGGTCCTACTAATTTCTCCATTACTTTTCTCATGGCTATGACAGAATGCCATGCAGAAGCAACATGAAGAAGGAAAGGGTTTTGGATCATGGTTTATGGGTAAATCCATCATGGCGAAGGAGGCACGGCAGTAGAAGTGAGAGACTGCTTGCTCACATCTGAGCAGAGTAGGGGACATAAGAGGGAATGTTGGCTTCCTCCTTACACCCTTTGTCCTAGTTAGGGTTTCCGTTGCTGTGAAGAGACACCATGACCAAGGCAACTCTTGAAAAGGACAATATTTAATTAGGGCTGCCTCACAGGTTCAGATTTCAGTCCAGTATCTTTGAGGTGGCAGACATGGGGCTGGAGAAGGAGCTACCAGTTCTCGATCCAACTTCAACCCGGAGAAGACCATCTCCCAGGCAGCTAGGAGGATGGTCTCAAAGTCCACCCCTACAGTGACACACTTTCTCCAACAAGGCCACACCTCTTACTAGTGCCACTCCCCCGGGGCCAAGCATATTTAAACCACCACACCCATTCTAGCCAATCCAGGATCCCAGCCCACAAAATGATTTTATCTACACTCAGAATGAGCTCTTTCTCCTCAGTTAAGCATCTCTGGAAACAGTCCTACTGACTGACCCAGATATGTCTCCCAGATGATGCCAAAATGTAGCTAGTACAGTTAGCAGTGTGGATTAACCACCTCAAAAGATCAGTACTTATAAACAGGCATATTCTCTATCCTCCTAGGTTGTCTATATGAATGAGAACATGGTGGACCTACCACTGTTTCTGCTTTTGCCTTTCTTCTGTTGAAAGAAATTCAATAAACACTGTGGTGGTTTAATTAAGAATGTGTCATCTATTTGAATGCTTAGTTACCAGGGGATGGAGCTATTTTTTTTAAAAGATATATTTATTATTATATGTAAATACACTGTAGCTGTCTTCAGACAGTCCAGAAGAGGGTGTCAGATCTTGTTTCAGATGGTTGTGAGCCACCATGTGGTTGCTGAGATTTGAACTCAGGACCTTTGGAAGAGCAATCGGTGCTCTTAACTGCTGAGCCATCTCTCCAGCCCCAAAGGATGGAGCTATTTTAAAGCATTAGATTTGTTAGATTACATGTTGCTTTATTGGTGGGAATGACATTGGATGTGAAGATTTAAAAAACCAATGCCAGGCTCAGTTCTCTTTTTTTTCATGCTTTCTCTCCGTGTCTTTCTCTGTCTCTGTCTCTCTGTCTCTCTCTGTCTCTGTCTCTCTCTCTCTTGCTCTCTCTCTCTCTGCCTGCAGATCAGGGTATATAACTCTCAAGTCCTTCTCTAGCACCATCTCTGGCATGCTTGCCACCATGTTTCCTGTGTAAGCAAGCCCTCAATTAAATGCTTTCTCTTATAAAAAAGAGTTGCTGTGGTCACAGCGTCTCCCCACAGCACTAGAACAACTAAAACGAATACCTTGCATATATTTCCATACTACTCTGAGAGGCAAGATCTGCCCTCTGCAAGGCCAAATTCAATAGAACTTGGTGCATTTAGAGTAGGCATACTACTATGACCTCTCTGATAACCTTGAACTGCAGTAGATTTATTATGGCAGAAAAAAAAAAGTTGTCTCTCTCCTTTTCCATCTCTGCTGTCACGTTCTTGATGCGGAGGCACAGAACTGAAACTGCCTAAAGGATGTAGATTTGAGTTCAAGGTCTGGCTTTTCCGGGCTCTCTGTAAGCTTAGGCGAGACATTTAAGGTCTCTGAATCCCCAATTTCCTTATCTTGGAGATGAGGAATAAGACCCAGGGGGATTATGATGATTAGGAAAGAATGTAGGCTTTGAAAGTTGAAAAAGTTGCTTACCCTCCCTCTCTTCCCCCCTTTCTCCCCCTCCTACCGCCCTTCTCTCATCTCCTCCCACCCCCCTCCTTCTCTTCCACTCTTAAAAACATAGCATTCAAGATGGTCTTAGATATGACTATGACATGAACGCTTAACCGGATGGGCCTAACTAAACCCGGAGCAAGATGATGGGGCTTTGAAATGTAGCCTCTGGTCCATCGCTCACACCGCATCAGCCTTTCCTTCCTTATTATCGAATAAGGCATAATAGCCCCTTCGTTATAGGGTTAACACAGAAGTAAAATCAAATACTGTGTCTGAAGGGACAGTGTGAGCTGAGGCGACACTGCTGCTGTAAGGCATATTACTACAGCTCCTCCTCTGCCGACTTCCCTGCCTCAGGTCAAGTCACCACACCCTCACCTGGATTCTTACGATGGCCTCTGCTGGCTTTCTGTTTTTTCCTCTGGTCTTCGCCAATCCAGCCACCCACTCGTGTGCAAAGATTGGTCAAGTTACCTTTAGAAGGCGTTGGGTACTGTGGAGTGTCCAGTGAGGTCGTTGTACTACTGAGGACTCTTTCTCTTAGTGCCCCGCTGCACACATCCTGGGATGTGTCCCAGGAGCCCACCTTTAAAAGGATGACGAGATGTGATCTCTCCATCTGTGGGGATGAGGACGATGTGCAGCAACTCCTGAGTGTGTACTGTCCCCAGCTGTCATATCCCAGGGGCGTTCCTCAATGCCTTCAGAGAAAGCATTCTTTCCTTCATTGGAATGTCCTCGAGGAAGCGAGAGGCCATCCCTTGAAAGAATCAATGTTTCTGAGTCAGAGGATCAGAGCAGAGGAAGTGGTCGTCAAAGATGTTGGCTACCAGGAAACCCAGGCACTGTCTTGGAAGATCCACTGAGAAATGGGTGGACCGACCAGACCAGGAGGTACATTCTCTAACAGAAAAGCATGTGTATGTGTATGTGCATGCTTGGTGTGTGTGCGGGGCGTGTGTGGTGCGTGCATTGTACATGTGCGGTGCGTGCCTGTGTACATGCTTGCGTGCGTGCAGAGTGGGTGGACCTCATTGTTACTCGAATTTTCTGTTACATAAGAGGCAGAGGTTGGTCTGGAGGTCCCTTCCCTTGTGGGCCTCTCCTGGGGAGCAGATGATGGATACCCAAAGGGGAAGAAATGGAGAAACTGAGTGAAACTTGCTGCTGGCTGGCATCATCTGTGTTAGCCCTCAGTCCGCTTCGTGCTATGATTTTCTTTATAGGCTACAACTCTAAAATCTAAAGGGATAGGATCAGAATGTTTCTGGCTGGGCAGGCAGACTGTTCCTCATCTGGAAGAGTCCTCCCGGGAGGCTAGGCAAGAGGCCTCATGGAACAACAGATGACCCACATTCTGGCCAAGCTTAGGTAAATCAGCCAGACTAAACTCTGATTCTAGACCAGGCACAGGGACTGGGGCAGTTCTCCCCAGCCCATCTTCCCTTCTGGGTTCAATTACACAAATCCTGCGGAAACAGGAGTCCTTATGAATTGTAACTGAAGGACCACAATCTCTATATTCCATTGAGCCTTATCTCAGTCACTTCAGAAAGTAAGTGAGCAAAAGATGGATGAGGATCAAGTACTTATCTATTAAACAACCTTCTCCCCCTTCGTTTCCTGCACTGAATGATCTGAGGCAGCTAATCCACGTGGGCTCCACCCACAACTCATTTTCACTTTTATCAGCCTCATAAATCGCCTTTCCAGATTACACAAAAATAGACATTGCGCCCTCCCCCGCAACCCCGGTAATTATTGTAGACCCTCCTCCTAGCTCTCCCCCCCCCCCTTTTTTTTATCTCAGGTAAACCCAGTCATTACTGACATCACTGTGGCTTCCAGAACACCAGGATTAAAATGGACCATGGAGTCTTACACAAGACTGAGTCTGCCAGGCAATTTGAACCAATACATATCAAAATCCCAACAAAAGACAGTTCTATCAACAGGAGTGTGAAGCGCAGCCTGGCCTTCCCCCTGGTCCCCCTGCTTGTTCTTCTTTCTTATTCCATGGAGGAATTAGAAGCCTTATTGTGGAATGCTGTCCCAAGTTGAAGATGGTACCCCAAGACTAGAACAGGGAGGGCACTTGGCTGCTGATATGGCCCGCTTCTCACTGGTATCTAAGTGGCTTGTTCAGGTGCCGCAGCTGAGCAAGCATACCCTGCAATTAGCAATTCTTTTTTTATTGGTTGATATGGGCTTTAGGCCAAGAGAAGTTGGGATTAAATCAATATTCCTCTTATTATGTCATCGCAGGTAAATGAATTATGAAAACAAAGACTCAATATGAAGCTGCCAATGCTAATGACTGGGTAGGATGTGGAAGCACAATCAACAAAGGGCGCTCTGTCCCAGTAGGAGGAGTGGGAACCACCCATTACTAGATCTGGGGGCTGCAAGATCCACCTTTCCCCTACCGGTCAAACCCTGAGCTCACGAACGAGCTTGGAAATCTGGCAACGCTCCCTGAACTCCGGTCTCGCAGCCCTGAAAACAGCATCTAAACCAACAACAGACCAATAGAGAAGCACATATATTGAGCACCTGCTGGATACTAGACCCTGTCCTTAGCATCTGATGGGAAAGAGGGTCTGTCTTTAGAATCACACACGTGGTTTTTTTTTATCTCAGCCTGGATGCTGTTCACTGTAGAAACCCAGACTCTGAGCATCCATTTCTCCAGCTGTAACACGTAAGCTGGTAATAGGTATGTCGCTGAGGCTCAGGGAGCCTGAGAAGATCAATTCAAACGTTGGTACAAAGCAAATACTCAACAAACGATGCTTATAGAGATAAGTCCTCCAGGGCTGCAGAAATGGCTCAGCAGTTAAAAGCTAGGCTTACAATAAAAACAATAAAAACAACGAGTCTCCCTTTTCTCCTCTTTCATGTTATTATCATCTTCATGAATAACAGCTTCCAAATAATTTCCTTTGTGCCTAGGAATAGGAAGCCTCTGCGGTGGAGGTGAATATATGGAAATATCCAGGAGGACATTTTGACTCTGAGAGAGAGATTGAGGAGCCAAGCTTTTCAGCACCTTAGTTGAGTTGGTGCCTAACACGCCATCCTTCTGGAAGAGAAAGGGAAACAGAACTCTACTTCCTGGGTCACCTGTAGGAAGCCCGGGCAGTACTCTACTTCCTGGGTCACCTGTAGGAAGCCCGGGCAGTACTCTACTTCCTGGGTCACCTGTAGGAAGCCCGGGCCCCTGATGCTTGGGGTTGATCAGCACCTAGTCTCTGGATGATTTTCAAACTTAATCAGAGTGCTCCATGGCTACTAACAACAAATGACTTTGACTTCCTACTCATATCCTGGCATTGTATGGCCCTCAGTGACAGGATTTCTTTGAACCCTGGGTCACAGGCTTCTCATGGTAGAGGCTCCTCGAGGTGAAAAGAACTGGACTGTGAGTGATTCAAGGTTCCCGGAAGCACAAGACAAGAAATGGAAAAGTCTAAATGTCTTGGTTTCTTCTTTAAAGACAGCCTGTGATCATGAGTGTGAAGCCAGTGGAACTGGAGTCCTGGGGATCTAAGTCAGGGTTTCTGCTCTGTGCTCGGCATCCTGCTGTTCTTGATCAATTTATCTTTGTGTTTTGTGTGATGGGATGAGAGGAGAGGGAGCACATGCTGTGGTGGGGAGCCTCAACCAGGCTCAGTGGCACTTCCTGCTGCCTTCTTGGCTACCCGATGGGGTCTGAGCTGTCCCCTGTGTTCCCGCCCACAAATCCCCACGTTACTCTGCCTTAAGTACGGAAACAGGTGAGTTAAGGTGGACAGAGTGACCCTTGTCCAGCTGGCTGCAGTTAGAGCTCCTGGCATCTGTGAAGATCTTTGCACATCTCAAAACCAAGGACATTGTGCTGCATAAATAGCATTAGCACCTGTGTACAAGGAGCTCGGGGTGGGGAGGGAAGAGAATGGAAAAAAGGAAAGAGAGGTGTCTTTTGCTGCCTCTTAACCAACCAAGGCTTAATCTCAGGGATTCTCCACTCTAGGCAATCACTGTACCAGGAGCTGTATGCCCAATCCCATCCTCATTTTGCACTGGGCTTTACCAATCAAACTGACTCGCAGGCTCTCCAGCAGAACAGACACAAATGGCAGTTGCAGCTGCCCTGAGGTACCACCCACCATTGGGGATCATCAGCAGCTGGCGAAGGATACACAGCACAGCTCACTTTCCATGGACCCTCACTTTGAACTCGGCCTCTGCTCTGTCCTAGGATGCTTCTTGGACAAGGTCACTTCACTTCTCATAATTTGTTCTGTTATTGTAGAAATGGAGATAATAATGTTGTTGGAAGACACAGTGAAGATGTCTTCCCCTGGCAGCGGTCCCAGCACAGGGCAAGTGCTAAGTAGCTATGGTTGTCACTACCCCATTACTACCACGGCCATCACAACCGCCATTATCATGACTGCGGTCATCATGCTGCCATGGTCATATGAGGACCAGTGCTACCAGCTCTATGACCTCAAACAAATTATTACTGTTTGAAAACACGTGAGACTATGCTCTAGGCCCACCCCAACTTAGTGTCCTCATAGAGAAGGCCAAGGGGGTGAGGCTGCCTGTCAGGAGAAGACGTCCTTTTTCAACGAAGAATGCAGGGAGAAGCTGAACAGTCCCAGGCAAGAGAATAATGTTTCAAACTTCATACTATAGACAAAATTGATTTCAAAATGAATATAATCTAAACTTAAGAGGAAAAACTGTGCAAGGTTAACACACAAGAGATTTTTTGTGATAGGGGGATTGGCAATGATTTCTTGACTATGAAACCAAAGGTGTGCACAACAGCAACAAAGTAGATACATCTTGCTTCATCGGAGTTAAAACGTCTCACTGTCAGAAGGCTTTCCAAAGAGACACTTGGCAGAATGGGAGAAAATTCTCTAGGTCAATCAGATGAAAGGTGAATACCCACAGTATTTTTATCCTTAGTCAGTTTCCTGTAAGTGACCTGTGTGTCCTCTGTCTATTTGCTCATGTGATCAGTAGAATGTGAGCATTAGCTACTGTGTGCTGGGGCCAGAGGACAGAAAAGAGCCTGGAGACTCACCCTTGGGGTGCACAGAGGACAGAAAAGAGCCCGGAGACTCATCTCTGGGGTGCACAGAGGACAGAAAAGAGCCTGGAGACTCACCCTTGGGGTGCACAGAGGACAGAAAAGAGCCCAGAGACTCACCCTTGGGATGTACAGAGGACAGAAAAGAGCCTGGAGGCTCATCCCTGGGGTGCACAGCCAGGAGGGAAGAAGAGAGCAGGCCAGTGATTAAACCCCAAGAAGGGAAATTTTTGGAATCTGGCACAAATAGAAATAGGGAAGAGGAGGGCATCTGTGATGTACATTCCAGAGGAATCCCCCTCTTGACCCTTAGTCTCATCTGTTGATCTGATGAAGCACGGCAAGCAATTTTCCCAAGGCTCTCAGATGGTAGAGACTTGGAGTTGATGTTCAGGGTACTCAGAGCAAAGATTTCAAAATGGCTGTCCTCAAGACAATTTGCTTAACTCACATGATAGGCTATGGGATGCTCTAAAGATACAACACTGGCCATGTAGATCTGACCTGAGTAGATCCTCTGATCTCATATAAAGGTAGATGGAGTGAAACAACTCCACAAAGTTGTCCTCTGATCTCCACACTTGTTATGTGCATCTACACACACACACACACACACACACACACACACACACACATGCCACACGTACATGTACATTCATTGATAATAATAAAAATAATTGAGCTATCAGTAAAATGGAAGGTTCCACAATTAAACTTGGATTTCCATTTTGTTAATTTGGTCATATATTTTAGTGTGTGTGTGTGTGTGTGTGTGTGTGGTGCCCTGACATCGCTAGGCCCCTGTTCCAGGTATTGACAGCTGTCTGCTCTCAGTCCCCCTGATTCCTATGTCCTATCTACCTGCCTTGCCTATTCATATCAGACTCAACTCACAACATCTCTATCCTAAACTCATAGCATTTCAGTTTATTATCCCCATGAAAACATTGCACGTCTCCAAACGATTCCCCAAATGTTAAAAAGGTATGAAGGATGCATCCATGGTTGCTGAGGCTCACCCTCTGATGATATAAGGTATAGAGGAAACTGCAGACCACCCCCCAGCATCTTCCCTTGGTCCATGGCCGTCCTTCCTGGCTGTCTCTTTCTGTCTTCCATGCAACTCCTTTCTGCTAGTAACATAGCCAGTTATTTGGAAAGAAACTGCTGTTTAGTCTCAGGATTTACAAAGATGGACACGTTCTCTGTGGGACACACATCTTGTGCTTGCCAAACAAACAATTCTTTGTAGTGAGGGCCAGCTTAAACACTGCTGGCCAGCACACTGGGACCGCTCTGGGTTTCACTGGCGTACACAGACCTTTCATCAGTGAGTGATGCCACTAAACTGGCAAGATATGGGGGGAAGGAAGTGGGAGGGGAGGGAAGGGGCTGGCTTATGGGTCCCCACTATATACTTCTCATTTTGGGTTCCCTCATATATAGTACTATTGAGTACTATATACTATATAGTATATACTATAATACTATATATATTCTGTACTATTATTGGGTACTAAATACTATAATACTATATATATTATATACTATTATTGGGTACTATGTACTATAATACTATATATATATATATATGCTACAATTTTTTGGTCTCCCATTATTATACCACTTCTTGCCTTGTCTGACCCTCAGCCTTCCCAACTCAGCAGGATTGCATCAGGCTTGTTGGTATCTGGGCGTGCATCTTACCGAACTGGCATTATGTCTGGGGAAAAGACTCAGAGATTTGGGACCTTGCCCCAGACCACACAGCAGTCTGTTCTCCCAATCCCCTGCATCAGCACCCTTTCCCTCACACCTGCACAGGGAGCAGTCATTCCAGCACTTGTACTGACTCATTCATCAAATTCCACACTTGATCATTTAAAAGCCAGCTCATCGCTTGGTCCGAGCACATCATTAGCATAGATGAGGTTGTGCGACAACCTTAGATCCTCAGGAGGCGAACTGAACAAGGACCATGTGGGAGAGAAGTAAAGTGTGTTCTTGCACTCCGGCCAGTTGCCCTGGCTGTTGTGTGGCAGGATGAGGCGATGCTAAGGGTCTGCTGGTACCTAACCTTCCACTGGAACTCAGAAGAAAGGGTGGCAAAGTAAGACGTGGTTCCTGTTGGGTGAGTCTATCCCTCCCTGCCACACCAGGGTGCCCATGAACTAACTCTACTTCATCACTGTGAGCCATTGCTTCCATGTTACCCCCACACTGGTGTTGTGAACGGTGTGAGACCACGCCATTTCATGCCCGGCACAGTGGTAAGCTCTTTGTGGCAGGAACCTCCTGCTCCTCCTCTTCCTTCTCATACATGACCAGTAGGATTGTTCACCACAGCCCTCTGTGTGTGTGCAGTGTATGCAGCATCCTTCAGTAGACAGGCACATAACAATGCACACACCAATGGAAAACTGTCTGCTCCCCAGAGGACAGGAAACCCTGACACTTGCTACAATGTGAACAGATGCAGGAGGCGCTAAGTGGAAGAAACCACCTGTAAAAGAGAACGTGGTTTTGCCATTCCTTTCATGTGGAGGTTCTTAATACAGATGCCTCTGGAGATAGAAAGTGTAGAGAGAGTTCTTAAAGCTGAGTGGCAGAACGGAGGCTTGCAGACGGGTGATACCTGATGGGTACTCCTTTAGAATAAATATTTCATTCACATTCATTCTTTGAGAATTTTCTATATACATATGATATATTTTGATAATGTTTAGTTACCACTCTCACTCCTGCTAACTCTCCTAGATCCATCCTATCCATACCCGTTCTCAACTTCGTGATTTTCTTTTTAAGATAACTCGCTGGGTAATAACCTGCTGTTAATATACCCATACCCGTATGGTCATCTACTAGAGCCTAGTCACCCTGCTGGGCCCACACCATTAAATAAAACTATGCCCCCACCACCAGAAGCCATCAAATCTCAACAGTTCTTCAGCTAGAGCTGAGGGCTCCTAAGCTAACCTCCTACTGGCCAATCAGAGGAAATGTAAGAAATGGTTCCTTCGGGGTGAGTCTATCCCTCCCACAAGCTAGAATGTCATATGCAAGCCCTCCATGCTGGTCTTGGGCAGGCACCCAGAGATGGTGTGAATCCATGAGGGCAGTCGTTCTAAGATGTCCTGGAGACACTGTTTTATCCTAGATTTTCCCCCAAACAGGACTCTGAAATCGTTCCACCCCACCTTGAGTGATGGTACCTGAGCTTTAAGGGAGGGGCCGTGGTATAGATGTCCATATTTTGGCTGAACATTCCAAAATCACTTACTCTCTATGCTTTGACCATCTGTGAGTTTTTGTGTTAGCCACTGTCCTCTGTCCAGTGAAACTTCCCCCAGTGAATTCTGACAGATGGCCAATCTATAGGTATAGAAACATGAATTTAGGCATCAGCTTGATACTATTGAGCAAAATGACAGGAGTCTGTGAGCTCCCTCAACATAGGTTCTTTGGCCAGATTCACAGAACTAGGTATGGGTTTCGTCCTGGGAGGGGGTCTTAAGTCCACAGAAAGGGGTTGATCATCTCCATTAACACGTGTGCCACTCTTACATCCATGGGTGTGTCTAGAGACACCCTGTTGCTATTATAGTTCAGACTGGGTTTCTTCTTGAGGTGAAGGAAGCATTTTAAAACTTACTGTGCTACTCATTGCGCGTATCTGTCATTTCTATTGAGTTGTACATTATAAATGGATGAATACATGTGAATTACATATACATAAATGTAAATTACATACAAAACTTATTACTTAATAAAACTATTAAGAAGTGAGCAAGTAAACAAAGAAGTACCACTAGTCATTGAGTCTGTGTCATAAGCTTGGCAAAAGTCTTATTTTCATAAAAATCAGGGTGGATGGGCAGTGAATTAAACCTTTATATATAGATATAGATATGCAAATAATGGTCCTTATGCCATATGCCATATGACAGTAATCTGTTTTGGGGAGCACACACACACACAAACACAATTAGGCACTGTAATAGATGAGCCATAATCACTAATAAGGTCAAACAGTTATCGCAATGTCCTATGGTAAGAGCTGTGAAAGCTCTCTCTGCATGGTGCATTCCTCTCTTCTCTGTGCAGGATGCATCTGAAGACTGCACCAATGGGTGACTAATGGTACGGAGCACTGAGGCCTGTGTAGACTCTGCTCTCCCCTCTGCTGTTCCTCCATATTTTGAAGGGTGACAGGAAAACCAGCAGAAGTCTCTTTACCTTCTCATCTCACAACGAAAACAGTTGTTCTCCCCATAGACCTTGGTCCTCAGCACACCTCGTTCTCCCCATAGACCTTGGTCCTCAGTGCACCTCGTTCTCCCCATAGACCTTGGTCCTCAGCACACCCCGTTCTCCCCATAGACCTTGGTCCTCGGTGCACCTCGTTCTCCCCATAGACCTTGGTCCTCAGCACACCTCGTTCTCGCTCCTTGTTAGTTGCTGACTTCCTCTTATCACTTAAAGGAAGGGCAGGACATCTCCCCTAGGGTGTGTTCTGTTGCTGGCGTCATGAAGTCACTTAAGGAACTTGACAGCAAGCACCAGGACACCATCCTCTCCAGGCTGTCACCTGAGCTGGCTACTAGGTGACCAATCAGTGGGCAGTCTATACAGCAAGGATATGCTGCAGAAAGGGGCGCGTTACATCTTGGGGAGAATGAAGAAAGATGGTAGGGGATTTCATTACAGCGCTCAGAATGGGGCACGATATAAAATATGTACGTGTTCATGGATGGAGTTCCCTGGAATCCTCCAAAAATGTTAATACTTCTAGGCCCATGCTAAGTCAATCCACAATAGCACTGTGGATGGAAGGAGATCATGACATTAAAGACCTTCCCAGCAAAGCCCAATAGGAGTCACATCACGTGCTTCCCTCAGCCATCACCCTGTCACCTGGGACGTCCTGTCATGTCCTAGACAGGTTCACAGACTGGGGCTTGGGAACTGTTCATTGCACACACGCGTAGATGGTCTCAGACTTTATAATTACATGGAAGTGGATTCAGCTAGCCAACCAGTTTGAAGCACCTTAACTCAAGTTTCCTATCCTTTTTCTAACCTCCCATGGTCTCCTCCTTCTGCCCCTCCTCCATCTCTTCTCAGCACTGGAGTTGACTGTTGGCCAAGGACAAAAAGGACACGCCCAGAAGCTCCGAGATGACTTCCCCTGCTCCTTGGCGAAGGTGACCAGGAAAGGATGACTAACTTGCAAAGAGGAATGACAGGGCACAGCGCGAAAAGGAAGGAACAACAATTAAAACATGGCATCTGAGACTGAAGGACGTGTGTGTGTGTGTGTGTGTGTGTGTGTACACTGACACATGTATAAATTTCTGCTTACACAACACACTGAACAGCCAGAGGCAGCTGGTGTAGTGTACTAGTTCTAAGCAGTAGAGAGAGAAGCCAGGGTCCTACGTCTGGCTTCACCTCAGCTTTCTCCTCCTTAGCTGTATGGCGTAGGGCAATCTGCTTCTCTCATATCCCAACCTACAGATGTATATATATATATCCTGAGGTTCAAATTTCTTCTCTGAGACTTTAGGATGGTGTTTTGTCTGCTTTCGACAGTGACTCCTGAGAGTCCAACGTTGAAACTATCTTATTAAGAAAACACCTTTAGCAACAATGACAAAGGCTTAAAATACGTTTAGTCTGACAGAAAAGTGGCGACGTCAGAACCTAGCACTCCCGTGTGCTCCACACTGGGTGTCTTCTGTGAGTAGCGTGCTGCAGCAGGGTGTGACACTTGCCACACTGAATGGACCAACACTTGCTTGGTACTGTTAACGAACATCTGGATCTCTTCATAGTCTTACTGCTGTTTTTAGTGCCACTTTTTTTCTGTTTCAGGATCTCATTTGGGATGCTGCATGGAGTCACCTTGTCCCTTAAGGCTACTTTTAGCGGTCAGCACTTTCTCTGACTTCCCTTCCTGTGATGTTCTTGAGACCTGATGGTCAATCTTTGTTTTCAACTTGCATAGAGACATGGCTTGAGTACTGGCAGGCACGTCTCTTGAGTGTGCCTGTGAGGATGAGGCTCAGTTAAAAAACTTGAGGGGCATAGGGATATGAAGCTGAGGACTGGTCCCTAGAGGGTCTAGTCTGTCCCAGAGAGCTCTAAATGTGACCCTCAATAAATCATTTCAGACATGACTTGGACAGAATATCCTGGATTATTGAATTCAATGACAAGTGTCTTTCAAAAAGTGAAGAGAAGACAATGCAATGACAAGTGTCCATGTGGGGATGTAGCCACAACTCAAGGGATGCCTGGGAATGCAGCCACAACCCAAGGGATGCCCAGGATCTAGCCACAATCCAAGGGATGCCTAAGATCTAGCCACAACCCAAGGGATGCCCAGGATGCAGCCACAATCCAAGGGATGCCTAAGATCTAGCCACAACCCAAGGGATGCCCAGGATGCAGCCACAATCCTAGGGATGCCTGGAATTCAGGGAGCTTCAAGAAGCAGAGAATGGGCTTGCTTCTTGATTTCCACCCAGTGGTACTGGTTTCTGACTTCTGGCTTCCAAGCCTATGGGCAGATAAATGTCTGTTGCTTTAGGCTATCTGTTTGTAATAACACTGCAGAAGCCAAGACATCTGGGAAATTACTGCGG
>NW_022196913.1:58183013-58224051 GCF_008632895.1 Mastomys coucha
GGGCGCGGAAGACAAAGCAAGTATATTTTAAGAGTGGACAGTTAACATAAATGTAGAGGTAGAAATAGGTCCTGCCTGTGAAGACCTTGGGTAATATTAACACAGGCATGGGACATACTAGCTGTATGTATAGCTATTCCCTATCCTATGCTGGGACAGACATGACTAGTCCATAGCAGTATTTCATCCATATGTGAGTTCCAAATTTCAATACAGGTCATTTGTAAGCTCTCAGGAATGGTGTATGATTTCTGTTATGATAACACTACTCGCAATAGGATTCCTATGCTAGGCAGGTACTTTCAATCGGCCTTGGTTTAATTCTCACACCAAGTTCCAAGGGGGTAGTTTTCTTCTTTACTTTGGTTGGTAGACAAGAAAACTTGACATTTTTCAGGGCACATGGCTATAATGTAACATATCCCTGTAACAAAGGCCGGAAAGAAACAGTGTAGAGAAGGACTGGGTTACTGTGACTCAGGGTTTCAGAAGCTTCAGTCCAGGGGCAGCTGTATCCATTGCTGTGAGCATAAGCAAGGAACATCATGTCATGACAGGAATGTGGTAGAGGACAGGCTCAGGTCATGGAGAGGAAGAGGAGAAGGAGGAATTCAAGAGTGACAGGACATAGGTTGTACTCCCAGTAACCTACTTCTTTCAACCAGGCTCCATCTCTTAGTACACCCACATTCTCACAATAATGCTGTCAAAATATGAGTGTATCAATGTATTACTCTATTAATAAACCAGTCTCATAACCCAGTCTCCTCTGACTGCCAAGCAGCTAGGGACCAAGCCTTCAACATATGGGTCTTTGGGTGCTGGGTCCCGCACGGCTCTGTAAGGGCATTTGGGGAAGCATTTAGCATCCACATCCTAACACTGGTATCCAAAGCCAAGCTTTCGGACCCCAAGTTCAGCTGTGCTATGGTGCGCAATCACCTGGACTTGCTGGTCCTTATTTTCCTCCTCTTTGAAACGGGGCTATCTATCTCTGCTTGCATGAGAGTACAGAGAGGTCGTTACCAAAGGTCAGAGACCCAGAAGCCTGGGTGGCATAAAGCCTACATGAACAGGACTAGCTTCCCAGTCACCTCACTGTTTTGCATCAGACAGACAGAGACAGAGAGAGAGAGAGAGAGAGAGAGAGAGAGAGAGAGAGAGAGAGAGAGAGAGAGACAAAGGAGACAAAGGAGACAAAGGAGACAAAGGAGACAAAGGAGAAAGAAACAGAGAGAGAAAGAAAGGAGAGACAGAGACAGAAGGAAGCAGAGACAGAGAGATGAACACAGAAAGAGACAGGGGCATCAGACAGAGCCCCTGTGAAGCAAAGTCACAGGCTAGCTGCAGGAAACCTTGACTAGGCAGCCTGTTAGAAAATCAGTCCACTCCCTGACATATTTTAACCCCAAAACCTGGCACTCTTGCTGTGCAGGAAACACACCTGGTGTGGGGTCACCTTGACCTGGAGCTCTCCGTAGAGTCAACATGAGTCAGAGTAAGGAATGAGAATTACAGAGCTAACCGTCTCGCTAGCCAGGATTGCTTACAAGGAGTCAGATGGCCTGGATAGGAACCGCCATCTGACCCATTGCTGAGGCAGTCTGCATCAGAGGGAAAGAGAGAAAACACCCACACGGTTCAGAACCCAGCAGACCTGGGCTGGGATCCTTGTCTTTCTACCTTTGCTGCTGCCTTGGATAAAGTGAGCCAGCGTGGCAGACTTGCTGCTCTGTAGACACTAGTCTGCTGTTATTCCTGTTGCCAAGGCCAGGTGCTGTCCTAGAAAGGAGGGGAGATGGAGTCAGCAGGCCTCCTCAGGACATGCACTTGCTGCTGGCTCTGTTGCATGGCAGGTGGGCAAAGGGACAGGGCGGGACCTGTCGGGGGACCAAGTCTCCAGCAAAGAAAAACACATCACACCTTTTAAGGAAGTCTGTCCAGTCACTAAAGACAGCACCTCCAGCAAGTTCTGAGCCGCAGGCTCCAGCGTGGCAGGGAAGTGACACTCTCCTTCCTTATCACAACTCATCTCACAGCAAAAAATTGCCCTCTCTTCAGGCGCCAGAGGCTGAACCTTCTAATTACACCATTGTTGGGTTTTATGTCAACTGAACAATAACTCAAACATGGTCTGCTCAGAACGTGGTGGAGAGTAACCTGTGGGAAGGACGTGGCCTTAGGGGCTGGATGGGAGCTAGGTCCTGGAGCTTCTTAGATGTGGCCTTAGGGGCTGGATGGGTCCTGGACGTGGCCTTAGGGGCTGGATGGGTCCTGGACGTGGCCTTCAGGGCTGGATGGGAGCTGGGTCCTGGAGCTGTCTTCCTCAGTTAGGCCTTGGGATCAGCTTCTCTTTCCTTCCTAACTCTGCTTTGTCACACTGGATGCCTAGTGATTCAACTTCTCCTTTCTCTAAAATCATGGGACCAACTTGTCATTTCCCTCTCGGGGACCCTGAGATGATCTAATTAATGAATAAGTGACTATAAAGTCCTATCAAACACACAAACACATGTAACGTACAATCGTGTGTATATGTGCGTACACACATACCACTGTACATGTTATATGTGTTTAGGTGTGTCTATGTGTGTGTATGTTCATGCATGTGTGTATAAAATGATAGTTCTCATCACCATCTTCCTTAATGGCACTGGGCTTCCTTTGACAGATATTTTACCAGCATCCAAGGGTTTTCAACAGGGAGGAGAATATTTAATATTTATCTTGTTTCGTTCCACTGATCAATTTTCAACAGCTTTGAAGGCACAGGTGACAGATGGGTTATAGCCATGTGAGGCTATTTTAACAGATATTGATAAATGGATATTGCTTACTTATTGACATACACACACATGAAATGGTCACTACAATCGGGTTCTCAGCACGCCTTCTCTCTTACTCGCTCTCTGTGTGAACAACTGTTATGCTCCAGGCAAGCAGCATTACAGAACTAATCACTTTATATTAGCTCATTTCATTCTTACAGAAACCTGCAAGGTAATTAAAAAGAGTAATATTAGATAATGCATCATGCATGGGTTATTAGGGAGTTGTAAATTAAAGCAATGAGCTACCCTTCACACTTGTTAGAACAGCCTGAGTCTAGAGCACTGAGACCATCCAATGCTGTCTGGATGTGGTGTGACAGGCACCTTCAAGTGCAGGGGAATGTGGCCTCTGGTAGATGGCTTCTGAGTTTCTTGTGAATTTTCTCATTTTGGTGATTATACTGTTGGACATTTACCTAAATGAACTGAAAGTTCATGTCCATTCAACAGGATGACAATATCGTCTTTATTTACATAGTTGCCCAAATTTGGAGGCCACCAGAGTCTTTCAGAAAGTGAATGAATAGACTGTAGTACAGCCACACAGTGAAATAGTATTTAAGTCTAAAACAAATGTCTAGCCACTAAAAGCAAAGTGTGTGTGTGTGTGTGTATGTGTGTGTGTGTGGCAGGGAGGGGGCTTAAATGAATACTTCCAAGTTAAAAGAATCCAAAAACGGTGCATACTCAAGTCTAGGGCATATTAAGTAGGGGAAAGTCACAGAAAGGTCCATGGTTGCAGGAATTTGGAGGCAAGGATGGATGGGCAAGCAGAGCTCAGAAGGTTTTAGGGAATGGGCACTATAGTTACTGGATGCTTGCCATCGTATGCTTGCATGAACTGGTAGGCTCTACAACCCAAGAAGAAACCCTAACGTCCTGGCGGCAATGATGAATCAATGTAGCTTTATCACTTTCAGAATATGCTTCCTGGTGTGAAATGCTGACAGTGGAGAAGGCTGTGGGACAGGGGACAAAGTGTATGTGGAATCAGCTGCCTCCTGCTCAATTTTGTTTAAAATTTTCATTTTCTCATGAAACCAAGTCTACCAAAAACACAGGAAAAGAAGAGTCTGGTAGCCAAATGTTTATGCTTACTCCTTTCACTTTGAGCCAGGCTGTGAGTTATGGACTTTGGAACCACTCTGGTTCTCACAATAAGTGATGACAATAGTAACTGTGATCATCCTTACACTGAGCAAGAGTCAAGGAAAAAAGCTTCTTTGAACACTTAATGGGATAGATGGATCCAATTTTCCAGTTGATGTCCTGACTGCCAGCCTAGATCATTTAACCACTGCAATAGACTCTTACCCTGAAGTCTTCACCATTACCTCTTTTCAGTGCTGCACATCACTGTTCCACACGACATTGGCAGCACTTCATAATCCACCCATCATCTGTCTATCCTTCTGTCATGCATCCCACCCCATTTGCGGTCCACCATTATTTACCCATCAATTCCATTTACCTATCCAATCCAGTCTATCTACCAACCCATCCATTTATCTATACATGTATCTATCAACCATCCACCCATCATCCATATTTTTGTTGGTCTTTTGCATTCTGTCTATCTCCCATCCCATCTGTACATTCATCCATCATCCATCTATCCATCTACCCATCATCTATCCACCCATCTATCCATCTACCTCATCCATCTATCCATCCATCCATCCATCCATCCATCCATCCATCTACCCCATCTATTTATTCATCCATTCATCTATCTATCCAAACATCCATCTATGATTATCTATACACCAATTCATCTATCCATCCATTCATCTATCCATCTACTCCATCCATCCATCTATCCATCCACCCCATCCATCTGTCCATTCATCCATCCACCCCATCATCCATCTACTCTATCCATCACATCCATACATCCATCTATCCATCCATCACATTCATCTATCCTTCCATCCATGATTATACACCAAGTCACTATCCATCCATTCATCTATCCATCTACTCCATCCATCCATCCATCCATCCATGACTATCTATATACATCAATTCACCTATCCATACATTCATCCTCTTCTCCATCAGTTATAATACATCTATCCCATCCAGCCATCACTTTGCCCAACAGATCTTTAGTTTCCCCACTGCAGCTGCCCTTATGTAGCATGGTCTGTGTATATTTTCACTGCCCTAAAAAGCAGGTAACCTGAAACACCCTTCTTCCTTTCAAGATTTCAGATCAACAATCAAATTTTAACTCAGGGATTTCTGACCAGCAATGCAATGTCCTGCTCCTTATTGGGCTATTTAGAAGTGAGGCAGATTTCCTTTTGTGAAGTGGCGGGTGTCAGGGAATACCAGGAAGTTAAAAAAAATCCAAAGAATGAATCAGTACCTGGCAGACCATCAAACAAGGAGCCATCAATTCTAAATGAAGCTGCACATTGCCTGAAGGCCTGGTGCCAGGCTGAGTCAAGCTCTGGGTTGAAGTGAGAGGAAGGGTACAGGGAGAACTTTCTGCCTTGCTCCACTTGTTTTTCAGCTTTACTGGTTTGGATTAGGCAGATCAAGGCTATGATTGTTCCTCTGCTTTGGGAAGGCAGGCTGGCCCTGTGCTTGTGAAATCATGGTAGTCACTACCATGCAGAGACAACTGGATCTAGCATGTGAATGCCCTGTTCACCTGTGCTCTTCCCCAGAGAGTTGTTCAATGCTACCTGAAGTGTCCTCTTGTTCAGAGCTCTTCCTTTTCGTGGGAAGTTTGTTTCCCAGCATTGGTTCCCCCAGGCAACCAAGTTCAAACAAGTTTCATTAGGATCAGGTCTTCCTTGGAGCAATGATGGTGCCCCACTTTATTGAATCCCCCAAATCATTAGGCAGTGATGTCAGGAATCAAGCATGGCTCCAGCAGTTTGTGGCTCACACTTAGAATGTCTGAGAGGTTTGCCATTGCAGCAGGACTCTGTACCAGGTAGGGGGTTGGCATGTGCTTGCTGAATAAATGAATTCATGAACAAGTAAGCAGATGTTTGAAAGAATGAGTGTCACTTGCCTTTGGTAAAATGACTGTCATGGATACCGCAGGGATAAGCACCCACAGATCATGCGTGCTATATTCTAGCAGTCAAATGTTCCAGTCAATGTCTTACGCAGTGTGCACTTCCCGCATCAGGTGGGCTCCTGGGGGGGAGGAGGGAGGTAGAAGGAGCATAATAAAGACGTTGGCGACTGCATGCTTATCTGCATCCTGAAAGAATAGCAATACATGTTTTACACGATCCATTAAGAATTAAGCAGGATGCCTTTTTGTCTTTTAATGAAAAAATTTTTTTCTTTCTTGAGAATTTTATAAATTTACACAATGAACTAGGGCCATACTCACTTCAAGATTCCACTCCAACTCCCTCTATAACCGTCTGCCCCAATACACCCCTCCCAAGTTTATATGATTTATTTTGTATTCCACTAAGGCCAACTAGTGCTGCCCATTTGTGCACATGCGTGGGGCCATCCACTGGAACTAATGGGAAGCCTATTAGTAGCCATAGTCTCAAAAAAGAATAGTGGAGTCTCCAATGGATGAGTCAGTAGCTTCCCAGGAGAGTGTGGTGCTGGGATTCATCTACCCACACAATGCTGAAATGTGAGCTGGATTGGTCTTGCTCAGTTATTAGACTGCTGTGGATCATACCTGTCTTCAAGGATCTGTCTTTGTAACACATAAAAATAATTTTACTTTCACACTCACTTATTTATTGAGGAACCCCAGGTGTCTGCACAGCTTTGGTCCAGGGACTAATTGTGGATTACTACCCAGAGCATCACTAGTTGGGGATGGAGCTGGGTGCTTGAAGGACTAATCCCACAGCAGGGAGGATGGAGTGCTGTTTCTTCCGGTCAACAACTGGGAGAAGAACTGTGTACTTAAAAGCATCATTTTATGAGAAGTGTATGATTATATTACGGATCCCCATTCTGATGTTAGGGAGGTTGGAATACGGGAAACCTTGAAAAAAAAATGTAATCACCTTATGTACTGGCTGGTTTTGTGTGCCAACTTGACACAGGCTGGAGTTATCACAGAGAAGGGAGCTTCAGTTGGGGAAGTGTCATGAGACCCAGCTGTGGGGCATTTTCTCAGTTAGTGATCAAGGGGATAGGGCCCCTTGTGGGTGGTGCCATCCCTGGGCTGGAAGTCTTGGATTCTATAAGAAAGCAGGCTGAGCAAACCAGGGGAAGCAAGCCAGTAAGGAACATCTCTCCATGGCCTCTGCATCAGCTCCTGCTTCCTGACCTGCTTGAGTTCCAGTCCTGACTTCCTCTGGTGATCAACAACAATGTGGAAGTAAGCTGAATAAACTCTTTCCTCCCCAACTTGCTTCTTGGTCATGATGTTTGTGCAGGAATAGAAACCCTGACTAAGACACCTTATAATAGAGATGTGAAAAATAGCTGCAACTTCAAGGTTAAGGATCTGTTGAATAGGTGTTCAGCCATGGAACACCTATTTGACTGCAGAAGGCTATGGATAGAAGAGAGGCCAGTACCTAGGCCTGGAAGAGTTGGAACAGCACATTGATGGAGTGCAGCCAGAAGATAAATGGGTGCCAGACAGGACCAGAACGCTGTGGCTTTAAATCCCTTCTCCACTACTCCCTCACAGAGGCATGCTACACATCACATGGGGATAATTTTCCATGTGGAGGGCCAAGCAGGGGTCCTGGGCAAGCTTAGTGCATGAGCGTGAATGGACCAATCCTCTATGGGTGCAGTTCACTTACCTTCTCCAGCACAAGTGTGTCCCAAGCTGTTTTCTGTCCCTTCCCTATGACTGGGGACACCAGACCCCTTTCTACCCCACTGAACATGGCCCCAAATCATTAGCTATCTCTGTCATGTGACCTGGGCAGTCCACCAGCAGGGCGGCTCTTTCGTAACTCCTGGTGCCTACTTAGAATGTCTGAAAGATCCGTCACTCTATTGGGACAGAGAGTGATTAAGTTTTCTCTCCTCCCTCTCCCCCTCCTCTTCCTCCTTTCTTTTAAAAACTGCAGTGTGAATTGGTATTTTTTTCAGAGTCCTCCCTCGTGTTGTGAAGAGAGGAATAATCAAAAACTGTTTAGTTTTTTTCAGACTACAGGGAAGTCTCCCATAGACCTGGTGGGGGAAGAAATGCATGGGTAGGACTCATGTCTCCAGAGGTCAGGATGACCTGCCTGAGCTCTGGGTGATGTGCTTCATATGGTGTACGCTATTGCTCCTGTAACACTTCAAACAACAGAGTTACCACAAAGGCTGCCCCAATGATGCAGCTGCTCTGCCCAGTGCTGGTCTCCTCAGCATGCTGCTTGCTATTTAAGAACTCACATTTGAGTAACCAATAATAATGTCAAAGTGGGAGAGGGGCAGAGGCAGGAGAAGGGTCCTGGAGCTGAGTGGGAGAGGGGCAGAGGCAGGAGAAGGGTCCTGGAGCTGAGTGGGAGAGGGACAGAGGCAGGAGAAAGGCCCTGGAGCTGAGTTTGGGAGGTCTTAGATCGGAGGATATGAACATTGATTGACCAGAGAGGGAGGGAAAGAAACATTATCAACTCAGAATTTAGAAGCTTAAAATACAATTCCCACTTATTTAGTTATTTACTTACTTTTATATATGTAGACGTTCGCCTGCATATACACCACATGCTTGCAGTGCCCACGGTGGACAGAAGAGGGAGTCAGGTCCTCTGGAACTGGAGTTACAGAAGGTTGTGAGACATGGTGTAAACACTGGAAACTGAACTCAGGTCCTCTGTAAGAGTAACCAGTGCTCTTAACCCTCTGTTAACCTCTCTGTGTTCCCTTGCTTATTCGGCTTTGAGTATTCTGATGGCGGTAGTGGCCCAGAGATGGAAGTGTTGCGGAAGCCATACTATTTGCAGAGATTATTACCGTTGACCATATAACATTATTAAACTGGGATACATTACAGAATGTAAGGGAGTGAAGTTGATAACCGTGTTAGGACAGTGGGTATACAACAAAGAAAGCTGGCCCACTCACCCAGCATCTTCACGCAGCTGGAGGAGAAAGAGCCTTGCAGGGACCTGGATAGTAGTCACAAGGCCCATTCAGGAGAATCTGGTATTCCTGAGAGCGCTGAGCGGATCTTCACCCACTTTCTGGTTTTGTGTTTGTTTGCGCTTCCTATAGCAGCAGATCAGAAGAGAGCTGAGCAGTGTTGGCTCCGGGCAGGCAGGCAGTAATGACTCTAAAGATGTGTTTTCCCCTAAGTGCAGAAGCAGAAGACAATGTTCAGTGCTCAGGCAAGAAGGCCATCCAGCGGGCCTGTGGCAGGAAGAAGTATCTCTGGGGAAGGGGCGGCACCAACCTGTGAGTGTACACATGTGTTCCCGGAAGCAGCTTGTCAACATGACCTTTTAGCCCAGCAATGGTAGGTAGTAGATTCCCTCTGGGGCCTCCACATCCGTGGACTCTCGCATGATTTACATCATAGTTTATGGTATGAGGCGTGAGCACCCTCCTATGGAGTGGGATTCAAATTCAATCAGAAAGCGGTTGGTGATCCCTGTACAGACGTGCCAGTATTGCACCAGAGGCACATCTTAGTTGGTGGGCCATGGTTGTGGCTTAAGAGATTCACAGCTGAATAAGACTGTTCATGACTTTTGTCCTCCCCCAGCAGCCTGAACAGCTTCTGCTGACACTATAAATGCAAACTAGGCCAGTAGAGATGGGGTGCTTATCACAGACCCAGCTTTCTTTCTTCATGTCCCATAAGACGGTGTCTTCGGCAGTAGGGTCACAGCACAGAGTTTTGGCGGGAACCAAAAACAATGGCAGAAGCCTGTATCCTTCAGGAGGCCTTTGGCACCTCCCTGGCCAAGAGCTTACCATAGATTATTTCTTTTTAAATTTTACTTTAGTTTTTTTAATTAAAAAGTTTGGGGAGACTTTATTTATTTATTTAATTAGATATTTTCTTTATTTACATGTCATATGACTTCTCCTTTCCCAGTTTCCCCTCCAAAAAACAAACAAACAAACAAAAACAACAAGAACAAACCCCCTGTTGCCTCCCCCCTCCCCATGCCTGCCACTCCACCCTCTCCCACTTATTGGCCCTGGCATTTCCCTACACTGGGGCACAGAACCTTCACAGGGCCAAGGGCCTCTCCTCCTATTGATGATCGACTTTGCAATCCTCTACTATATACATATTTACTCTTATTTATTGTGTATGAGTGTCTTGACTTCACATACCCAATGCATGTAGTGCCCATGGAGGCCAGAAGAGGGCACCAGATCCCCTGGAAGTAGAGTTAAAGACAGTTATGAGTGACCATGTGGATGCTGGGAATTGAACCCAGTCTTCTGGAAGAACAGCTAATGTTGTTGCTGTTGTTGTTGTTGTTTTAATGTTGTTTTCTTTATTGACTCTTTCCTTTTTAGAGCTATTTTTAAATTTTTAGGCACTAATCCTATGTCAGAAGTTCTCTTTATTTACATTTGCTGAACCATCCCTGTGAGCCTGGAATGAAACCATCCCAAAGATGGTGGCTGATCATTTTGTTGTGTTCTTAAATTCAGTTTATATGAATATGTATCTTACTGAGAATTTCAGCATCTGTTTTTATCAAAGAGATATGTCTGTACTTTGGTTATTTATATATATATATATAAATTATATATATATATATAAATATAAATAAATATATATATATAAATTATATATATATAAATATTCTTATATATAATATAATATTATTATAATAATAATATATATATATAATATATATATTCTTTTGTCTTGTTTTGAAATCAGAATAATACTGGCTTTTTAAAAATAGTTTGGAATCATTTCTTCCTTTTTGCTTTATGGAATGATATGGGAAGCATTAGTTCTTTTGGGATGGTGGAGTCCAATTCTGTGATACTTTGTAGTTTTCTCTCCAGCCAAGTCCCCTGCATCTCTCTTGCAAGGACACATGCCCTTGGGTTTGGAGTTTAGGGTAATCCAGGATGATTTCCTCATCTAAAAATCATTAGCTTAATCATGTATAAAAGCCCTACTTAACCAGTAAAGTCACATTCACAGGTTCTAGGATTCCTCTTTGGGAATCGCCACTTGTTATACTTGGGATAGAGGATGTTTTGGCAAACATTTCGAGGGTGAATTCTTCGATGTGTTGGAGGTCTAGCCTAGTGAGGGTACCTAGTGATGGCGGAAGAGCCCATGGGCTAGTGACATTCAGGATGGAGTTCTGAGAGTGAGTTGTATCAAGCTGAGGTCACCTTTCACACCGTATGTCTCTCCCATCCCCCACGTACCTTTCCGCCAGGGCCTGAAGTAAGGCTGGACTAGACCTCCATCTCAGATAACATTTTCTACCAGCATTCTTTGACACCATTTTTTACCAGCATCGAGAGCTATCAGCCAAAATAGACTCCTTTCATTCAGAAACTGTTCAATCTCAGCTATTCTCCTTAAAGCAACAGTAAATGGTCCATCAGTAGGGCTTAGTCAAGCAGGTACTCAACCCAGACTGGACAGTGCCGTGGCCTGACATTAACAGGAAGAAGGGCTTTTTATACTCCTGTCTTTCTTTCATGGTTGTTGAAACCGAGGCTCAGACAACTCAAGTTTCTAAAGCATACAGTAAATCTCTTGTCAGTGTTGCCTAACATCTTGGCACTTCTAGAAGTCCTCACCTATTCTTTCTCCAGTGAGGTGGCTTGGCCTAGCTCACTAGCTCATCCTACATGACCCTACAACCTGCTATTTATTGTCCTTCCTATTACCATTTTGGTGGAGAGAGACATGTATGCCTTTGCCCAGAACTGCTGTGGTCCATATTCCATATTTTGAGAAGCCGGCTCCATGCATAATGGATCACCAGACACACTTTATTAAAAGCCATTACAACCTCCAGCATTTGTCATATTAAAATATCTTCTAACAAATGCCAGCTTGTTAGAGACTGGCTGTTAGCCGTATAGGTTGCTCTTGTTTAGCTCTTACCCCGTCAGCTCTGACTCTCGCACTCAATCAAACTTTGGCAGCGCAAACCCCATATGGGTTTCCTAATGGATGTGAACCAGGTGGGGACAGGCTGCCATGATGCCCAGACAACGGGAAATACATCAGCTTTCACCCCTGCAGCACAGAATTTGCTTCTCCACCGAGAAAGTGGGACAAGAAGCAGAACTAAATGAACCGTCCCCTTTTGTGCAAGTTATTACTAAGTTAAATGACTTTCAAGACTAAAATAAAACCCAGAGCGGCCTGTGTTGAACTCACGTACTAATGCAAAGCAGCACGACTGTAGTGTTCGCGGTTACGCACGACCCAGCGCGGAAATCTTGATCAAAGCCTCCTGGCGTCTGAAGTCATCAGTAACTCGACAGCCTATTTGGGCGAAAAGAGCTCATTGCTGGCTGTCCCACATCAAGCCCACCCTGGAGACAGGCGTGAGTCAAGCAAACAAGGCTGCTGGCAAATCAAGACACCTCTGCTAGAGATGTGACGTGAGGTACAGGTTTGCCGTGACAGCCAGGCAAGGGATCGGGTTTCCTCGACCTTCGGTGTGGACGCTCCTCATGCTGTTTGCGTGTATGCTGTCTGTTGCGGCAAGACTGATGCAGAGATACAGAAAGGTGGCCTTTGACCTCTAGGAAGGAGATGGTGGCTGCCAGTCCAAAGGAGGAGTGTGAGAGCTGAGCAAGCAGAACAATGGGCTGCGGAGGACAGGGAGGGATTTCATTGTTTGACTCCTGATGTTTTCGGGCACACAGATTTCCTGGGCTATGGAGATAGGTTAAGGCTCAGGGTCCCTTATTCTAAATGCTTGGGGCTGGCATTTCTAATTTGGGATATTTTTTTCTGGTCTTTAAATATGTCTCAGTTGCATAATAAAATATATCAGGGAGAGGAGGAGTCAAGTCAACATCTGAAACTCAGTTCTGTTTCAGGTGGATCTTACATGTATAACTTAACTAGTTTTATACACTAACTTTAGGGAGTCTGCGCCGTGACTGTATCCTGGCATCTGAAGACAAATGTGGGATTTTCTACTTGTAGAATCATTTTGCTGCTACTCAAACTTTTTTCTTTTTTCTTTTTTTTTAAGTTTGGGAGCATTTTGGATGTTTTGACCTTTGGTTTGGGGATGCTTAGCTAGTATTTGCAGCCCTTGCTCTTTCTGAGTATGTGGTACAGCCAATGAGGTGGATTGTGAAAACAAAATTTCAATTCAGCATGCTGTTTTCTGCAGAAGCTGAGCAGGGGCTCTGTGAGCACAGGGAAGATGCAGGCTTGCTGGGAAGGCACATATCCTCAGAGGAGTTAATAAGATCCACGTGGAACAGCTTGCAGGCAAGGAGCAGGCACAGTCTCTCCTTTTGTAGTTTTTATTGGCAAGATCAATGACTGTAATTAGAGAATATTCAGATCAGTTGGATCATGTCCAACTGATTGATATGTCATGGTCAGCCTGTGACAGGCAAATCAATGGTGGCAGAAGGGTCAGATATCAATTTATGTTTACCTTTTCACTAATCCAATGGTACCTTCCTCCACTCTCCAGCCCCGTCCTCACGGACACACCCTCTGGCACCAGGATCTGATCACACCTGGGTTTCCTCAAGGAAGACCTCAGTTGGTGAAGAGGAAGAGGAAACAGGAAGTATGGCAGGAGAGGTTGGCCGGGCTGAGGGGAGGATGTGTTTCAAAGCGTAAGAAGATGCACAGCACACTTGGGGGACTCTGAGGACACAGACTTGGATGGAACCAAGACGGTTTAAGAGAATGCATATGCAATGCTTGCAACTACGACTGCGGGGAAAAAAATACTTGAGAGTTCAGTCGCAAGGGTCCTCTGAGAGGAGTCATCTAATGTGAGGGGGAGCTCTTCAGTGGGCAATTCGTAACAGTTCCTCGGGGAAAGGTGACATTTTTCCACATTGGGCCTTCTGAATTCGTCAACTCAACCCTCGTCTGGGTTTGGAGAGGAACGCTGTTGGGTTGCTCCCGCGTGGAGATGATCTCTGTGCACCCCAGATAGACAAGACAATGACAAACCAAAGTGAAGGATTCCAAGCCAATATAGCTTGCCAAGTGGATGAATGTCTTGGTGTTACTTACAGGAATGTGAGTGAGGAGCGGGTTTGCTCCAGGAGCACAGTTGACTAGGATGACTCCACCATCAAGTCTCACCCAAGAACGGGTGATGACTCAGAGCATCTGTGTCACTGGAGTCTCCTGGGCATCTCACAGGAAGCTCCACCATCGAAGGCTCCCCTCGTTTACTGCTTCTGTAGGTGCTGGGCAGAACGTGTCCTCAGTCTTGTGAGTTTCTCCCACTCCGTGCTTCCTCTAAGAGGGAGTCTTTCATCTAGAGGAAAGGGCTGTGAACACTTTGGCTGAGCTGCTCATTCTGATAGAGAGACAAGGCTGCCTATGACACTGTGGGCTTTTGGGATGCCTGTATGACACTGTGGGCTCCTGGGATGCCCGTGCCCTGTACTCACAGCTGTTCATAGTACCTCCGCCATCTTTCCCTCCTGAGCGTCAGTCTCAGGTCTTTGAGATGGATCTACTGAATCTCAAAGTCACCATGTGCAACCAAGAGGTGAACGGCAGATTATAGATTCAGAGTAAGTCCAGTTTCTGGGCTCCTTTAGTTATTACAGTGAACACAGGAAATAGCTTGCACAGAGATGGTTTTTATTTGTTTGTTTGTTTTCTTAAGTTTTGTGTAGGCTGTTTCTTTTCCTCCAAACGCAAGAGTTTAGAGAGAAATGGATGAAATGGAGTAGCCCTGATTCCAAGGAAACAGCTCCAATTAAAGTCACAATTCTGATCTCCAAGGCAGCATGAGATGTCACGCCACGGAGACGTCTTCCAGGCTCAGCCTCAGTTAAATGTGGGAAATGGACAGACTACAGAAAACTCAGGGGCAGACTCTAAAGTGAACCGTGGAGAAGAACAGCGGGGCAGGAATAGTAAACCCGCTCGCTGGTCCTCAGAGTTCAACCCTGTTTACTCTCTAGAGTGCCTACCTCCTAACTGACCCATGTTATGGAGAAAAGCAAACATCCAAAGGGGTGTGGTTAGCAATGTCTGGGAAGCGTTGTGTGTGTCGAATCCTGTGCTGTATTCTGGATCCACCCGAGAAGCTGTGTGAGTGCCCACAGGACCTATCCACTGTGGATTTTATCTGTGGGGCTTTGCTACAACTCAACTTTGCTTCAACGACGCTGTGTACAGCAGAGGCAGAGCTAAGCGTTCAGAATGGACTACGCTTTTTGTTTTTTGCATTAAGGAAATCTGGAGCTCAAGGGGCTAAAGCTTATATACAGATGCATGCAAAGGACCACAGTGTCAGGATACCAGGAGTTCTGGGGACTCACAAATAACATCCATAACCCGCTTCTGTGGGGAGATGTAACCTGAAGAACAGTGTAGTGTGGAGCTCTTGCTCTCTCTCTCTCTCTTTCTCTCTCTCTCTCTCTCTCTCTCTCTCATACACACACACACACACACACACACACACGCCAATATAATTATTTTGGAGACACTGCATTCATTTGGAAGGGTTATCTATGTCTTACTTAGGGTTTTCCTGCTATGAACAGATACCATGACCAAGGCATCTCTTATAAGAACAAGATTTAATTGGGGCTGGCTTACAGGTTCAGAGGTTCAGTCTATTATCATCAAGGTGGGAACATGGCAGCATCCAGGCAGGCATGGTGCAGGAGGAGCTGAGAGTTCTACATCTTCATCTGAAGGCTGCTAGCAGAATACTGACTTCCAGGCAGCTAGGATGAGGGTCTTATAGCCCACACCACAATGACACACCTACTCCAATAAGTCCACACCCACTCCAACAGGGCCACACTTTCTAATAGTACCAGTCCCTGGACCAAGCATGTAAAAACCATTACAGGGTTTCTTCTAGTTTTAGGTAGGATGTGAGATTTCAAGAGAATCCTTAAGGACAATATCTGAAGTTTCCTTGGAGCATCCCGAAGAGGATAAAGCTGAGCCAGTCAGTGAAGCATCCAGTGACTATCCAGGTAAGGTGATCTAGTGGTGTGACTCCTTCCCAGGAGCCTCCAGAAAGTTCCATAGAGACACAGAACACCATAGTAGGCGGTTGGCTAAACATGTCTAGGGTGAGTGGCCCCAGGGAGGACAGGGAGGACTGGTAGCTAGAAGGTGAACATCAAGTCCTGGAAGTTAGAGAGCTTTGAAAAGTGTTATGATGAAACACAGTTTAGTTGCCTGAGTTGGGGCAGGCATGGCTGGCCTGAGCATCACGTCAGCTCGTAAGGTGTCGATCTTAGACAAAAAAAAAAAAAAGCTCCAGATAGTATTCCCACAAATGCTTGCTTTTCTCATCTTCATCATGGTACAGTTGGCTTGTAGACCACGTGTTCCCTGTGCTTGTCCTAAAACCTCCACCTTTGGGTGTCCCAGAGGCAAAATTCTGATGAAGTCCATGGCTTTGAAAGTCAGCATACCTTGAAATGTAGCCATACTAGCCTTGGGGATTATTTTAAACAATCGAAATGCTCAAAGCACCATGCCATTTGCAAGGAAAAACCCAGAAATGATTAAAATGACCAGCAATGGGAGAATGGCTAAACAAGTCGTGGCACCCACGCAAAGTGAAATATTGTGTGATCATTAGAAATTGTAATATAGGACTGTATTTATTGAACTGGGCGAATGCCCACAAGATAAGATTACAGGAAAAATAACTGTTGAAAACTACAAAGTTGTTTCCATTTGTACAAAAAGTACATTGTGTATATATTATCCTCTGTGGACCAAGCTGCGAAAGACACAGGCCAGAAGGGAAACAGTAATCATGAGGGGTGGGAGATTGCGTTCTTCTTTTTAACTTTATATTCTTTATACGTATCCTGTACATGGATACTACACTGTATATCTTAAAAATATTGTTTTTGTATGTGCATGAGTGTTTTGCATGTCTGTGAACCACATGTGAGCCAGGTGCTGGAGGAGCTCAGACGAGGGCCTGGAGTCCCTTGGAACTGGAGTTACAGATGGCTGGGAACCACCATGGGGGTGTTGGAAATGGAACCCGGGTCTTCTGGAAGAGTAGCCAGTGCTCTTAACCACTGACTCATCTCTCCAGGCCCTGTAATATATATCTTAAGCAACAAAACTTTGTAAATTAATTCCTGTTGCACAATCCAAACCAAAGCTGAAGCTTATATGGAGCATGCCTAACCTGAACATGTAAAGCCTAAAATTCTTCAAAATCTCAATTTTGGGGGTTACTCGAGGTAGCACTCTAAGTGAAAAAAGAAAAAAAAAACCCTTTAATTTTTGTATACAAAATTATCAAAATATTTTATGAAGAATGACTTTGGAGCTGTAATGTGAGTGTATATAAAACATAGATGGAGTTCGTGTTTCGATTTACACACATCCCCACACTAACACATCATTCATACACAAAGACTCCAAACATAGACACTTTTAGAAAAGTGTGAAAAATCCCACCCGTGACACACTTCTGGACCCAAGCTCTCCAGATAAGAAATACCTAGCCTGTCCCTTTAAGCTCTGCTAGGTACTTGAAGGCACACATAACAGAAAAATATTTGGGATAATACTCACTGAGAGTTAAATGTTATTATCGTTGAGTGGGTGGGATTATGAATGGTTTACAATTCATTATTTTGGCTTACCTTTGTTTTTAAAATGTTCTACGATGGAAAGGTTTTGCTGAAATCATGGGGGAGTGGGAGGGGTAGGGAGCTGTCAGCTGAATATCTTTCCTTCCTTGTTCTTATGTGGGTGGGTGGCCTACTAGACTTCTCATGCCAAGATCCTTGGGGTAGAGGAACTGTGACGTCCTTGGCCAGATCCAGCCATCATATCCAAATTTGCTGTGCAGAGGGAAGAAGAAGAAAGTGGTTGTTTTGAACGATGGGGCTTGGATTTGTACTAGTTAGCAATCAAAGAATAAGGTCCTCGTTAATAATAATAGTAGTAGTAATATAGCAACATATAAAATAGACTATATCAACAAAGCAACAGCTTCAATCCAACACGGTGATTAGATGATCAGATAATAATGGAACTTTGACTTAAGAATAAACCCAAAGAAGGCAGATCCAGTGAGCCAGAGAGACCGATGAGTCCTGTTGGTACAAACAATATGGAGCACCAACCCCATTCTAAATGGAAAAGTATGTTTTGAAGTATTGTGTGGCTGGCAGTGATGAAAACTAGTCCATCATCATGAAAAAGAAAAACTGGCTATTTGGAGGCTGAATAGCTCTTGGTGGTCTACACCTTCTGATTTGGGGTCAAGGTAGAAATGAATGTCAATAGCTCAGAGAAAGCCCTTGTGATGGTTGTCAACTTAGCTTCCTTGGATCTGGGACCAAGGAAGGATATATCTCTTAGCACATCTGTGAAGAGGAACCCCCTCCTCCAAAGTGGGTAAAACGTTCCAGTTACAAATACAGAGAATTCTGAGAAAAAAATACAGCTCTTCTTGCCTTTGCCCTCCCCCCACCCCACTGTGGACTGCCCCTACCAAGAGGCCACGTAGGTGACTGCCCCTATCACGAGGCCACTGATGTTGCCACTCTCCTTCACTGACTCCAGAACCCATATGCCTTGCCTGTCCAAAGCCAGTGGCTCTCCAGGAAAGCCCCCCCCCCCCCAGGCTTATATCACCACCCTTGAGCTGCAGGGCCCTGACAGTAGCCCTGTGTGTTGAGCAACTACTAGGCTCTCAGGTTCTTCAGGGCATAGACAGCCACTGCTGGACTGCCCAGCCCTATCCTGTAAAACAATCTAACAAATCCATTGTAATGTATATGCGTGCTATCTGCTTTGTTTCTCTAGACTCTTGCTTCTTCTGATTGGTACACCCCAAGAGGAAGGGCTTTCCTGACACAACCCAGAGAATGACTTCTGTGTGGGAGTTAGGATGGCTGCTTTCTAGTCATGTAAATCAGGGCA
The DNA here is from genome assembly GCF_008632895.1 of Mastomys coucha. Lineage (NCBI taxonomy): Eukaryota > Metazoa > Chordata > Mammalia > Rodentia > Muridae > Mastomys > Mastomys coucha. The sequence goes on from NW_022196913.1 coordinate 58,201,833, forward strand.
GATGACCTATCCTCTCCACGACTGGTTTACTCATCTGGAAAATGGGCATGCTAGTTATTTTCACCTCAGAGCTCTGAGAGCTGCAGAGAAGACTTAAATACACATTTTATATCCTACTGTTTCACAGAAGAGGTTTGAGAGCTTGGGAAGCTCATTCCCCTGCCTGAGGATGGCGAGCAGAGCTCGGTACCCAAGGACACAGGGTCCAATGATCTCCCAGTTTAGAGATGAATATTTTGGGTGAATCCTATTTTCTATTGGAGAAACAAGATAGATTCGAAAGAGGCAAGCTGAAAATCATGGAGGACCTGCCTCCTAGTAACATGTGGTGCACAGAATACACTTGGTCCCTGTGCACATGTGTCTTTTAGACTTTTTGGTTCCTGTCATTGTCTCTTGGCTCTGCTTATGATATCTTGGGATGAAATGACATCATGTAGTGTCTGGGACCAAGTATGGCTCATTGGTCAGAGTGTACAGGAGCTGAGCTGGCCACCGGTGGGAGGAGCCAGGCCCCCTCAGGCCTTTAGGTAGTGAAGAGATGGATGCAGGACTAGTATCTCACTCAGCGAGCTTGATATCAGGAGCCATTTTCCTCAGCTTCTCCTGTACAGTGAGCAGTTACTCACTCATCCCTGGAGCTGAGCTGCTTCTCCCAGGGAGGTCATCAGGAGCTCAAGGGAGGAAAAAGGATGGACCATATTTCCTCTTTACTTTTCCAGAAGTAAAGCCTAGAGACGAGAAAGAATGACTTCGAGTGGACTCAGATGGTGTTCGGTGCTGGCGCTGAATCCTCACACCGAGCCTCAGTATTCTACCTGTGGAGGGGACAGACTTAGGAGCTAAGAGCTATGGAGTGGTAGTGGTAGTGAGGTGGGTGATGGGAGGAACCCAGTTCCTGGAAGAAAATCTCAACTGACTGCAATCCTCGATTCTACTTCTGAGGCTCTGTGTCCTGTCTCGTGGCAGTCAGGGAGAACACCTTGGATCTTATCGTGATTCACGGTCCAGAGCTCACGTTAGATGTCTGGCTAAGGCCCAGAGTCCTCATCAGTAAGACAAGGGAGAGATGAGTGGCTCTTACTCACCCTGTTGCTGCAAGGCAGACTGGGTTGATGCCTGTAAATCACGCTCAAATTATAATCATTGTTATTATTCACTTAATTTCTCTGCGCCTCATTTTCCTTATCTCTAAAATGACTCTAATAACATTGGCTTCATGAAGCTCCCTCCGAGGTTCAGTGAAGTCAACAGACACTCGCCTGCTTTGGAAACAGAGTTTCTCTTGTCTCCAGATTCTCCACACAGCTGCGCATAGCAGTCTAAGCCATTTGTTTGTTTGTTTGTTTGTTTGTTTGTTTATTTATTTGGAAAGCCCCTGCCACATAGTAGGTGTTTAACTGAAAAGGCACCAGAAATTCTTAACCAGATCTTCCCAGGCCAGATAAAAGGCAGAGCTCTGACTGGCTCTCTGTAAACAGGCAAGCTAGTCATTCCATGTAAAAGCAAACTAGTATCCAGTCTTGGTTACTTCTTAGCAACAGTGTTCCAAATCTGATGTTCTTCTGGGAATCATACTGTGATTCCATTGCTCCTGGCAAAATCCAAGTCTACCAGATACATGGCTACTCCAGGGGCAAGGGTTTGGGCAATGGTGATGGCTATCCACAACATTATTAGTACTGCAGAACCACTGGGGCATCTGTGCAATTTACAGACACTGAGCTTCCCCAAACTGTACTCCAGGTCTGGATGTGACAAAAGGCAGTGCTTTCTCCAGGCCATCTTTCCAGTTTCAGCCAGGAGCCCTCTGAGCTGCCCGCAGTGGGCACAGGCTTTGATGAGCCAGCTGAGCCGGGAGACCAACTCTTCATAGGGGTGAGACGCCTCCTGCAACAAGCAGCCCTGTGATTTAGGCTTTATTTGATCCATTCTAAGCAGCAGGAACCTGAGGTATTGAATGATACAGCAGCTGCCAACACAATCAGACAGGCAGTAGGGCAGAGCTGAGATTTGAACCCACAAGAGTTAGACCTTGCCACCCTGCACTCCATTCTCTCTACACTGTGAAGCTTCCTCTTGGCTCCAGGATGGCTTTTTTTTGAGAAACCCTCCATGACCTCTCCCGCTGGGTGATGTGCTGGAGCCTGCCCTTACCTGTCTGTGAGAGTCAATTCTTAAATTGTCAGGGTTTTGCAAGCTTGTTGCTAAATACGGCAATTATTAAAGATTGAATTGTAAAAACTTATAATTAAATGAATTATATCAAAAACAAAGGCTGTAAAGACTGAAAACTCATCATTTTCTAATTGTTTTGTTACGTTTTACTACTCTCTAATGTTCTGAAGGGTTTTTTACATCCACTGCGTGTGTAGGATGGAGAGCCTGTGGCGTGGCATACTGCTGTGATAGTATGTACTCTGATGATAGCTGCAGCTAGAGCGCTCACATTACAGTGATTGTCAAACATAATAAATTAGGGCTCACTTTCCTACTGTGCTGGTTACTTAGACTGAAGTAGATGTTAGAGAGAACAAGAAAACAATAGCTATGTGTCTCAGATTTGTATGTCTTTTGCCTGTAAATGATCTTGCGATTTCTACAAAATGGAAGACATGGGCTTTTAGTATTTGAAAACCATGGTGCAGTCTAGTCGAAAGAGTCATCGTGAGCTAGTGGGGCATCATCATCATCTCAGAGCCAGACTCAGAACCTATCACTGGGATTGGAGTGCAGCTCAGTGGAAGGGATTCTGCTTAGCACGTGCAAGCAACCATGAGCACGTGCAAGCAACCATGAGCATGTGCAAGCAACCATGAGCATGTGCAAGCAACCATGAGCACGTGCAAGCAACCATGAGCACGTGCAAGCAACCATGAGCACGATCCCTGGGCAGTTTCTCCCTCTTAGCTACCACAACCCAGGACTGCACTTTTGCTTCAGAACCCTGGCGCTGCCCATCCTGTCTACACCTTCTTGTCTCCTCCTGAGATCAGGGGTTGACTATCCTCCTCCTCCTCCTCCTCCTCCTCCTCCTCCTCCTCCTCCTCCTCCTCCTCTTCATCTTCCTCCTCCTCCTCCTCTTCCTCCTCCTCTTCCTCCACCTTCTCTTTCTCCTCTTCCTCCTCTTCCTCTTCCTCCTTGTCTAGTTCTTAGAACAGGCAATAATTACTGAATGCCTACACAGTACTTGTGACTAGATGGAGAACTGTTGGTATACACATGAGTGACTACATGTATGGAGAATTAAACCTATCCTTTATTTGAACATAAGATTTGTAAAAAAGGAAGAGAGACTCAGTCTTTGATCTTGTGAGGGAACCAGAATAGGCAGGTCTGGGTGTTAGCATGTTAATAGCTTTCATGGCTTAGACACATCATAATGATACCTTTAGAAGAAGAGTAAATGCATTCTAGAGTCAATGTTCAAAACCGAGCCCCGATTAATACATTACTTAATTAAATGTAAGGTTATTAGCCTCCCAATTCCTCACCCCTGCCGCTGGCTGGAATTGAACTTGTGTCCTGGGCTTTAGAAGCCAAGCCAGAGAAGCATGGGCTATGTTTTAATTACCCACAAATTTTCTAAGTGCAGCCGTGGCTGAGAAGTCTGAGGAGGCAGTCTCCTGCACGTGAAGATGTGGTTTCTGGTGACTAAACCATCACTTCATACATGTGGGTGTTACCTGTATTTGTGGAGAGAGAGAGAGAGAAAAGAAAAAAAAGACTTATTCAAAATAATTTAAAACTGGGCTTTGAGGCTGTGGGAACAGCTTAGCCTAAAAAATGTTTGCCTTGCTAACACGAAGGCCTGAGTTTGATCTGCAGAACCCATGTTACACACACACACACACACACACACACACACACACACACCCCCTATTATTCACAACAGGAGCACTTCTTTATAACCCCAGTTCCATAGAGGCAGATGCAGGCAGATCCCTGGGTGCTGTCCAGTCAACGCAGTCTGCTTGGTCCAGGCTGGTAAGAGAATGTGCTTGAAAATATAAATATACAAATAAACAAGCAAATACTAGGTAGTAGCTGGCCCCTGAGCAGCAACACTGCAAACTGTTCTAGGCCTTCCACATGAGCATGTGCACTAGCATGCAACTGCACACACACACACACACACACACACACACACACACACACACACACGCACACGCACACACGCACATGTGCAAAGCAAAAATAAAACAAGGAAAAAAATTGGCTTGCTAGGACCTCCAGGGTCCAGAGATAGTCACTGAGACAGAGGTCTACAGCAAACATTCCTTGGTCTAGTTCCATGCCATTTATCACGTGACTCAAATATCAAAAGCATCTCTGCAGAGGGACCATACAGCACACTTCCCATAGTGGTTTTCATACAGTGATAGGTGGTCCTAAATTTACTAAGCACGGAATAGTAAGAAAATGGCTAGGGGCATTGAGGGGGCAGAAGGGGCACAACGAGAGCCATGAGCCTGTGAAGTCACTTGTCCAAGATGGTTGTGTTTATATTCAGGGGAGTGGACAGCTTCCTGTGGCCAAGCAGGTCTGCCATTGGCTGCAGCTGCCTTGGGACCTCCCCCAACATTTGTTTCTTTCTCTTAAAAAGAAGTGGAGGGTGGAGGGCTCAGTTGCTTCAACTTGAAAGCAAAAGCTAGGGGAGGCCTTAGCACTTTCTTGTGGCTCAGCACCCTGATTACCACAATTAAGGCCCAAGGTGTGGTGCTCTCTGCTCAACATGCTCTGACACATGAAAGAAAATGATTCAGGCAAGGAAAATAATTACACGTTAATTTGTGTTTGGCAACTGTTTTTATTCCCTTGGCCCACAAAAGGGGAGATAAAACGTGATACCGTCGAAAGTGTTTTATCTGCCTTTAGTGGGGTTGCCATGGACTGCTTGAAGAAATGAGTATTAGTCTGGCATTGTGCGGCTGTCTTCAACACCCCCAGCCTGCCAGGAGCTGAAGAGTCTGCATTCCTAGCTGCTTAAGGCTCCTGACCCCTTTGTGTGCCTCAGGTTCCATTGATTTAGAAAAGGAGAGAGGAAGATTGGTCCTCTCTGGGGTGAAAGCTCCAGGCTTTTTCTTTTTCTTTCTTTTTTTTTGTGGGGGGGTGTCATTCCTATGGTGTGAACTTGCATTTTCCTCCAACTAGAAGTGGTCCCGTGGAGGCAGGCAAGCCAAGTCCTGAGGAAGAAGGCTGGGGCCAGGAGTCCTCAAGTGGCCCGATCTCCTGATGCCTTGCAAAGAAATCTAAGAAAGATTTTTGAGAGGTGAGACCTCTCCGGCTTTCAGTGTTGGCTGCACCTGAATGTCCCAAGGCCAGTTCAACCTACTCCAAGGTCAGAAGGACCGGTTCTGATCTCGGTTCCAGCCCTTCCCAGCCCAGTGGCTTTGGACACATTAGTTAATCTTTCTAAGCCTGGGTTTCCTGTTTATAAAGGAGAGACAATAAGAACGATCCCTCCCTCTAAGAGTTATTATGGGGATTAAATGAGATAATGCAGCCCAGTTATTTGTACAGTCCCTCACAAACAAGAGCTGAATAAAGGCCAATGACTATTCATGAACAAAGCCCTGGAAGAGGCATCAGGTGAGGGGTAAAGAAAAAAACATTGACCTTTTTATCAAATTATGATCTGGAATGTTACAGCTACCATACTGATAGTGAGATAATCACTGGATGAATGAATGAATGAGTGAATGAATGAATGGATGAATGAAGATGCCATTACATCCCAACATGAACCACAAATGCCCTACCTTTTCTTTCCAGAGGGATTCCTTGCTGAAGTGGTGTCAGCTTCTTAGCCTCCTTTGATCTCCACACCATCATCTGTGAAATGGACTCAAAAGCTCATAAAGAAGCATTGCTGTATCTGGAGGGGCTCTTGGCATAAAACAAGGCCAGCCATCGGAGCCCTCCCCATCCTCACCCCTACCTCCTGACCCCTGGCTCTGAGAGAGGGTTCTTGCCGTTAGAACTGGCAAACACTGGAGGGTCTTTCATTGCACCTCCCCCATGCCTGCCCTCTTTTCTTTCTTGCTCTACTTCCTGCTCCAGGAGGCTCACCAGGAAAAGGGGGATCTCTCAGGTGGCCCCCCACTAGCTGCCAGCCTGATCTGGTCAGTGGAGAGCCCAGTAAGGTGCCCCATTCCTTCCTGGTAGCCACTAGTGTTAGTACATACATTTGGTTACACTCTTGTTCTTCATTCTTTCATATATGAGTATATGCCACAGTACATCAAGAAACTTGTGTGCAAAATATAATTTATAGCGTTTTTAGTTAAAGAAAAAGCATGTGCCTCTAACTTCGCCAATTTTATAAGCGCCTGGAGCCTAGCCCAGCAGGTAAAGACAGATTCTAGGAGTGTAAGCAACCTGAGGATGCACAGCAGATAAACCACAGAGTCAAAGATCAGTTCCCCCGACTCTGCTGTGCTTCATTTCCCTGAATCTGTGCTGTCTGCGCCTACTCCATCTGGCATAAACCGGTAGAGAAGCCGCGATAACCTGGAGCTATGGGGAATGCCGGTGGATACTTGGCCTGCTGCCTTCGTCCCACTGATGGTCAGACTAAGGACCCTGCTCATGGCTCAGTGTGTCCCCTTCTCTAACATTGCCTGATGCCCAAGGAGAGGCAGGCAGTCCAGCTCAGGGGCCTCCAAAACTTGGCAAAGCCAGACTAGGGTTTTTTTTTTTTTTTTTTTTTTTTTTTTTTTTTTTTTGGTTGTTGGCCACTGATGAATGGTGATAATTGTTGGGAGATTAATTTAGGATTCTCTGATGAAAGATGCTGCACAAGTGCCAGAGAGAGAGGAGAGAGAAAGAGAGAGAGGAGAGAGAGAGAAGGGAGAGAGAGAGGAGAGGAGAGAGTCTGGTTAAGCAGGCATTCTCTTCCTTTCCAGAGCTGACTCAAATTCTGACCTAGGGCGAGTCACTTAACCCCTTTCTGTCAATTCTCCCTCATCAGTAAAATCAGCCTAATGATGGTTGCTCCTTCAAACCACTTTGATTCACAGATGAAAGCATTCACAAAGTGCACAGGATTGCTATTAATTGGGCCATTATTATTTTTATTATTGGGTAGATTAAGCCCACTAAACTTTAACTATGTTTTGACTTCCACCTGCCAGCAGAATGAGCAGGTAACCATCAAATGACGGGGCTGCCTCTGACATCACCCTGTGTGGGGAAAACCCGGCAGGCAGGCACTTCCTCCACCAAGGCCCGGCCTCCCGAGCCGATGTGCGTAGCCTTTTCTGTCCTGTGTCTTCTGCTCCCAACCTTTAGCCTCATATATCTGACTAACTCTGGGCGACGTTCTCAGAGACCAGGAAGCACGGTGGAGGGGCCTGGTTCTTAGCCGTGGCTGTGAGACTCTGCAGGCAGATGGGGCAAACTGCAAAATGGCTTCTGGAACTGAGTAATGGGAACCGACAGTGCCAGCCGTCTTCAAGTGAGGCTCAGAGAAGAAAGCCCTGAGCCCTGCAGCAGCCATGGCACAGCAGGGCAAGAGTGGCTGATGCCAAGTGTCTTCCTCACCAGATCTGAGCCAGGACCAAGGGACAGCGGAGCCGTCATCGGGCTCAGTCCTCACCCTACCTCTTCGCTGCTGCTGGCCGGAGACAAGGGTCTTCAAACCCATCTTACAGACTTGTAGGAATTAATGATGGGATCAGTCCTTAAGCCTGTGTCTGGCACAAAGTAGATGCTCAGCTGTTTATTAGCATGACCAGAAAGCAATTCACAGTGTCTAGGAAAAATTTTTTTCCTTGCTTTATGGGAAACGGGTCACCTTTCTGAAGTATACTGATTCCCTTTTCATAGTAATTAAAATCACACAGATAATATACATTTAGTACAAAACTACGGGCTCAGAGAAAAGGCCTGAATCCTGCAGCCATATCCTAGATCCACAGCCCAGCTTCCCCAGGCTTCCTTCTGGGAGCCTCTGGGGTCAGCCTGCTTCATCGACCCTTCTCAACTGTCCCTGTCACCAACACTAAGGTCAGTGTAGCAGCAAATAGCTGTGTGCGTGAGGAGACATTCGGGTGACATTTCTCATCCTGTCCTGGCTTCTCCTTCAGAATAGGAAGACGTTTCACTCCAGAGTGTATATATTAGGACTCACCTGAATGGCAATGCTCATCCGGGTCAGTAAGAACTATGCTTCATGAAGAAAATCAAAGCCACGAGTTCAAGAGCATATAGGAAAACACACGTACGAACTTTTAAACGTGAGCCAACTGAATGCTAGCTGTAAAGAATGAGCCCCGCAGGGCTCAGACAGGGCGAATCTTTGGGCCACACAGTGGCAGGCCCATGCTTGGAGGAAGCCTGTGCGCAGGCCTGTCCCTGTCATTCCCACTAAGTAGCTGTTGAGAGCCCTGCTTGCCAGTCATCTTGTCAACTCACCCGTGACGTGCGTCTTTTAATCCTATGACAATCCTGTTAAATTTACCCTGCAAGCTTGTCAATGGCCTTTGGCTAGTCCTTGAGCAGAAGGGACCTGTGCTTTTTCTCTGCAGTAAAGTGGAAACAGGGAAATCTGCCCTGTGTGGCTGGCACTGTTAGCAACAGAACAGAAGGTGGCTGCATTTCAGAGTCTGCAGACCTGAAGCTGTGTACAAAGAGAAAGGAACAAACACTGGAGGATTCTCATGTTCTGCTTCTGGGATGAAACTCACTCCCACGTGAGGTGACTGTGAGGGCAGCAGAAGCCCTCTCTGTTGTCACACAGATCACCTTTCTCCCGGGTAAGCCTGTGGCTTACAGTCCCTCTATGATCAACTGGCAACGATGGCTTCGTTTATGATCATTCGGTGGGTGCAGAGGCCAAGACGGTGCTAGACCCCAGCTAAACCTCTGCGAAGGTGGAGGGGCTACCCTCCGGGCTTCAGCCTCCTCAGCCAGAAGTGGGGAGGCACCAGGGCTTGCTGCGCTGTGGTTTGAAATGCGCTGCTGCACTGATGTTGAAATGACAAAGGCCGGGAACACAGTAGTCTCAGTTCATTGCGTACTCTCTTTGGTTCTAACTATATCCATTCCCGACATGGAGAAACTGAGGACCAAGAGGTGAAGCTGTCTGGAGGGCAGCAGAGTTGGGGTTTGGATAGAGTATTGACTCACTTCCTGTTTCTTTTCAGTTTGAGCACGGTGCCTGTTCCTGGGAAAGGAGGAGACGGGAGAGAAAGAGAGAGCGGAGTGGTCCGGAACACATGCGGCCTTTGCAGGGATTTTTGTTTGCAAGGGAGTTTCTGAGTGTTACCTCAACATTCGGCTGATGTGGCCACTGACAAGCCTGGAATATACTTTGGGGTCCTTTATCTAGCATCTGCCATTCGGCTTATAAATGCTAGTAGCTTCACAGTTTGCTGAAAAGTGTGATGCTTCACAGATAATGCCCACTCGGACTCACCAGTGAAGGCTATTTGAAATTGTATTATTCCCGCCTCAAAACTTGTTTGGTTTGGCTTGTACACAGAAATACTTCACCTCCTCTGTTAATCACATCTGTCCTCCACAGCTCACTTGCTGCCGGATGGCCGGGATAGGCAGCTGTGTCATGCTCATGAAAGCTAGGAGAAGGGGCTTCGCCTGCCTCCGGACAGACCTGGATTTCCCTTGCACATCACGTCTCCCGATGATTGTTCCCCTCAGCCTGTCGGAACCTTATTTGTAAATCAATCTTAATCTCTCTCTCTCTCTCTCTCTCTCTCTCTTTCTCTCTCTCTCTCTCCTGGGCTTTGGTAAAGCTAGGTAAGAAAACCCATGCAAAACGTTTAGCTCACACAATATAATTCATGGTCCATGTATGTGCTCAATAGTTATCCTTCGACACCTGAAGATGTTGTCTCAGGACCACTCCCAGTCCATCCAGATACCCGAATCAATGGATGCTCAAGGTCCTTCTATACAAAGGCATAGTGTCTGCTTACAACATGCACACGTCTTCTGCATACTTTTGATCACCACGGTCCTTGAAGCCAGATGAATCCTGTGTAAGTAGCTGGTGTGGTGCGGTGCGGTACACTGGGTTGCTAAGGACTGGTAACAACACAAAACTGCACCCTAACAGGTTAGATGCTCTTCAGTACATACACACACACACATATGTACAGACACACACACACACACACACACACATATATATATATATATATATATATATATATATATATATATATATATATACTCTTCACACATAAGTATACTGGGCATGGTGATATCTGTCTGTAATCCCAGCACTTTGCAGCTCTGAATCTTCACAGCCAATTTGGATTATATGAATCTCTCTCTCTCTCTCTCTCTCTCTCTCTCTCTCTCTCTCTCTCCCTCTCTCTCTCTCTCTCCCTCCCTCTCTCTCTCTGTCACCCATGAATATGGAAGTCCGACCCTGAACAATAATTATTACTGATGTTTTGGACACCCAGATTTCCCCAACTAGCACCTGGAATGGCTAAAAATAGGATGGCAACCCAGATCACTGCAGGATGTATCTGAGCGGTCACTAGCACTTTTTCTTATTTTTAAGGTCATTTTAAAGCAACGTTTGAGCTTTAGTGAAGTCAGAATAGGTTTGGAAATCCGTGAGGATGGTAAGCAGTGAACCTTCATTTCCTACCTTGGGCAGAGCTGTCGAAAAGTGCTGGTAGCGATTTAGAGTGAGTATCAGTCTCCAGGCAGCTTGGGAAGTCAAGGGCTTCCAACTCTGAATCTGTGATTCTCAGGGACTCAAGTCTGGGGAACCCTTGGTGCTAGGAGCCCTTTGGGAATGAGCTGGTGCCGCAGCGCCCTCTGGTGTTCATGTACCAGGTGCCAGGATACTCGGGGCAGTATGGCTGCTGGAAGGTAGAAAGCCAAAACCCAAAGCCTAGCTTCTTCTTACAGGGATAGCGGGAAGTTGCAGGTACCATGGCAACCGTCATAGCTGCTTCACACCACAGTGAAGGAGATCGGCCAGCTGTTACTAGATGCTTCAGCAGATAGCACACTTGTCCCGGCTGGGGTAATTATACTCAGAACAGACCTAGGATGGTCCCAGCTTTTCTCTAGCTGTTGCTTTGCAAAAGCTGAAGCCAAGCCTACTTTCTGCGACTGTGTGAGCCAGAGGGGCTCTACTCTGGGTCTGCAGAGGCTTGGAAGGAAGGTTCCTAGATCATAGGATGACTGGCCGAGAGAAGAGGCTACAGGACCAGCACACAGTCCCTTACCCCATCTCTGAGACCACACCCCACACCTGCCTTTGATTTCTCTGTGTGTCAGACAAGGTGACTCCACGCATGACCCCATCCTGTGGCTCTGCTTTCACTTTGAAGCCAGGATTCCTGTCTGCGACAGGAGCCTGAGTCTCATTTCCCAAGTCAGTCAGTCAGTCACCTCGTAGACTAGACTGAGGACCGAGTTATCAGGAGGAAAGAGCAGAGGGACTGGCCACCAGCCCCAGCCACTTAAGAGGAAAAACAAACCATGGCTGAGCCAACTTTTCACGAGATCATAAAGAGAGAGCAGGCTAGTCCCAGAGTGCAAAGCCCATCCCAAACGTGAACTGTACCTCAGGGCATTGCTCACCTTCTGAAGACAGAGATTCTCAGAGCATGGCTCCTGAATCCGTCACAACATTAGCTTGGAGATGTAAACATTCAGACCATTGAAATGTGGCCTGCTGCCTGGTTTTATTGCCAACTTGATGCACTTTGTAGCTTTGTATCTTCACAGTCAATATGAATTATATGAATTTCTCTCTTTTCTCCCCACTATCTCTCCTCCCCACTTTGTGTGTGTCTGTGTGCATGTGTGTGTGTATGTGTGTGACCCATGCATATAGAAGCTGACTCTAAAATAGTAATTATTACTTATGTTTTATGTAGAGTCACCTGAGAAGAGGGACCCTCGATTGGGAAAATGCCTCTAATCTGAGTGGTCTGTAGGCCATTCTGTGAGGGCATTTTCTTGATTTCTGACTGATGGAGGAGGAGGCACCCCTTAGCCAGTGGTCTTGGGTTGTATAAGAAAGCAAACTGAGCAAGCTATGAGGAGAAACAGCATTCTTTCGTGGTCCCTGATTACCACGTTCTGCCCTGACTTCCCTCCATGAAGGACCGTGATGGGGATGTGTGAGCCAAACAAACCCTCTCCTCCCCAGGTTGCCTTTGGTTGTGGAGTTTATCACAGCAGCAGAAAGCAAACCAGGAAATTCAAGAACATCGAGTTTGCAGCCCAGCACCGTGCGCTGTACCAAACCTTCCGTACACGTCTGATATACAGGGTGTCTGAGAACTGCTATGTCAAAGGAAAATGAAGAGTGCCTGAGCACCGCCCTGAGCCCTGGGGAGTCTGGAGTGGTCTGAGGAAGCGCTGCCCTAGCGGAGGAAGATTTATTGAACGGCTTTCTAGCACTCGCCAATGAAATACCGCTATGTTTTAAAAACCGAATTTATGCATAACTTACACGTGACATTTATGTGTAATATACACAAGCTATTTAAACAAAATTACATATTACCAAGTAAAATTTAAAGGCTGATCTTACCCATATGATCCTGCAATTATACTCTGAGGGATCTTCCCAGAGGAGTTGAAACTCTACATCCACACAAAAACGTATGTGGGGATGGTGATGGCAGATTTATCTATCGTTGCCCAAACTTGGAAACAATCAAGGTGCCTTCAGCAGATAAATTCATTGTAATACAGACAGACAGTAGAATATCATGCAGCCCTAAAAAATGGGTTATAGAGTCAAGAGGAAGAAGGGGAATGAGGAGGGGGAAGAGGCAGAGGAGAGAGAAGAGGAGGGAGGAGGAGGAGGAGAAAGAAGAGGAGGGAGGAAGAGGAGGAGGAGGAGGAGAAGCAGCAGTCACCAATGTAGAAGGTGGCTATGCCTTTATGGGCATCAAAGTACATTCTAACAATCAAAACAACGGAGACAAAAAGATTGACAGCTGTCAGGGACTCAAGGAAGGAACGGCTGGCTAGGTGTGAGCGACTCACGCAGGGGCTGCTCAGATTGAGAAGCCTGCCAGCTCTCTCTTCCCCTGCCCCGCCTCTTTCTTCTTCTTTGCTGGAGCTGATGCCTCACTCCCTGACACACAAGCTCCTCTACTGCCAAGAGAAAGGTCATCCCAGAGGCTATTTCCTCCTTGGCATCCTCCTAACTTCCACAAGGAAATGGAAATCTCTCTTCCTCCCTACTCAACACACAAGGCTGTGTACACCGACATCTCAGTGAGCTTCCCACTGGAGCAGCGCTCTCTCTCCTCTCTCCCACCAGGCTCTTCAATGGCAAGTCCTTTGGGCGGTTCCCCACGGTCAGCATTTGTTGCCTGACTGCTCAATGGAAATGCTCGCAATGGATGATTGACTCATGGGACATGACTCCCATGGCGACAGAAGTGGGGTGTGTGATATCTGCTTTAGCCTGCTTGTACCACAAAGCCATGTTCTTATCACAAGTCCTGGCCGAAGGGGCTTCTCCAGAGTGTTCTCAACTAGGCATGGTGTAGCCTTCAGAGGGTCCTAAGAAAACCAGTGTGCGACACGGGACGGTACTGATGGAGCCAGCCTGGGATGCACAGGAAAACGGCAAAATTCTGTTGCTTTTTGTGTCTTTTTTCTTTTTTTTTTTCTTTTATTTTTTTTTAGAGGAAAAAATGATATGCTATACACTTGCCCATGACAAGATTTTACGCCAGCTGTGCAAGCTTCAGGCGCAGAGCTCGTGATCATTGGAGGACACGCCTCCAGGAGGAAGGCTCCACCCCGCGAAGTTAGAGGACACTCCTTGGCTTTAGCTCTTTGGAGTTTATTGCCCCTCCTTCCTCTGGGGGCCTGACTCCAGTTGTCGCTGGCCCTGTCCCTCAGTCCCTCCTCACAAAATGATTTTTACTTCTGTGGATTTAATAAAAACGTCTCTGAGTCAGTTGCTCATGTCACAGCTGTTTGGGAACTGTTCCTGAGGTCTTAGACTCTGCCTGCGTGGCTTTGAGGCAAGACACGTATTTTCTTCTATTTTATTTCTATAGTGGTTGGCAACTTAACCCAGGAGATGGGCTTGGTTCAAGCCGCACCTGTAGTCTGGACTCCTATAAATTAAACGTTTGCATCTGAAAACCCTGGAGTAGAACCATCAGCAGACTGTAGCGGCTCAAGCAGCAGGCCCATTTTATCCATTTTCTAAGAGCGTTGGAAGCTCAGAGGATTCAAGGACAGTCTGAATTAGTGAAGCCCAGGATTCCACACTGACTTGATAACAGGAATCTTCCAAACGTCGCCCTCCAGTAGCCCAGTGGGTTAGGTATTTTTGTCTCCGTTCTATGGATAAGAAAACCAGATCCCAGAGAGGCGAGGTAACTTCCTTAAGGTCACACAGCTCCTGACCTGTGAACCTGGGTTGGCGAATCTGCTGGCATATCACCTTGCTTTAGTCCTGTGAACTTAGAAACATGTGGCTTCAGTAACTGGAGTCACGCTGTCCATTGAAAAGTGACCCAGCATCTCTCAGTCAGCATCATGCCCGTGCCAGTTCATCAAAATACAAAAACAAACAACACACTACAAAATTTGGATTCTGAAACTGTATGTGTATGTATGTATGTATGTATGTATGTATGTATGTATGTATGTATAGGACTAAGTTTCACCATGTACCCTAAGCTGCTCTTGAACTGGACATTCTACTGCCTCAGCTTCCTAAGAGCTGGTGTGTAGGCATCCCCCCTCCCCCACTGATCTGCTGGGGCCCTTGGTCTTCACAGAAAGATGCTAAGTCATTTAGCATTTAACTGAAACAGCTAAAGGGTTCAGGCAGAGGTCTGGCCCGGTTATGTCAGCTCTGGGCTCTGCTGTGGCAATCTCAGCCTGTTCTCCAGTGCTGTACAGTGAGTGCTCTTCCCTTCCCATGGGCTGGCTGAGTACTCCTCAGCCTCCTGCTGTCTCTTCTTATCTGGATCAGTTTCTCTGGGAAATTGATTTGCTATAGAAGAAATGGAAGAATCTTAGTGTAGGAAGTTTTTGCCCAAAAGACCAAACTAGCAGCTCATTATCTAAGTCTCTGGGTTGAATTCCACTGGACTAAAATTCAGTTCTTGTCTTCACGATGTCCAGCCAAGTGAAAGCTAGGGAGAGGTCAGTGCATTCAGGACCAGAATCTGTGTGTGTGTGTGTGTGTGTGTGTGCATGTGTATGTGTGTGTGTGTGTGTGCATGTGTATGTGTGTGTGTATGTGTATGCATGTGTGTATGCATGTGTGTAGTATTAGCATTTCAGTGAAACACATCCCACCAGCAAGCCAATACCTGGAGAAAAGAGAAGGAGGTGGGGTTTTAGGTTTCCCGGGCTTGGGACTGTGAAGAGGAAGAAGGAGGGGCCATGCCTAAGAAGAGTGAAGAACAGAGAGGCAGAGCCGCCATGCAAAGGGGCCAGGAGAGCGTGGCCCAGAGGGCTGCTCAATTGGGTCAGACGCGGCTAAGATAGGACATAGACATTAGTAAGTAGTGACTCTAGATTATCAGTGGGAGGTAGATTCTGGCAAAATGGAGGCTAGGCAGTTACCCAGCTACTGTGCTGCATAGGGAATATTAAAATATAAAGGCTGTGTGTGTGCCTTTCATTTGGGAACATAAACCATTGGGAAAGGAAATAACCTTATGATGGGTTTTACTAAAATATTAATACTACGTATGTGTGCATGTATGTGTGTGTAAATGAATGTGCCTATGTGTGTCTATGTGTGCACATGTATATGTGTATCATATGCATGTGTATGTGTCTCCCTGTGTGTGCACATGTGTACTGAGTGCATGTATATAATGCATGTGTGCATGCATGTATGTATGTGTGCATGTGTATACATTATATATGTTTTTATGTATGGGGGTTGTGAGTTTATGTGCGTACAACCTAAGTGTGTATATAAATATAAATTAAATTCTTTACTTTGAAAACAGTGAAATGTACTGGGGAAATCCTCAAGTCACCCATGCCCTATGATGTTGTCAGGTAGCATGGTATAAATATCCCTCCCCTGGCTGATAGCAAGCTACCTGTGTGAGGTCATTGAATGTGAGTTGGAAGGAAGTTCATATAGTCAGCTCCTTGGAGCATGAGCATCCCTCTAGCTCATGCTGGCTGTGGGGTTTGGAGGTAGCAGTGTCTGAAGCACTCTCCTGTGTGGATCCAGCTGGAATTGGGAGCAGCTTCTATGTAGTGAATGAGTTACCAGGAACGCTCCAGGAAGGGACTGAGCCCTGTGACAGGCTGCCTGTTTGAGGAGACACAGATTCTGCAAGCCCCTGCCTTGGGAGGGGAGGTGGAGTGGGGTGTGGAAAGACCTGTGTCCCACATTCCAGATGGGATCACAGCTATGGCCCTGCTCTCTGATCCTGTCTGCTCCTCTGCCCTTCTAATAACCCAGTCCGGATGATGTGAGTCCCAGTGCCCAAGGGCCACAGATAAAACATTACAGTGTCTCTGCATAGTGTTACTACCCTGTAGAGGGATGCCACTGCTCTGGAAAGCCAATGGGATGGAGCAAAGCACATTTTCCCAGTGGGAGCTGGGCTTCAGTGGGGCTGGCTTCAGGGTCTGGGGAGCGGGCCTGTTTCTGCTCTGTCTTCCTCCCAGCACATGTAACTCCTCGGGGATTCTGGCTAGAGATGCTGGGCATTCACAGAGTCCTTCTTTAGTGGCTCTTTAATTACATTTTAAAAAGCTCTCATGTCCGCAAGACTCGGGAGCTCTGGTTTCTAAATCCTTTGGCCCTAGCTGCTTGCAAATTGGCAATAGTGAGTGTCAGGCTCACTTCGCTCTATTTCTCTTGGCTCCTGAAAATCCTGCCTGCCCGGGTCACCCTGTGTGTTACCTTTGACTCTCCAGCCTGGGAGACTCTTTAAAGTTCCACAGGCTTCAGCTTCAGCTCTTGAGTTATAACATGAGCGGTGCCTCGGCAGCCAACCTTGAGGGCAGGCTCAGGCTGCACCTCCTTTAGCAACTTACCACAGTCTGATTGCAGTGAGGCCTCTGGGACAACCTCAGGAGGGCTCTGCCCTTATCAGTGAGTCAGAGACCCATAAAAGGCCACAGAGGAGTGAAGGTCCCTCCTTTCTGCTCCCGCATCACTGGAGAACATAGAGTTCTGTGTCCCTGTGGCTTTCTGTGCCTTCTCTTACATGAGAATATCCAGACAACCCCATCTTTAATAAACCGGCCTTCTCTGGACACTGTACTGGCTAGAGCCTTGTGTTCGGTGTTTATAGCTTTAGAAACAAGGGGACAAATTTCTCTTGTTTATAAGTTTTCCAGTTTGTGGTGTTTTGTTGTAGTAGCAGGAAAGGACTAAGCCACAGTTCTTTAATGACTCCAAAGATATGCTTTTAAAGTCTGCATATGTGTGTGTGTGTGTACACATATACACACATATACATGTGTGTATCTATCTATCTATCTATCTATCTATCTATCTATCTATTTATCTCAGTTGGTGATCAAGGGGGGAGAGCCCCCGTGTGGGTGGTGCCATCTCTGGGCTGGTAGTCTCGGGTTCTATAAGAGAGCAGGCTGAGCAAGTCAGGGGAAGCAAGCCAGTAAGGAACATCTCTCCATAGCCTCTGCATAAGCTCCTGCTTCCTGACCTACTTGAGTTCCAGTCCTGACCTCCTTTAGTGATAAACAACAATGTGGAAGTATAAGCTGAATAAACCCTTTCCTCCCCAACTTGCTTCTTGGTCATGATGTTTGTGCAGGGATAGAAACCCTGACTAAGACTGACTATCTATTTAATCCATCCATCTATCTATCTATCTATCTATCTATCTATCTATCTATCTATCTATTATTATTATTATTTAATTCTTAAAAGGAGAATAGGCTGAAAAAGCTGGTCTTCAATAACAACCAGAAGAATATATAAACCACAGCTTCTCAATGTTGGCAAACAATTTAACTCTTAAAGTATACTCTGTGATTCAGCACCACAGAGCCAAACACCACACATCTTTAGCTCAGCTCTGCCTCGGAGGCTGCTCTTTTGCAGCTCCTGAAATATAAGGGAGGGGACATTCTGCAGGAAGAGGGTGTCAGGGCTCTGCTGTCTGAGCTCTGCCCAGCTTTGAAGACTGAAGGGAAGATAAGCAAACTGGATCACAGGCATCAATCCAGCTTTTACACCATACCCTTAAAACTTCTTCCCAGCTCCTATAAGCCCCAGAGAAAAAACTGGGAAAGGAGGATGTGGTTGTACAAGGTCTAGGTAAAACAAATACCAGAACTTGAGTTCAAATCCTGCCTCTGCCAGTTATTAACTATGGAACTCTGCCAAGGTCCAATTGGCTCTGTTCTTGGTCTGTTTTCTGCTCCAACTTGGACTCAGACTGCCTGGTTTAAGTGAGGCACAGAGGAGACTGTACTGTGCACTTATTGAATAGCACAGTTTTTAGGCAGGTCCCTGTTCCCCTGAATCTGCTTTCCCACCTGCCGCTCCTCCTCTTTGCCTCCTCCACCCCCCACCCAGACCTCTGTGTCCTTTAATCTGCTCTGTTTGTAACGTCGTGTCCTTTGGTCTTTCCAAAAGGAGCCAGAAAGGCTCTGCTGTCTACTGCCCACACTTAGTCACTACAATCCATCTACCCCAAGAGTCAGCAGGCTCCAGCCCAGGGGCAGCAGAGCAGCATAACTCTGTCCTGGGAAGGTGTGACTTACACTTGGAATAAGGGTGGGGCCTGGAGTGAGTAGAGGCATATGAATTAACTCCCCATAAAACTTCAGCAAGCCAAGGAGAGAAGACAACAGAGTCATCCCATGTCCCTTCAGATTAATCAGCTTGCCACCCGAGCGAAGAAGACATACTGAGCTGTCGATGGACAAAGCTTCTAGATGCCACGCGAACAAGAAATACTGAGTGTGAGACTGGCTCTGCTCACACAACGCCGCCCATGTGTTGCGACATTCCTGTGGCAGAGGACGTTTTTAAACAAGCAGAGACCGAGAGGCAGGTGATTTCTCAGGGGTGGGGGTGGGGTCCAGACACTTCTGAAGGCAACAAATCCCAAGATGCTTTAGGGATACTTTCAATCAAACCCCAATTGTTGATTGATTAAGGGAAAGGCCTGCAACCAAATACTTCGCACGCCGTAGACGTGGAACAGTGTTCAGAGCAGTGGTCTTGTGGGAAGACATGGAGCAGAGACACAGAGAGAGGGGAAAGCAAGTTAAGAGAAGCGAGTGACATAGCACAAAGAAGTAGGACAATCCAAGACATTTTCATTAGATCCATGAAACTATAGCCAGAAGTTTTAGATTAAACCCCAAAGCGTGTCTGAGGAGGGGCGCTTCTGAAATATCCCTGCCTAAGTTTCATCAGCTCAAAGAGAGAAGGTCAGTTTGGTAATAGGCCAACTCAGGCCTACCTACCAGTCAGACAAAGTTGGAAACTCATTAAATGATCAAAAATTCTCCAGGCGTTTTAGTATCCCAGCTGACAATAGTAGTGCCAGGATACCTTTGCTCTAGACACCAATCATGTCTGCCTGGAAGAAAACATCACCTCAGAAAGCTACCTTTATATGTGTGTGTGTGTGTGTGTGTGTGTGTGCATATGTGTACATGTATGCGTGTGTGTGTGCATGTGTGTGTGCGTGTGTGTGCGTGTGTGTACGTGTGTGTACATGTGTGCGTGTGCGTGTGTGTGTGTGCGTGTGTGTACGTGTGTGCGTGTGTGTACGTGTGTGCATGTGTGTGTGCGTGTGTGTGTGCGTGTATGAGTGTGCGTGCATGAGTGTGTGTGTGTGTGTGTGCATCTCTATGTACGTGTGCATGTCTGTATATGTGCAGACATGTAGATGTGCACATGTGCATGTGTGTAGATCCAAAAGCTCACACATAGCAATGTGTGTAAATTCCCTCCTGAGCTTTCATCAGCCTCGAATCATATAATAATATCATATGATTTTGCAAGAAGTTCAGCAGGGCTGTCTCGGAGGCTGTCAGCCAGACACCGTTCAGACAGCGAGGCGTCAGAGCTGCCCCTGCAAAGTGGATGTTAATTACCTAAAACAATGTGTGTAATAGGCAGAGAGAAAGGGAGAGAGGGGGAAAAAAGCCAGGACCTGCCTTCTCAGCCCCAGCCACCATTACGGTGCCAACTGCAAAGTTATTTAGCCTGGAGGAATTGTAATTAGCTGGTTTGCAAACTAATAAGATCTTAATAAAAAAAAAAATAGAGAAGCAAAGAGGGAACACGGGAAAAGAGTGCTGGGAACTTTTCATCTCTGATTCTCGAGGAATACGCTTAGCTGCAATTACCTCATTAGGTGCCCCAAGTCACTCCACATATGCCAAGGCCTTTCTGCCTTGTTGGGGTGAGCAGGGAGGGAAGACAGAAGGGCAGAGCATTTCTCTCATCTACCTGCGTGTGTCTTCAACCTGAATCACTTGTTTGGTTTGAATTTACAGATGCTAATCCCTGTGCTTAATTATGCAGGAGACATTAAAATCTACCCTGGTGAAGCAAATACAAAAATCACATTCATTCTTAAAAGTTCTCCAGGGGCATAACTCAGTCCTGGTGACAATGGAGGCTGCCCTACTGTGCGCTCTGTAATTTGCTCTTCAGTCCCCACTGATCTTTCCAAACAAGGTGGACACAGTGACCAGGTATCTGGTTCTGTTTGGCAGAACATGTTGTGTCTCCTAAGAATGTAAATATTTTCCCTCTCCCTCTCCCCCTCTCCCTTTCTCTCTCTCTCTCTCTCTCTCTCTCTCTCTCTCTCTCTCTTTCTCTCTTCCTTCCCTCCCTCCTTCCTTCCTTCCTTCCTTCCTTCCTTCCTTCCTTCCTTCCTCTCTTCCATCCATCTTTTCCTCCTGGAAATTGGAACTTCAGAGGGAAGAAGGTGCTGCTCACTAAGCATACATGGACCATGCGCAAACAGTCAATAGTGGCCCCCCAAATCCACTGACTCCCAAGCCTCCTACATACCAAGGACAACTATGGTCACCATCACAGTACATTATTTCAGTCATTAAGTATTCAGCACATTTCAGCTATGCAGATTGCTTTAATCAACCTCAAGAAGGGCAGAGTCACCAAGCCATCCCATGATGAGGAATCTGATGCCCTGGACTTTTCAGTAGTCACTCTCCCTCATCACCTGGAGACTCAAGCATCAGAGACGACGTAGCATAGTGTGGGTAGAACCGGGGCCAGTTCTGCTGAGTGAGGGGTCCAGCTCCGCTGAGTGAGGGGTCCAGCTCCGCTAAGTGAGGGGTCCAGCTCCGCTAAGTGAAGGGTCCAGCTCCGCTGAGTGAAGGGTCCAGCTCCGCTGAGTGAGGGGTCCAGCTCCGCTGAGTGAGGGGTCCAGCTCCGCTGAGTGAGGGGTCCAGCTCCGCTGAGTGAGGGGTCCAGCTCCACTGAGTGAAGGGTCCAGCTCCGCTGAGTGAGGGGTCCAGCTCCGCTAAGTGAAGGGTCCAGCTCCACTGAGTGAAGGGTCCAGCTCCGCTGAGTGAGGGGTCCAGCTCCGCTAAGTGAGGGGTCCAGCTCCGCTAAGTGAAGGGTCCAGCTCCACTGAGTGAAGGGTCCAGCTCCGCTGAGTGAGGGGTCCAGCTCCGCTAAGTGAAGGGTCCAGCTCCGCTGAGTGAGGGGTCCAGCTCCACTGAGTGATTCTCCTCCACACCTTGTCCTTATAAACCAAGAAAATGCATCCTTCCTTATGTTCTTTCCGGTTGTTTTCAGAAAATGACCACACTTTATAAAGAAAACTCTCAGAAAAAGGGGAAAAAACCTTCAAATTTGTAAAATTTACAGCACACATCCTTTGACTACAATAACAGACATTTAGAATAATACTGTGGTGTTCAAGTAACAATAGGCACATTGATGGGGCATAAAAAGCATTAGCACGAGTCAGTCTTGACAATAATGGAAATGAAAACTGAAATCAAGGACCATTAGACAACAATGAGGACAAACCTTAGGGGATGCAGTGGATGCTGAACTCAAAAGAGACTTCTCTGACTCTTGAATGAGGAGGGTTGGCAGCAAGCTCCACACCAAACTGTCAAAACCCCACAAAAGAATGTAATAGAGGAGCTGCCGAAAGAGAGAGAGGGAGAAGGAGAGAGAGAGAAGGAGAGGGAGAGGGAGAGGGAGAGGGAGAGGGAGAGAGAAAGAGAGGGAAGGGGGGAGAAAGAGAGAGAGAGAGAGGGAGAGAGAGAGAGGGAGAGG
>NW_022196913.1:58224271-58231676 GCF_008632895.1 Mastomys coucha
AGAGAGAGAGAGAGAGAGAGAGAGAGAGAGAGAGAGACGGAGAGGCACAGCCAAAACCCCGAGCAAGAAGCAATTAGACGTGGTATAAAAACACACTGTAGATGGATAATTCTGGGAGGGCATTTTCTGAAAAACAAAATAAGGAGCATAAAGAGATCATAGTCTAGGAATTACAATTCATTTTTATAAAGGACTTTAATATAATTAAGTTAGTTTGTGAACTGCATTGTTGGAGAATAATCAGATCACCGGAAGTGAGAAGACATCCAGAAGCAGAGTTAAGTAGAATAAAAAAAATAACTCAAGGTAGGGTGAAATGTGTCTAAATTCTGAACTTTAGAAGTCAAGAAGGCTGGAGGTTGTGAGTTCAAGGTAGGGTGAAACGTGTCTAAATTCTGAACTTTAGAAGTCAAGAAGGCTGGAGGTTGTGAGTTCAAGGGCAACCTGGGCTATACTGTAAGATTCTGTCTCAAAAACAAGCAAGCATAATCAGTCAAAAGATTAATGGGACTGAAAGACAAACTTCACACCATAAACAAATTTCAAGTAGATTAAAATTCAAAATGGAGCAAATACAGCTGCAGCCTGGAAGGGTATACTGCTGAGTTCTCAATGCCTGTGGACCCATGGACGACTGAGTTCTCAATGCCTGTGAGTTCTCAATGCCTGTGGACCCATAGACGACTGAGTTCTCAATGCCTGTGGACCCATAGATGGCTGAGTTCTCAATGCTTGAGGCCTGAGTAGGCATTTCTACGCATGATCACAAACACCGAAACTTAAAGGAATTGGCTGATTAATTCAATGATATATTTAAGTGTATTCTTCCTTGTTCCCTAAGTAAATGACATCTGATATGCTCAGGCACTGTTAGAGACTCCAAGCAAAGTGAAGAGCTCTACAGCTTGATACGGGATAACAAGTTGTGCAGTTTACAGAAGGCAAGGATGATGGGTGTGTGTAGAGCAGAGAAAGAGCTAGGGACAAAGAAGATGGTCTGTAATCTTCCATACACAGGTCCAGGTGGGTTACAGGAGAAGATGACAGAGATGCAAACTCAGGAGCTGCGAATGGGGGAGCTAACTGGGTAATTCAGAGACAAAACTCCAGGCAGCAGCCATAGCCTATGCAAACCCCAAGGTTTGACCATGCTGTGCAAGGAATAGCAACAGTACCTTGTGAATGGAGATGTGTTAGCCAGCAATGAAGCAGGAGGGGTGATAAGGGCAAGAGAGATCAGGGCAAGATCCTGGGCTTTACTCTGAAAGAGTGTTTTGAGAGCTGGCAAGACAAGACCATATTTGCTGGAAGGGAGACAGTCTGTCAGAATTCAAAAACAGATTACAGGTCACCAGAAATCGGCTCAGGGGAACTCGGCAGGTATCCAGGCAAGACACAATGGAAGGTGGTATTTGACAATGACAGCGTCATGTAAGGCTGGAAGAGAGAGAGACAATCCGAGGTAGAGCCAACAGCATGTCTGGTGAATGGTACTTTCAGGTTGGGTTTGCCTGGACTGCCAGTGCTCATAGGCAGTGACATGAAGCTATGGATAAAGCTGGTGTGGAGGAGGAACCTGGACTCCATCTGCGGCCCAGGCTTGAAGTATCTTTTAGATATGAAGGCAAGAATTCAGGAGACAGATGGGTAGAGAAATTTCAAATTTAAGAGGAAGTTCTAGACAAAAGTTTGAGATGTAGGCAGATCCAGTGTGTGTCTTAGTTGTTTCAGGATGGCATGCCAAAACACTCATAGACTAGAAGCCCAAGCATGGGTACCAGCAAGGATGAGGATGCTCTTCTCTGGCCTGTGCAGGACTGCCTCCTTATCTTGCCCTCCCACAAGGATACTTGTATGTGAATCCCAGTCTGGTAGGATTGGAGCCCCACTCTTATGACCTCAGTAGCTTATTACCTCTTGAAGACCTTAGTCCCCAAATGCAGCCACATTGACAACCTGGAATGTCATGCATTTCTCAAAACACCGTTCAGTCCACAGTGGGGTGCAGCTGCCCCAAGGCTGCCTGAGACTGTGAAGAGAGAAAATGAGAGAGATAAGCAAAGGGATGAGGCTAGAAAGGCAGTGCATGCAGCTACACGGCACATGGTGGTGGGCAAAGTCTTGCCATGTGAAGACCGTGTGTGACTATAACAAGTACATCGGGCAAAGGAGATGGAGGGGCAATCCTCATCTGAAAGCGGAATGCCTGGGAGACACTCCGTACACGATTTCATTTCATTAATTAGATAAGCATGAACCCAAAGCACCATAGACGAGTCATCCTTAGACACCACATTGACTAAAATTAAAATGATGGCAACTTGGTTTGGTGGCGTCTGGGGAAGGGACATCAGACAGGGACAGCTAAATAAACACGTAGAGGCTTGATACTGTGTTTGAGCCAGACACAGAGCTCCAAAAATAATATAATTGCAAGGCAAATGTATGGGGTCAGATGTCTGGAGGCAGACACAGGAGGATTTCTGTGAGCTTAAGGCCTCCCTGGTCTACATAGCAAGTTTAAGGCCAGCTGGGTTTACATAGTTAAATGCTGACTCAAAGCAAAGCAAAGCAAGCAAGCAAACAAACAAACAAAAAAAACGGAAGTCAGTGGGAACAGGAAGAGCATGGAGTTTGGTGATGAGGATAGAAAGCAGGAGGGAAAAATCCACCAGCTGGTAATATTCTAATTCTTGTCTTAGGGCACTACACATTTGTAAAGTTTACAGAGTTACACTTTTCTCTGTGTACGTTATACATCAGTAGAATTAGTCATTGTTTGGCAACTGCACACATGCACATATTGAGCATCTTCATTGTTATGCTCATCCCACCATACAAACTTACTAGAGTACTTAAATTTCCCACTAGACCCAGAAGCCTTCCTCTTCCAGACAGGGAAGCAGCAGTTCAGGAGGCTCTAATGTGGGTACCAGGGCAAGTCTTCCAGACCCAAGAAGAACACACCCCTGTCCCAGCACTGCACAGGCATGGGAAGAACCTTGCACTCCTCCCGTCCCCACAGCTCCTAAATGTCACTCATTAGCTACATTGAGAGCAGCCCTTAGCGGGTGTCTTTGAGTAGCTGTGGTGCATTTTTTTTGTGAGTAGTTTTTGTTCAAATAGAGTTGGCAGGAGCTGGGGAGATGGCTGGGTCAGTACAAGTACTTTCCTTGCAAACATGAGGGCCTGAGTTTGAACCCCCAGAATGCACATCAAAAGCCAGCAATGTGTTCTTATAATCCCAAAATGGCGGAGGGGCAGAGATCAGAGGGGCATGGACACTTGCTGGCTACCCAGTCTAGACAAAAGAGTGAGTCCCAGACTTAGTGAGAGACTAAAGTAAGTAAGATGGAGAGAGACACTCAAAGTTCAATACCCACAGACAGACAGACACACATATATATACACACACACACACAAACACGGGGGTGGGGGTTGGGGTTGGGGTGGGGGTGGGGGCGGAATCCCATTAGGTTAAAAGGCAGGTATGTGTCTGAGGTTCTGGGAAGTTAAATTTTACACATATAACTGCCCAAAGGAGACAGTGATCAAAATGTCAACTATGTCTCTAAATAACCCTTCAAGGAGCAGGAAGCCCAGAGTTCCAGATGGGATTTGGAAGAGGAACTGAAGTTGTGGGCCTGTCACAGGAGAGAAGATCACAAACATCTGGTGTGCTCTTGCTGACCTAGACCCAAGGGTGTTAAGAGTCCTATTTCTCATCAGCTAGGGGCTGACTCTTTATAAATGTACTCAGGCCTCCACCAGGGGAGCCACTCCCCTCGAAAATCAATTCAGTGAGTGGGAGATTGGTTTTGTTGTTAAGAGGAAAAATAAATTACAGATAGAGGCAAGAGAGACCTGATTGGCTCTCAGATGAAGGGAAGAGATAACTGATTGGCTCGTCTGCTTCTTCCGGTGCCTTCCTCCTGCCCCCTGCCCCTGGAGGCCTTTAGAACTCCACCCACTCTTAGGTCTCCAAGCTGGTGGCTTATCTCCAGAGCTCTGATTAGAAGGGACAAATGACTGTACCAGGCTATGTTCCCACTGCTTGTGGGCTTAAAGAAACTCTAATCACTGCTGTGTCTGTCATCAGGGTTTACACAGTTGGGGTGGACACATAGTAGGTGCTCAATACATGCTTGCAGGATAAACACACACAAGGTTATGTTCCTACTCTAACCCCATCTTTAAAATTGAAAAAATTTATCAGTTAAATTTTTATTACTTTTATTGATAGACAGTGTATGTGCATACCACAAACATTTGTGGAGATTGGAGAACAGCTTGTGGGAGTCCATTCTGTTATTCCACCATGGGGACTCTTGGGATGTGCAAGTGGCTCGTCGGTGATAGAAAGAAGCAAGTGCCCTTACCCTCTGAGCCATCTCACCCACCTGGAAAAATTTATTTATATTAAAACTTAGTTAATTATTGTGTGTATAGGGATATGTTATTTATATGTATGACTGTCACCTGTACGAAGTGGCCTTGAAGGTCAGAAGAAGGTGCTGGCTCCCTTGGGACTGGAGTTACAGACAGCTGTGAGCTGCCCTGTGGGTGCCAGGGCTTGAACCCAGGCTCTCTGGAAGAGCAAGCAGCCAGTGCTCTTAAATAACAAACTATTGTTCCAGTCTTAAAATCGATTTTTAAGTTTTCAAAGGAAATGCAATGATCCTAGCATTTCTGAAAAGCAATATTATTTAGTATGGCCCCTATGTAGGTACATGGACTACCTACCTAAGAAACCCAGAGCAGTGATGGTTTCAGCTCTTAAGATCTGTATGATCTTGGCCATGTTTCCAATCGCTCTTTGTGGTAGCCTTCCTAGGCTTAATATGAAGAATTATAGCACCTATTCAGCAAGTAGGTCTTTGTAGAATTTATTTTATAAACTAAGAGGCCTTGGAGTGGAGGGCTACCTCCCAGCCCCCACCTCCCCACCCCATGTTAAAATGCTTCTGAGACAGGTGTGGCTGTCCGAGGTTCCTAGAGTCTTGATCTGTGTGTCCTTCCCTCCCCTCCCCTGCCTTGGGCTTGAGAAGAGGAAGGAGCTGGGGGAAGGGCTCAGAAGTGAGGGTTTTCTCATTGATGTTCTGGGGGCTGTGCTTGGGTCGGGGTTGTGGAGTGCTGTCCTGCAGTGCTGGTTCAGAGTTGCTGTTCATGGGATCAGGAGCTTAGAAACCACAAACCGAACTACTTCTGGTTAGTGTTAATGTTAACAAAACTGCCTGACAGTCAGGTCTCCAGGTATACCTCTGGGGGATAATCTTGATGGTATTAATGGAAGTAGGAAGATCTGCCTGTTGTGGGTAGCAGCGTAGCCTGGCTTAGAATCCTGGACCATATTAAGCATAGAAAGTGAGTTGAGCAACAGCAGGTTTTTGTAATACCAGCAAACATAGCCCAAGTAAATCCATCTTGGCCATGAAAGGATGATTCAGCCAATGCTAAACTTTGTGACAAAGTTGGTCATTCTAGAACTGCATGTAACAGATGGGTATGGGCAAGTGACACCAGGTCTAGGGAGACACTTCTGTGTTAGTGTCCAGAGACTCCCACCTCTCTCTTCAGCAGTTGTGGCCCCGCTACAATGGGTTTCCCTGAGCACCAACCATCAGGAGGAGTATGTTGTGGGAGGGTGGCTAGCACCACTGTCCAGAACGTGGTTGTCTTGCCTGTCAGCTCACACGGCTTCCTTGAAAGCCTTGGTTTGGTTAGTGGTGGGATGACAATGGAGTCCACTCAGTATCAGTCCTCACAACAGCGCCTTAGTTCATTTTCTCCTGATTTCACAGATATCACAGATAGGATGTCTTACAAAGTAGTAGTAGTAGGAGGACAATAAGAGGAAGAGGAGGAGGAAGTGAGAAGGTGGTGGTTTATTTGGGTGACCATTCTGGAGGCTGGGAAGTTCAAGAACATGGTGGTGGCAGGTGGCCAGGGCTTTTGAGCTACAGACCTCATGGTAGAAAAATAAGCAAACTAGAATGATCTTGCCTATATAATAGTGATAGTTTTTCATTGTGATAACCTACCTGCAACTTGGATAAAGGCATTAGTTCATTCATAAAATCTCACTCAGAGTTCCCATCATCTAAAAGCATTATGAGGACAATTAATTCGTCATGAGGTTTGCAAGGGATCTTAGGTCACAGCAAACAGTTATCCTACAAGGCCAAACCATCATGGACATAGCACTCCCCAGAGCAGCTTGCTAAGTCAGTGGAGTCAACTCCTGGGTCACTTTTGTTGCTATGATAAAATACCATGATCAGAAACAACCTAGGGAAGAGAGGGTCTGGTTTACAGTTCCAGAGAGGAACGGTATCTGTCACCATAGGGAAGGCATGCTTCAGGGTTGAAGCAGGAAGCTGTGTGATTACTTTTTCCAATCTACAGGAAGCCAAGTGAGTGAACAGGAAGTGGGGCGGGGCTACAAGCTCTCAAAGTCCACGCCTACTGATAGACTTCCTCCAGTAAAATCCCACCTGGTAAAAGCTCCTCAACTGCTCCAAACAGCACTACTGAGGACCAAGTGTGCAGATAGATCAGCCTCTAGCGGATATTTCTCAAACTACCACCGCTGGGCTTTAGCAGAACAAGCTAAGGAAAGTTAAGTAACGTGTTTGAGTTCTGTCTGGTGGTGCACAGTTGTAACCCCAGCTCCTTGAGATGCTAAGATGGAAGATTTCCAAGTTTGACAACAGCCTGGGCTACACAGCAAGACCCTACCCATGGGATGGGGGTGGGGGTACCAATTTCCTACAGTTAGTCGTCATAGCAAATGATCACAGGATCAACGATGCAAAGCAGTGTCTTTTGTCTGCTTCCCATTCTTCAGCCTGAAACTGTTTCACTTAGCCCAAAGCTAAGATGTCAGCCGACAGCCATCCCACAGGAAGGATCCTGGGACAAAATCTGTGCTCTGCCTTTTCAGCTTCTGGAGGCTCCTGGCCCCCTGATACTCAGCCCCAAGCTTCATTGATCTTCCCTGTTTCCCAGATCTCCCCGAGGTATGGGCCACCATGCATGTCTATTTATTTTCAAAATCTCATCATGCTATATGCTGTGGATCTACTTGAGTTTGTATTGGCCAGTGCTTGCTCAGAAATGTTGATCGGATCTGCGTATTTCTGTAGATTAGGAAAATACTCTGACTTCTCCTTCCCATTTAGATGGGTGAATTTTATTATTCTGTTTTCAAGTTTAACAACCCATTCCTTGGTGTGGCCACTCTAGTAACATTGTGTGTGTTTTTATTTAGTATTGTATTTTTCCGTTCTATAGTTCTCATTTGGTTCTTTCCCATAACTTCTGTTTCTTTTTTTAAATGACGTCTTTAATTTTTTCATATATTTTAAGAGTTTCTGATCATGGCACTTTTATGGCAGTTACTTAA
>NW_022196913.1:58231785-58232832 GCF_008632895.1 Mastomys coucha
TTTTGGTGGTTCTTGCCATGACAGGTGATTTTAAACACGTATGTCCCCAGCAGTTTGTACACAAGGCTAAGAGGTTTCAAGTCCCACTGAAGACGTGTTTTAGCAGATGGCGGTTCCATTTTGGTGTGCACATCTCCTGTCTGATTTCACAGCCAAGGCCCTAGTTCAGCTGTTGAGCACTGCTGTCCAGTTACCTTGCTTTCTCTGGAGCTGCTGGGCCTCTCACCACTCCCTGCTGTGGCCACCAGAGAGGCAGAAAGGTTTCCCTCAATAAGGCGACCTGGGTGCTCAGAGACTTGAGCCTCTCAAAGCTTTCGACTGATTGGATGAGACTCTTCAATAGCAAAGAGAGAGAAATCAGCTTCACTCAGAGTTCAGTTTTAAATGTTAATCCAAATCCCTAAACAGCCCTTTAGACACATATAAGATGGTTTTTGACCAGATATCTGAGTACCATGCCCAGTCACGCTAATGTAAAAGATTATCCAACACACTCATTTCATTTGCCTGTTCCAAGGCATATATTATACTTGGCAGGAGGCAGGGGGACCAGGGGAAGATAGGCCTATATCATTCCATCATCTATATATCCATCCACCCACCCACCCATCCATCCATCCATCTCTCTATGTATCTATGTATGTATGTATGTATGTATGTATGTATGTATATATGTATGTATCTAACTAACTAACTAACTAACTAACTAACTAACTAATTATTTAGTTATTTTTGTGCATGTGTATGTTTTGAGACAGGCTTTGTCTGTGTAGCCCTGACTGTCCTGAATTTGCTCTGTAGACCATGCTGGCCTCAAACTCTGTCTCCCAAATGCTGAGATTAATGTTGTGTGCCACCACAGTCAGCTCTGTCTACTTATTCCCATTCGTTTGACTTGAATTTTCATCTCTTGCAACATGCTGCTGAGCTTGGGAGGGCCCAAAGACTCAGCTGTCCCTGAGATGGTTATCCTCATGTGGCATGCTTTCTCATGCTTTCTCCTTCTCCCTCTCCTCCCTCTCCCTCTCCCTCTCCCTCTCCCTCTCC
>NW_022196913.1:58232944-58281164 GCF_008632895.1 Mastomys coucha
CTCTCTCTCTCTCTCTCTCTCTCTCTCTCTCTCTCTCTTTCTCTCTCTCTCTCTCTCTCTCTCTTGTGGAAGCTAACTTTGAATGGCTATGGCTCTTAAGGTTTATTGAGATAGTCATATATCTTTATCATCCCAATCCATACTTCTCTATCTATGAGGACCTACCCAATACACTGTAAGGATTTCAAATCATCTGCAGCCTTGAGCCTAGGGCTATTGGATTCCTGGAGACTCCAAAGCCAATTTAAGTTGCCTAGTTCAGGAGAAATGAGAAAGTATCCCTAGGCTAGTAAAGTTCTTATAAACTGATTTGCTTCTTAATGGTGGAAAGCCAGTTAGAGCTGGAGTCCTTCAGACCGTTTGACAATTGAACCTTTATACTTCAGCTTAAGACGCTGAGGAGAAAAAGGAGGAGGAAAAACAGATGTCTCCAGAAAAGGGCATGAGGGAGAAGGAAACACACCACTCTAACCTCAACTTTATTTGCATTTTATATATGTTATATATTTCATTTTATAAAAACAGTCAAAACCCAAGCCACAAGATTTCACAGATAAGAGAAAAAAGCTGGACTGGGCTTAATTCAATATTCCAGAGAATGCTCTTAAGGGCGCTCGGCAGGCTGCATTCTAGCCAGACCAAGCTGCTGACGATTCTGAAAAAAAAAAAAAGTGACTCTGATTCACACCGGGACACCACATCTCATAACACACGGTGTATGCAAGAAGCTGTAATTATGAAATGTTTGCGTTAAGTAACATGGCTGCCTAAACACAGATGGTCCTCATTGACACTAATTGGACCTGACGTGGCCTTGGTCTGCCTTGGAACAGTTGCCTGAACATGAAGCCCACTTGGGTGTGTGCTCTCTGAGGGCCTCTGTTTCATATCGCCTTCATTAGCGGTGGGATGGAGGCGGAGTAGAGTTATACGTTAGCATTGGGCCCTTGTCTGTCTCAGAACTTGCTGAAAAATGTCTTTTACCCTGCTTAGAGGGGCGTGCTCCTCAGGGGCTGGCCATACATGTTTCTTCAGTTCTTTTTCATTTGATTTAAGAAGGAAGGCTCCCCACATTTCCTGTCCTGTCCCCTGTTGTCCCCAGTGAAGACAAGGATTTCTATTCTTTTAAAGAAACTCAAGGATGTTTCTAAGATGTGCTATATACCTAAAAACATCCACGAAAGAGCCCTTCTCTAGCTTTCTCGGGAGCTCTGGGTTTCACCCATTGACCTTCTTTCGTACGCTGACCTGCCTCCGCTGGGAGCCTTCAGATGCAAAAAGCCATCGCCACAGAACCACTAATGGTGACCACACTTCTTGGGCATTCGCTGTGCCTCCATTATGTTCTGAATAGAAAACAGGAACAAATGCTTGCAGGTTTTCTGCTGTCTGGTATAGAGAACCTTGTGGATAGAATGATAGAGATATGGACATTGGGTAAAAATCTCCTCTGCCTCTGGCATTGTTCAGAGAGATTCTTCACGGGAGAGGCATCAAGGGCTGTGTGACACTGTGGCCTGTCAGTGGGCCAGTGAGAGGGCCAAAAACCTTCCCTTCAGAGCCTGCCTTGTAGAAATTGCATGTCACAAATTCACCCCCAAATCGTCCTAGAGCTGCGCCTCTCCTTATCAGCCTCTACAAATCTGCGTCTGCTTTTATATGCCTATGTAGCTTTTTGTCTCAGGATTGATTTATTCTGGCGAAAGAAGAAATCACCCATTTATTAATTAATTTCGAATCAGTGGGCTATTAGAGCAAAAAGATGCTAGTCAAGTTGACTCAGCTTTATGAAGCAAATAAGCCACATTTTGACGGCGAAATGGAGAGAGACGAAGGTTACCATGAGAGCTTTAGTTACATAATCTAGGCCACAAGGAAGTGTATGTTACATCCATCCTGAGTGTGACACACACACTCGTGCACACACACACTCGTGCACACATGCATACATACATGCATGCACATGTACACGTATTACATTAACCTTTAAAGCTCGTCAAGCTTCAACCAAGTATGTTTCCCTTCACAATATGTGTGAGCCCTCTCTAGCTGGATGAGGGCTCATGAGAAAAAATAGAGAGTACTTAGAGAAAGGAGAAAGGAGGAAGCCGCCAGACTTCTCAAGCTTATCCAAGTCCCCTCTGAAACCTCACTTGCCTGATGCTGTAATCTCATGAGCCAAATCTTCAAAACAAATTTCTGTCTGTCTGTCTCTGTCCCCAGCTCCCATATTCCTTAGCAGAAGGACCTTGAGCAACAAACAAGGAGGCAGGGGCGGGGAGGGGGAAGGAAGGATTGTGCTAGATGGAAATGAAGAACAGCATTGTGGGTACACTCCAATTCCTGCATAGGTTCTGAGGGAGACAGCCTATTGGAAGGATCTAGATGTGGTAAAAGTGCCATCAGGCTAGCTAATTAGGGCTTGGCCCGTGCCCACAGCTCCTTGTAGAGAACAGAGCAGTTATTTAGAAACAAGAATCCATGCCCACGAGTTCCACTTTTATCTTCTTTAAGTAACTAATTCTTCCCTTGTTTTGATCCTGCCGAAGGTTGTCACTAGGTTAGAGTAAAGGCGGCAGGGATGTTTCTTGATCATTTCCTAAATGTCTTCAGAAACCAAGTCAATAAAAATCACTGTCAACCCGTTAATGTAGACAGATTTGTGATAGTCTTCACTAGGGAGATAAGCAATAACAAGATGTGTTCCTCACTTCAAACTGACTACCTCCCGGATTTAAGCAATAACAAGATGTGTTCCTCACTTCAAACTGACTACCTCCCGGAAAAGCGTGGGGATGGGATTAGCAACTCTGGTAAAATTTGGCAATCTGCTGTTGGTAGTTTATGCAACACCACGTGAGTGTAGGTAGGTGAATGGATGAATAGATTAGTGAATAGGACAGCTAGTTGGGTGGACAGAGTGATGGACTGATGGATAGATCAGCGGGGGAATGTATGGATAGTTGAATGGACGATTGAAGGATATCTAATGGAATGATATGGCAGCTTTGTGATGGACATTTTTGTTTTCGTCGTTGAGACATTGTGTTTCCCTGTAGCCTGTGCTGATCTTGAATTTGAGGTCTTCCTGGCTTTAACTCCTGATGCTGGGATTACAGGCATGAGTCATCACACCCATAAAGGTGTTCTTGTGTGTGTGTATGTGTGTTCCTGTATGTGCTAGTGCACATATATGTTTACATGCATGTGAGCAATTGTGGAGAGTCCAGAGAACAACCTTGGGTACCATTTTTCAGGAACTAACTACCTTTCTCTCTGTGTGTGAGATAAGGTCTGTTGATGGCCTGGAGTTATCAAGCAAGAAGGAAAAGAAACCTGGAGGTCAGGGCTTCATTGTGACCATTCAGAGATATTGAAAGGACATGATTTTCTACATCCGGGGCTTTATGGTGCTACATCTGCATGTTTACAA
The DNA here is from genome assembly GCF_008632895.1 of Mastomys coucha. Classification (NCBI taxonomy): domain Eukaryota; kingdom Metazoa; phylum Chordata; class Mammalia; order Rodentia; family Muridae; genus Mastomys; species Mastomys coucha. Next base: position 58,236,378 of record NW_022196913.1, read on the forward strand.
GATAGAACTGATTATGCAGTTCAGCAAAGGGGAGGGATGGTGGTTATATCCGGTCAATATTTTAAACCAACCAAAAAGAATTTCCCAGCGTAGTTAGCAAGACCTCTTGGTTTGTGAGTGGTTAAACTTTAACTCTTACGGGGTTAGTATTTCACTGACTTTTGGTGAGGCATGATTTAATATTTTTGAGAAGAACAGACCCATCTGCTTTCACATGAAACTGAGGATTTGTTAGCCAGGAGATGGCTCTTAGTAACCTGAGTTTTGATATTTTTATACAAAGGAATTAAAAACATTTCAATCAACTCTCCTTCGGAGGAGATGTAGACTTTCAAGTGATGGCGAGATAGACTGGCAAACTATGCCGAGGGGCTGGCTAAGCTGAAGCTATTTTGGGAGAAAATAGATATTTTCAGGATTCGTAGTGAAACCTAAACACAGAATGTATTTAAATCTCAGTCCACATGTCAAGAAACCCGATCCCTAAGTCGCCACCTTGCCTGGAATTTCAATATCATTTGGATTTCAGATGTAAGCTTACTGGTTCTGTCCAGTTGGAACTGTTTTTACCTCACTTTTTCTGGATTATGGTATAGATTACAACCAAGTCAAATCCATTTTCTGTGAGACTCCTGTGTTCAGCAGCCTCCCTCACAGCATCGTAGGGCCCGGCTCTCCTGGGACTCTCACCCTTGTGGTCCCAGCCATTGCGACTGACAGCATTGGGCCAAGGGGACGATATATCACTTCAGAGATGAGACCAGACCCTAAGAGACTGCGACGTTCCCCCTTGGAACCTTGTTTTCTGTCCTAGAGTACTCACCCCAGGAAAAGCAAGATGCTATGCTGTGATCATGCCCATGAGAAGCCCTTCTGGCAGGGATGGCAGGGATGTTGCAGGGAAGTTATCGGAATAACTGCTGCAGAAGATGCATGGCTCCTGTTGAGTCTTTGGTTCACCTTCATCACACTGGCAGTTTCAATGCAATTGCAAAGGGGGCCTGAGCCGGAATCACCCAGTTTAGCACACCTGCTTGAGGCCAGGAGGTGGTGTGCATTCTCGGTGAAGCTTCGAAGTGAGTTTTAAATGTACCTGTGGGTACCTAATGACAGTTTTGTCTCTGTCAGAGATCCTTTGACCATCTTTAGTTGAATATGTGGCACCTCCCAGAAACTCGGGGTTTCAGAAATACAAAAATTTCTGGAATCTTCCAGGTTTGAATCAACGGGTTTTGTTTTTCTAGCTTTTTTACTGGAATATGTTCTCATTAATACTTTTTTCTATTTTGTAACCTGTTTTCAAGGCTGTGACTCTCCCCAAACCCCAAGATTTCACTTTGGCAATCATCCATAGATTTCAGTAATAATGTTTTCTTTACCTGGCATAAGTACTTGACAGTTTTTCATTATAATTTCTGGTTTGACTAATTATTTTCAAGGATTTTCTTAGTTTCTAAATGTTTTCACTTTTGTTGAATGTAAAGTTCTATAGCTAGGGTGATTTTCTATTTCTCTTTTAGTATTTGGGAAGTCTTTCTTCAGGGCTTAATTTCTGTTCTGTACTTGTAAGTACTTCACATGTGTAAGTACTTCACATGTGCATGAAACATGCTGTATGTGAGCTTCTATGAATGAACAACACCCCAAGTTGGCCTACATGTATGGAGCCAGATCTTGTTTTATTCTTTCTTTGTTGTTGTTGTTGTTTCTCTATCCAACCAATTCTGAGAGGAATATTTAAATCTGTACTGATTTACTTCCAAGTGAATCTCTAATGATCTCCCATGGTTAAGCAACCACACACATTAATTTATTTAAACTCAATTATGTTAAAAGTCAACATTGCTGGAAAGGGTGTTAGAAGACACAGAAGGATGGCAATGGGATTGCAGAGAGAAACAAAAGACGGTTCTCACAATCTGGATTCTGTAAATTCACTCTCATCCCTAAGTCCTCTTGTCCACAGGTCAGTTCCTTCTCGTCTCTGTCCTAACCTCACAGAGGTAAAATGGGAGCTCACCCAAATGGGTAATCATTAGATAGTTGGAATAATGATCTGGGTGCCGAGAGAGAAAAGGGATCATAATTGTGACGTTGCTAGTTCATTTCACACAGAACAACATGAAGCAGGGAGTCTTCATTCTCCAGGGGTTCTGGCTTTCTGACTGTACCATACTCCACAGGAAGAAATTCATTCAACAGGAAGAACCCCAGCTCCTAAATATTTATTTACAGGATTGACAGAGCTCACAGATCTACTTTCTGTCACAGAAGCCTGTATGCAGCAAATTTAATGCTTGGGTAAATCAGATCTGACAAAAAATATTGTTCTCTGGGTCATCTTGCTATTCCCATTTTACTATGGATTCTAGAAATATCCACTCACTCTTAGTGTTTCACTGACTGAAAGTTGTTACTTTCTCCTGTTGCGTTTCAGTGGGGAGGGAGCTAAATATGTGTGTGTTAAATATGTGGAAACATCTGACTTCTTTTTTTTTTGGTTTTTCGAGACAGGGTTTCTCTGTGTATCCCTGGCGGTCCTACAACTCACTCTGTAGACCAGGCTGGCCTCAAACGCAGAAATCTGCCTGCCTCTGACTCCCAAGTGCTGGGATTAAAGGCATGTGCCACCACTGCCCGGCTGAAACATCTGACTTCTTAAAGCTGCTGAGAGAATAAAAGTTTGATTGCTTCTCGACTCTTCTCAGGACCTCTACTGCTGGTTTCTAAAGCTCTTATGTATGCCAGGTATTCTGGAAGTTTTTGGTAAAGGGTAGTGAGCCAGCATACACTTCCGGGGGTCCTGGCATCCACTGTAAATTACCATGTGAGTGAGCTTCAGGGTTCTCAGGCAAGGACAGGAGAAAACAGAGGAGGTGGCTCGGAATGAAGAAAGTGGGGCTCTAATTATCTTGAAATAAGTTGTTAAACAAAATGAACAGTGATTATCCTCAAATAAGAGGCCTCTCCAGCCCTCTAATTTGTGGGGCCCATTACAAAATCTAGTTTTATTTAGGGTTCTTGAAAAGAGGCTCTGTTCACCTAGGGTGACATAACCCCCAGGGGACAGCACAAAGGAATTAGCTAAAGTTATTAGGAATCAAAGGACTGAGACAGAGGTGGGAAATGGCACCATGGCTCTGGAATTAACCACAGGCGCCATCTTCCTGGAGCCCTAGGGTCCTAAGGCTGGCGCTCAGCTTGTAGCTTTTCAAGGGAACCTACGGAGAATCTTCCTTGCTCAATTGGTACATCGGTGACACACCGGCTTAGCACTGCTTTACCTCACAGCTTCCGGAAACACAGGCTGACTCTGGAGGGCGGGGGGAGGGGGAGATAACTTCAACCATTTCACCAACAGGCATTGCTTCAGGAGAGCAAGCATCTCTAGGAAATGTGGACCGAGCTCCGTTGAGCCTGCCGATGTTGCCAGCACGCACAGAAAAATAACTAATCTTTCTGGACCTCAGTTTCCTTGATTTAGAAAGAAAGAGAACCATGGAAGCCATCTTTAATGGGAGGATTGGAGAGTTGCTGCATCTGACTGAGTACAACACAGAGCCTGTGAAGCCACTCCTGGGGACAGCCTGTGGGGTTCAGAGGAGCCCTGCAGTCCAGACACCAGTTCAATACGTCTCAGACTCTCTAAGGGCAATCATGTGGAGGAAAAAGGGCCCCCAACTTTTTGTCCCGAAGAAGTTTCAAGAGACTTGGAAATCCTGTTGACCCATTCAGTTAAGAATGTGCAGACACTAATAGGGAATCAGGCAAGACTGGGCAGTTTAGAAGAAGGTTTTGACTGGGCAGTCTGAGGTTATATATAAGGGTCTGCTGGTCAGAGAGAAAGCATTAGAATAAAGATTATTAGCTCTCAGGTACAAATTCTTTTATTATTGTTATTTATTATTATTATTATTATTATTATTATTATATTTTTCATGATTTAAAACAATTTTAAAACTCAAACATAATTTGTTCACATTCTTCCCTTCCACCAAGTCCCTCTGTATCTTCTCCCACTCCCTACCCACCCAACTTTAAGTTCTCTCTTAAAAAAAGAAACAAAAATCCAATATAACAACAAAACCGCCCAAAATCATGAAAGCAAAATAAAATTATACTCCCCCTAACAAAACCAAACTAAATCAAACCAAACCAAGCCAAGAAAACAACCCCCTACCAAACTGTAACCAATCAAAGCACGCACACATATATGCACACACAACACCCCCCCAAAAAAACAAAACAAGAAACAAAAAACAAACCAAAACCAAAACAAAACAAAACAAAAAGCCAAAAAAAAAAAAAAAAAAAAAAAACCAGAAAATGCTCCTTTGGAGCCTTATTACGTTAGCCAACTTCTTCGGAACATCAGGCCTGTCCTGAACTGGTTGATATTCCCAGTGTCACTCTACTGGAGAAAACTCAGTCTCCCTCTCCTAACAGGTGTATCAGTGAGAATTCAGTTGTTAACTTTTTTGTTACTCATTCTTAAAAAAAAGAAAAACAAAACAAAATAAGATAAAACAAAAAACTGTCACAGAGAAGTTGGGCAAGACAATCCAACGGAAGGAAAAGAGCCCAAGAGAAGACACAGGGGTCAGAGGCCTAACACTTGCTCCCTCAGGAATCCATAAAAACACCAAGCTGGGAACCATCGCCTATGCACAGAGGACCAGGGGCAGCCCATGCAGGCCCCATGCATGCTGCCTCAGCCTGTGAGTTCAGGAGAGCTTTGCTCATGTTGTTTTACAGGGCCTGGTTTTCTTGGTGTCCTTTCCCCTCTGGCTCCTATACTCTTCCTGCCTCTCTTCTGATGGGTTCCCTGACCCCTGTGGGGAGGGATTTAATGGTGACATCCTATTCAAGCTTCCAAGGTCTCTAGCAGAGTGTGTCATGTCTGGCTGTGGGTCTCTATATTTCTTCCCAGATGCTATGAGAAGAAGCTTCTCTGGTGATGGCTGAGCAGGGCACTGACCTATGGATATCTTAGAAAGCTGTTAGGAGTCATTTTATCACTACGTTCCCATCGGGTTTTTTTGTTTGTTTGTTTTTTTGTTTTGTTTTGTTTTGTTTTGTTTTTTGGAGAAGTTGTATTTGGTTCTGACAGAGGTCCCTGGGCTATCTAGTCTCAGGTTCTTGGCCCTAATCAGTGTTGAGCACGGGTCCCACCTGGTGGAGTGGGCCTTAGGTCAAATCAGTTATTGGTTGGTTATTCCCACAAGCTTTGTACCATTTCTGTCTTAGTCAGGGTTCTCTAGAGTCACAGAACTTGTGGTAGTCTCTATGTAGTAAAGGAATTGATTGATGACTTACAGTCTGTAGTTCAACTCCCAACAATCAACTCCCAACAATGGTGGGCAGCAGCTGTGAATGGAAGTCCAAGGATCCAGCAGCTGCTCAGTCCCACAAGGCAAGCAGGCGAAGCAGAGAGAGCCTTCCTTCTTCCAATGTCCTTATGTAGGTCTCTAGCAAAAGGTGTGGCCCAGATTAAAGGTGTGTGCCACTACACCTTTAATCCCAGATGACCTTGCTTGAACTCGTAGATCTTCCAGTCTTAATCTTTTAGGATTCATAGCCACTATGCCACCACACCTTTAATCCCAGATGACCTTGAATTTGTAGATCTTCCTATCTTAATCCTCTGGGATTCATAGCCACTATGCCTCAAGATCTCCATGCCAAGATTCAGGTCGGAAACTTGTATCTCTCAGCCTCCAGATTAGGGCCAGGTGAGCTTTCTAATTCTGGATTGTAGTTCATTTCAGATGTAGTCAAGTTGACAACCAGGAACAGCCATTACAATTTCCCTAGCGTGTCTTGCATGCAGTATACTAGTAGATAAAGGTTTTGTTTGGTGTTGTTGTTCTCTTTTGAGAGCATGCAGAGTATCTTCCTATACCAAAGATATTGGAATGTAGGGGTGAAGGTTCTATGTAGATACTGATTTAATATCAATGACTTGTGTGATGTTGTCTTCAGTAATGGGGTCTTGCTGCCAGTTTCTGAAGAGCAGCCTATAGTCCTGGCAACAGCATGGGTTGTTTGGGGGTCCCTATGGGGCCCCTTTGGCCAACAAGACCTAACCCAATCCTGGTACTGGAAGTTAGCCAACTGGTACAAATTCTAATCTCTGTGCTTTACTTCATAGGCTCTGCCACCTTGGTCTCTACCCATTGCAGGGTAGATTATATTAATCTTCTGGTTTGATAAGAATTGATCAAGGCAATGGTTGCAAAGTGACTCAAAGACAGAATTCACCAAGAAGCAAGGGATTCTTAGCATAAAACAAGCCGAATGCAAACCAAGGCTGGGTGTAAATTGAGGTGAGCTAGGTTTTTTTTTTTAGTGAGGATACATTCTCCATTTGAGTTCTGATGCTGCAGTGCACAGTAGGTGCAGAATAAATACATTTCTAGTTGCTGTCTCTCCTAGTACCTTGAGCCTATCTGCCTCTTCTGGGGTTGTAGTTTCTCTGTCTTAAGGCAAGGGAGTGATCTCTAAGATGACTTCATTCTGAGTGACTGTGATCTAGTGGTTTGACTGGTCTGGGTGGGTGGAGACACATATGCATGGTGTGTCACTTATAAAACTCAACACTGGAGTCTCTATTCATGGGCCTGAAGTACTTAACAGAGAGCAAATTGTGTTTGCCTGCAATGCAGATCTCGCTGCTGATAATGGCTGAGTTTTGACGGAGCCTTCTAGACCTGAATTCTTTACGGAATGCTGAAGGGGAAATTACAAGAGGTGAGTCTGAGCAGGCGTGTGGGGATCTGTTAGAATTTTGTAAAATGGAAATCAGACTGGCTGTGTCTAAGTTCCCAAATCAAGTTACGACATCCTCGGCACTCCCCAACTACGGCTGTGACACACAGTCAGGTGGCAGCTGCGACCACCTCACAAGTTCCATAGGCTTCATTTCCACTTCTCTGTCCGCATCACCATCCAGCATCTTAGATGTTCCTGGTCCAGTGTTTAAGGAAGCTCTACATTCAGGGAGGCTGAAAAAGGTCTCTGGGATTCATGGAGCCTCTGTTGAAAGGTAAACAAAAGCAAGTGTCGGTCACAGAGGCTGGGGACGTAAACTCAGCCATGGCTTTCTGGTGAAAAGCATATGAAGAGCTCTGGAGACCCAGACAGAGTTCGCTGGGCTCTAGTGAGAACCCTACACACATTCGATCCTCTTTTAACCTGTTCTCTCTGGACACCCAGAACAGGGTTCCCAACTCACTCACTCCCCAGTTAAAAACCTTCCAGGGATCTGCTGCCTTTAGAATCAAGCCAGATCCTTCGGTTGGCCCACGATACATTGCAGGATCTTCTCTGTTCCCTGAGCCCTGCAAAGTTCCCAGCTCCTGAGGAAAGCCCAGTAAGAAAAGTGGCAGCCCTGGGTGGGCTATTGAACCTCTCCATGAACCTTAGATTCTTTTGCAAGCCTAGGATTGCTGTGAGAAGTCAGGGTGATGCCACCAGCTTGCACTGAACGCGTGGCATGTGCCCAGCACAAAAGGGCAAGGGCTTGCCCCTCTCTGCTTCCTTCTCTCAGAAAAGCTCCCACTCACACCAGCGGCAAGATCAAGTCAAGCTGGTAGCTACGGAATCTACGCCCTCAGAGGTTTAAGGAAGGCTTTCTGAAATTCACTGGGACGAAAAACATCGCTAGTAAGTTTTTGTTCCTATGGAATGCCACTTACTGTGTTTCATAGACATTTTAGACTTTCATTATGGAAAAATAAGCATAAACATATATTCACCATCTTAACTATTTGAAACGCACAGTTCGGTGGCACCAAGTTTTGCATATTTACATTGATGTGAGGGGGCTCCATTGTTATCAGTCCCTGATACTTTTCTTTCCCTCAGCTGTACCAAGGTGCTTACTGAACAGCTTGTGGCAGCCACTATTCTCCCCTCTGCCTCTATAAATTTGACAAGTCCAGGTGCATTGGATAAATGGAGTCACAAAGTATCTGTCCTTCTGTGTCTGGCTAGTTGCATGCATCTGGCAGCATGTGGGACACTGGCCTTCCCCAATAAGACTAAACAATGTTTCATGTTGTGCATTTGCATTGTGAGGTCTCTGTTCACCCGAGATGGATGCGGACTGCCTCTCACTTGGCTGCCCAGCCACTGCTGTGAGCACAGATATGCAAATACTTCTGTGAGTTTGCCTTTCAAGTCTCTTGTGCAGTTACTGGGTCACTTGCGACTCTGTTCATCTTTCTGTGGGAACAACACAGTGTTTCCTGCGGCAGCTGCGCCACATGTCAATCCAGCCAGCAGTGAATACCGGTTCCATTTTTTTGACAACTTTTTCAACACTTACCATTTTCTATTTGGGGATTAAAATAGTAATCATCATCATCATCATCATCATCATCATCATCATCATCACCATCATCATCATCACCTTCCTGGCTTTTGTGACAACCCCTACCTCCCAATACCCCCAACAGCCTAGATGGGAAGCCACTGAAGAGAACTCTTATAAAGTGTGGCATGGATGCTGAAGTGTAGCTCTCCACAACTGATGGCTTTGGCGGAGGTGTGAGAGGGGAAGGACTCAGTTCTATTTAAGGGACAGGAGGCCACTGAGAGACTGGGAAGGAATTGTGATGAGGTGCATGATGGGATGATGGGAAGCTCTCAGAGAATCAATAAAAGTGTTCTGTGAGGAAAAGAGAGAGAGAAATTAGTCTTCCTATGACATTCTCAGAACTTCATTTTTGTTTTCTGTGTATGGGTGTTTATGTCCATGTATGTGTGTGTATTGTGTGCATGCCTGGTGCCCACAGAGGTCAGAAGAATCCATTGGATCACCCAGAAACTGGCGTAGCATTGAGCCACTCTGTGTGTACGGGGAATAGAACCTGGGTCCTTTGGAAGAGCTGAAAGTACTCTTGACCACTGAGCCATCTCTCCAGCCTGAACATCCCCAGACCAGTCTTCTAAGTCACTGTCTGAATGCACCGGAAGTATTCATTTAGAATGTAAACTCGGCGATAGTTGTGGAGATTTAAAAAGCCAAAAAAAACAAAAAACCTCCACTGAGGCACCTGGCGTTCCAATTGGGAGAGAGACAAGAAACAAATCTAAAGAAACAACAAACAAGTCAGTGTGTCTGTCCTGGGAAGAGCAGACGGAGAAGGCTAGGGAAGGAAGATGGAAGGGGTGCAGGGACTGTCCTAGTCCTAGGAAGGGGGCCTGTCCTAGTCACAATTTGACTTGAGATTTGGCCAATTTGGGCAACTAGTCTGAGGATTTGGTATCTGTATGCTTTTGAGACAACTCAGTATACTCAGTATACCCTGTGCATATGATGTGTGTAGAAATTTTCAATTAAAACATTGAAATAACCACAGCATGCTAAAATCTTTCTGAGTTTCCCAGCTTGAAAGAGCACCATGCTGTTGATCTTTCATAATTCGGGAGAGCTGAGCTGTGTTGGTTCAAAAACACAAAAAGCTTCAAATCACAGCGGTTTGGAAGCCCCGGGGAACTCGGCGCATGGCTTCCCAGGAGGCAATGAGTTTAGCTATTTCATCTACGCTGTTGGGTTGGCAGTGGGGACATTAGACTTTGTGCGGCTGCGGAGTCCTGGAACACAGGAAATATTTCCCGCGGCCGCTTGGGAGACTGAAAATGAGAAAGGGGTTTTTCTTCTCACCATGCCCAGCATTCCTTGCTCAGCGCCAGCAGGCAGACCCAGGGGATGCTCGGTTTCCTGAGGAGATGAATCACCGTAAGTACGCCGGGGTCACGCGTGGGGCCAGGGCAGTCACTCAGAAGTTGCAATAAAGTTTGGAATCTGAAATAAAGTCCTTTTCGTGCTCAGGAAATCAAATGGCTGTCCACAAAGGTGTCTGTAGACAAGCTCTCTGCGGGTCACCAGCCTCTGCATGCAGTGACCAAGTGACTCATTCTCCAAAAAGCCCCTTGGCTGCTGCAAATGATTTACCAGTGGGTCCCTGAAGCTCACGTCAAGTTGGAAGACTGATATGACAACACAGACCGACTTCAGATAAGATCTGGTGGCTGGGGCTGGTGCAGGGGTGGGGCCAGAATATTCGGGAGCATTTCCTCAGCAGAGAGTCAACTAGAAAGACAGATCCGGTACCCACTCTCATTCACTCATTCATTCATTCATTCATTCATTCAGCCATGAAGGGCTGCTAGTGTAAGGTTCTGGACACAGTTTTGCAGGAGACATGGCTTTGTCCCTTAGGGATCACGGGGTGCAGACAGGTAGACTAACCTGTCCTCGGGCTTCTGTGTCGATGCCTCAAGTGCTACCCTAAGGAACCATCTGAGGCTAGAGTTCCTGAAGAAAAGCTTGAGAGTGTGTGTGAGGAGACAACGGGGGTCCACAGAGGTGAGATCTGGGGTAACTTGGGAGGGGCCCCGCTGAGATGGGCTTTAGGATGTCTGGTTGATTGGAAGAGTGGGCAGGCAGGGTAAAGCCTGATGGAGAAAGGCTCATGCAAGGTGGCTCAGGGGTAGAGTAAGGTTGGACTGATGAGAAGCAGGGAACTGGGCTTGAAAGGGTTGTGTCCTCATCAGCTTCCTGCCGCTCTGACAAACAGCAACCAAAGCAACTCAGGGGGAAAAGGATGCATTTGGTTCATACTTCCTTATGACAGTCCAGCACTGAAGGAAGTTGGGACAGGATCACAAGCAGGGCCAGGAACCTGGAGGCAAGAGCTGATGGAGACCATGGAGGGGTGCTGCTTACTGGCTTGCTCATGGCTCGCTCAGCTGGCTTTCTTACAGAACCCAGGACCACCTGCCCAGGGATGGCACTGCCTACAATAGGCTGGGCCCAATGACATTAATCATCAGTCAAGAAGACACCTCACAAATTCTCCTACAGGGCAATCTGATACAGGCATTTTCTCAGTTGACTTTACTTCTTCCTAGATAATTCTAGCTGGTGTCAGGGTGGCAGATAATCAACTAGAACAACGTCAACAGGCCTTGCTCTGTAATGATGGAGATGTGACTGAGAAAGGAAGAGATGTACAAGGGTGTCTTCAGAGTTGGCAATGCTGCCACAGGAGCCTGGGAAGGAGAGGGAGGGAGGAAAGGAGAGAGGGAGGGGAAGAGGGGGAGGGAGGGAGAGAAAGAGAGAGAGAGACAGACAGAGACAGAGAGAGACAGAGAGAGACAGAGAGAGACAGAGACAGAGAGGCAGAGAGACAGAGACACACAGAGAGAGAGACAGAGAGATACACAGAAAAACAGAGACATACACACACACATGGAGACAGAGACACAGATAGAGAGATAGAGACACACAGAGAGAGACAGAGAGAAAGACACAGACATAGAGAGACAGAGGAGATACACAGAGACAGAGAGGGAGACACAGAAAGACAGACAGAAATAGACAGAGACAGAGAGACAGAGGAGACACACATACATGAGAGAGAAACAAATAGGCAGAGAAACAGAGACAAAGCGACAGAAACACAGACAGAGAGATAGAGAGACAGAGACACACAGAGAGAAAGGCCCAGAGAGATAGACACAGACATAGAGAGACAGAGGAGGCACACACACACACAGGTAGACACAGAGAGACAGACAAACAGATACAGACATAGAGAGGCAGAGAGATAGAGACAGAATATAGTTTCAAAATGAGAAAATACAGATTTTCTTGTCATCAAAGTGGTATCTGTTCCTTTCAGACAAAATTACAAGCTGCAGAATCTCTGCAGAAGAACACGAAAAATCTCTCATTATTCTCCCACCCACAGTGTTCATAGGTTGGTATATTTAGAAACCTAATGATAGTCCTGTTTTTCAGCCGAGTGCATACAAATGACGCCACAGGAAGACAGATGGAGTTGTCTTTTGACTTTATTTGCCCGCTTTGCCCCTCAGAACTTCCCAAATTACCTCAAAGCACCCCAGGGTAGGGGGTCTCATGTGAGCCCACAATAATGCCCTTGTGATCGGAGGGAACAGATATAAGACAGGGGTCACCTTAGTTGTTGCTGTCCACATCAGTGCCCACTGAGGCAGTGTTGACAATTGGGTCAGGAGTATGACTTCTTGTGCCCCTGAAGAGATAAAGGCATCTTGTATTTCCACAGCTTCCTCTAGGGCAGTGGGTCTCAACCTTCCTGATGCTGAGACACTTCAACACAGTTCCTCATGTTGTGGTGACCCCAACTATAAAATGACCCTTCCTGCTACTTCATACCTGTATCTTTGCTACTGTTATAAGTCATAGTGTAAACATCTGTGTTTTCTGATGGTCTTAGGCAACCTCTGTGGAAGGGTTGAAACCCACAGATTGAGAACCACCACTCTAGGGCACAACATAATGAAAAGGAACCAGATAGGCTTCTCCCTTCTTCCCACCCCCACCCTGCCTTCTATGTATGTGCCACCGTGAAGGCCCTTGTGTAGCATCCCTGGGTTTCTGCTGAGCCCCCTTGCTACACAGCAGGAGACAGATACGGGGAATGGTCTGGGAAGAGAGCAGAAGAGACAGACAATGGAACCCATCGAGGGTTTATTTTGGAGGTAGTGCTGATTGAACTCGTCACTGAGTGCAATAAGAGACTGGAATGAATGTCTTAAGGGTGCTCCTTCAAGCTCAGGAATGGAGCTAGCTTGTAGATAAACTGCAGAGCTGGAAAAATAATACAGGCAGGGTTTGAAACGCTGTTCATCTCTGTCCCTTCTGTTGCCTGCCCACTTCTTCCATGCTGCTTGCTCTTTTAATAATAATAAAGTAAACATGTCAGGTTGGCTCTGGCTTAACCCTAGTCTCTCCTCCATCTGCCAGTGTGATCCAGGCTGATCCTCACTAAGAGCTTGGCTCTCTTGCTTACTCTGTCCTTATATTTCTGTGAATGTATAACTTCATCTTCAAATGGACCTGTAGACCACCCTGCATGACAGGACAGAGTTTATCCCCACCTTTGAGATGCCCTCTTTCCCACATATTTCTTTGCAAAAGCTAAAGCATTTCCTGTCTGTCTTTTGTTTCTCCATAACCAGCCTAGCACACTGCCTTATCTTTCAGCCTCTCTGCGATGAGATAATAGTCACATAACTGGATGATGGAGAAGGGGTCCCACGTGCTCTTCAATGTGCATTAACAGGATAAGCATATTTTCCCATTTACATGGCTGTACAGGTGGTTTAACTCAAGCCCGTCCTTGTGGGTCATAGGAATTCAGATGTCATCAGAAAGCATCCCACTGGCCCTCAACAACTCTCCCCTTCAGTCTTCTTCATGCAGTATAGTCTCTGAGGGTAATTTCGTATGCACCAAGGTCCATTCTGTACATAGAAAATACTTTCATTTAGTACCACAGGAGTTTCTCATCTTTGCAGTATGAACACATTTATTTTGAAAGACTGATGAAAACATAAAGTGGGTTTTTTTTTTGAGTGGATAATATTTTATTATTTGCCTGCTTACCCATTGGTTTGCTGATGGACATTTAAGTTGTTTCCACATTTTAGATTTTAGGGTCAATGCTGCTGTGAATATTGACAATGGGGCTTTGTGTGAATAGGTATTCCTGAGTCTCTCAGTAACCGTTATCCTCAAAACTCACCTCAAATTTTGATTGCTGTTCTGGTGACACTGACGAGTGGGTTCTTAAGAGGCCATTAGGACATTAAAAGAGGCTAAGGGCTTTCTTCTAGGATTGGTTGTCTCTTAGAGGATCACGTGAGTTGTCCCCTTTAGTGCGCCTGGATTAGTTACCTCAATAGTGAGTTGTTTTCAAGCAAAAAACGAGAGTTTCCCTGTTCTCTCTCCTTTAAAATGCACCCACTTGCCCCTCTGCGTCTCCAGGCTGGGATGATACAGTAGGAAGACCCTGCGAGAAGAGGCTCCTAACCATGGACGTCACCTATCAGAGCTATAAACTACATACCCATCCCCCATTACAAATTAAAGGGGGAATTACAAATCAAGGTGCTGTGGCAGCACAGATGGGACCTAGGAGCAGATTTCTAGGTCATGAGGTCACTTTATGTTTAACCTTGAACTGGATGACTTTTCCATGCTGGCTGCTTTATTACATCTTTACCCATGGTGTGTCCAAGTCCCAGTTACCCCTACGCTGTCCCGAACACATCCAACTCTAAGTTGGAAAGCTTGCCAATAGCTCTTGGATTTAAGGAACAGGTGGCAGTAACTTGTAGAGATAGCCCGGTCACTCCATATCCAGCATCAAAGGCCATGCTCTGCCCTTTTGGGCTTGCTGCTGGTAAAACACATCCATCACTCTGTGCTTCCTTGGCAAATGCCTCGCAGCTCTGGCACCTCGACCACCTCGAGGTCTCCAGCATCGTTCAGGCTTCCTTTGCACAGCTCGGCTTCACACTCTCAAGGCTTCCATTCAGGCTCTTCCCAGTCATGAGCCTGGCCTCCACGGCTACCTGTGGAGGAAGGTTCCATTACCCCGTCGCTCCTGTGTCCTGTATGACTTTAAAGCTAGTGCCATGTGGATGACACTGACCAGTTCTGCCCCAGTTTCAGACTAAGCAGAAAATTCCTTAGGCATTTTTCTTTCCCATGTTGGAAGCTTAGGTGAGTGGGATCTTGCCCCGAGGCCACTCCTTCCCTTTTTTCCAATGCAGATCTGAAGGGAGCAGTTACACCCCTTCTTCTAACACAAGGCTTGCGGTGATATTTAGTGAGCAGTGTCCTCTCCCTTGCCAAACTGTACATTTTGTATTTTTTTCTGCACCATTTGCTCTTTTTCATTGTTGACTTGCACAAGGGTGATTGCAAATGACCATGTGACGGAGTCAACATTTGGTCATCTTGAAATCTCTTTTGCCAAAGAAATTAATCCATTACTTTTTAAGTGAGTTTCAGTCGAGTTCTATGAATGTGGGCTGAAAACAGCCATGTTCTTTGCCAAAATATCACAAGAATGTTCTTTAGCCTAGTTGTTAATTCCCATATTTCTCCCAGCACCATTGTCTTCCAAACTCCTACTAGGATGGCCCACTAAGCTCTGGGATAACCTTATAACTATAAACTCCTATAAAAAAAATAAGAAAAAAACAGACCACATACTTCCAACATACAGTAGCACAGAGTATATATTACCATCCCAAAAGGGAGGGAAGGGCTTAGTGAAGAATCCTGAATCAACGCAAAACTGAAACCTAGCAGGCAAACTCCAAATAAGTCAAAATGTTTTCATTAAGTGCTAAATAAAAGAATTATTTTTTTATTTCAAGATGACCTTTAATTTTGAAAAACAGACAATAACCAACTGTCTTAGTCAGGGTTTGTATTCCTGCACAAACATCACAACCAGGAAGCAAGTTGGGGAGGAAAGGGTTTATTCAGCTAACACATGGCTGTTGATCACCAAAGGAAGTCAGGACTGGAACTCAAGCAGGGCAGGAAGCAGGAGCTGATGCACAGGCCATGGAGGGATGTTCCTTACTGGCTTGCTCAACTTGCTTTCTTATAGAACCCAGGACCATCAGCCCAGGGATGTCTCATCCTGTTGGTGAGAGTTTGAATTCACGATCTGACACAGTTGGCTAATCAGCCCAAAGGGGAAGGTGAAAGTTCAGGAAAAGTCCGTCCCTGTTTAACTACTTTTGGTAGGAATAAAGTTCTTGCATTAAGGTAGCTGGAAGTGTTTACACGTAGCAAATCCACATGCTTGTCTACCATGCATGGGCGGTTCTCAACAAAGGCTGCAACCGAGTTCCTCATCCCTTGCTTCTCAAGTGATTATAATTTTCCTTCTGATCAAATCAGACTGATCTAACAACTAGAAAACCAGAGTGATGAAGTCATCCAACAATAATTTTTTTTTTTTTTGAAAAATGGGGCGAGGAAGAACAAAAGAAAGAATTCACATTGCCACATCATTTGAACTTGCCTGTTAAAAGAAAACAAAACTTAACTGGGTGGTTTCCTAAAACTGCAGGGGCTATACAAATTACTCAAGAAATCATCACCAGAGAGGCCAGAGCCGGGACACATGGTGGCAGACAGACAGACACGGTGCTGGAGAAGGAGTTCTATATCCGTATCCATAGGCAGCAGGAAGAGAGAGACACTGGGCCTGGCTTGGGTTTTTGAAACCTCAAAGCCCAATCTCTAGTGACACACTTGTTCCAACGAGGCCACGCCTCCTGATAGGGCCACTGCCTAGTGATCAAATCTATGAGCCTATGGGGAGCATTCCCATGTAAACCACCACAAAGTGTTATTTTATTGTAGATTTGATTTGCACTTACTTACTAGCTATAAGGCGCATGTATTATTTCTGTTCTTCCTCTTCCTTTGCTCTAAGAATAAAATCCAAGGTCTTAAAGATACAGGCAAGTGTTCTACTACTAAGCCCTATTCTCATATATATGAGGTCTGTCTGTCTGTCTGTCTATCTGTCTATCGTGTATGTATACCTCATCTGCTTCTGTGTTGCTTTTGTTTCTAGTTTCTCAGCTAGATCAAGCATTCTGTTTGAAGTTCTCTGTGTGTGAGCATGTATGTGCACACATGTGTGAGGACTCATGCACATGTCAAGGCCAGAAGCCCACACCAAGTGTCTTCTTCAATCACAGATCCATCGTATTTTTTTGAGACAGATTCTCTCACTAAACCTGAAGTTCCATGAGTTCACCTAAACAGACTGACCAGCAAGGCCTAGGCCTCCCTTTGTCTCCTTCTCCTTCAGCATTAGGATGACAGACACTTGCCACTTTGGATAGCTTTAATGTGGGGTCCCGGAGACTCACACTCAGGTCCTTACATTCCCAGCATTCTGGTCCAATGTGAAGTTCTTATTACCTTTCCTGGTGGACTTCTAATCTGGAGTTTATGGGAGGGCAAGAGTCGTGTGACATGTGCTCTGAAGTACATTCCTGATGCTCCCTAAGTGCCCAGCAGAGAGGTGGCATTTAAGAACAAGAGTTACAGCACTGACTATGTTCCTGAGAATGCTCATTGCAAACTCAGCTGGGCACCCCAGTCACAGGGAGGGATGCCAAGGGAAAGTTTCCCCACCCTGCCCCATTCTTCAGCCCTATGACATGCTGAATTAGCATCGGTAAAATAAGTTGGGCATCATACTCCTTAAAGTTTAGTGGGTGCATGATGCTGGCCCAGATTCCTGAGTTTCTAAAATGTCAACCGCATGGTGGCTACTCTTTTCCTTTGTTCTGTTCTCTCCTTCCTACCCCGGTCTTGTAAACATGTTCAAATTCTACAAACAGTTGAACAAATTGAATGAGTAATTGCAGAAGCTCAGCCTTGAGCTCTGATGGCCCCAGGACTGAGGTCCCATGAGACAATTATTTCCTGGCACTTGGGCTAGATCAGATAGGGCACTTTGATGACGGGCATTCCCTTGGCCACCATTGTTTGTGACACAGTTTCTTGAACACTCTGGCCTTTTTGGGAATCTGTTCTCCATCGAGTTATTTGCTTCCCAGATTTGATTCAACACAAGGAGCTGGAAACTGCCAGTCACTGTTTGTACAGCTGGTGTTTGTGGATTGACAGGATGGCTTCTAAGTCTATTACACTGCATTCGGTAGTATCATGAAAGAACGAACAAAGAAGTTCAGAACATTCTTTGAACAAACAAAATATTCAGCACAGCACACTACCACACAGACTAGCCTAATAAGCCAGGGTATTGAGGACAAAGTTATTGAGATGCCTATTTTAAAGGAAAACTACCCATGTCTTCTCTTTGTAAGATAGAATCCTTATTTAATTGTTTTTAACCTGTGGGCTCTTTAAGGCATCTTCAGTTGACAATTGAATTTGGGGGGCAAAATTAGCCAACTGCCAGCTATTTTCTAATTGCAATACAATTAAAAAAAAAACCAGTCAACAACATGTATTCATCTGGTAAATTTGGCACAAATGGCTTAAGCTTAGATAACATCCTGACATCAATGGCCATATTGCTACAGAGACTGTGTGTGTGTATGTGCGTATGTGTGTATGTGTGTGTGTGTGCGTGTGTGTGTGTGCATGTGTGTATGTGTGTGTGTGAGTGTGTATATGTGTGTGTGTTACAGAGGTGGGACTGCTACAGATGTAAGATGTACATGGGATTTGTGTTTCCCTCCTGACTTCAGTATAATCCTTATTAATCCCTCCCCCATCACTGTCATTGTTTGTGATGGTTTGGATGTAATTGGCCCCCAAAGGCCCATAGGGAGTGGTGTATTAGAAAGTGTGGCCTTGTTGGAGTGGGTGTGTCCTGGTGGAGGCAGGCTTTGAACCTCAAGACACATCCAGGGAGAGTCTCTTTCTGCTGCCTGTGGATCAAAATATAGAAGTCTCAAGTTCGTCTCCAGCGCCCTGTTGGCCTAGATGCTGCCATGCTCCCACCAGGATGACAACAGACTACATTTCTGAATCTGTAAGCCAGCTTCATTAAATGTCCTTTTTAAGAGTTTCATGGTCATGATGTTTCTTCACAGCAGTAAAATCCAAATTACGATACTGTTCAATGTCATTTCCCTATATAGGTCCCAGGGTATCGTGGATCACCTGGCCTTTGAAGGCTAGAAGTAAAGCTAGAAGCGTCACCAAAGTCATGCTTTTTAAGGTGCATATTTTGTAAACGTGGACCCTGTGTCTTCAGCAGGCAGGGAGTTACGTTGATCAATCTGCAGAGACCCAAAGCTGAACACTGGCATTATGCCTCCTTTAGGCTCTGCCCCACCTTAGATAATGTTTGTCCTCATTAGAGCAATGACCTCATTGACATGGAAGCAGCTACCCAGTAAAGATACAAAAGCGTACCTAAGCATGTTGTTCCCCAGAGTAGATTCAAGAACGTGTCCACTTTATAGCCCATGCCTCTAGAAAAGGAGAATTCTTCTTGGTTGTAGGCAAGGTTTCCTGGTATTCATTGAGATTTATGGCATATATTATTTCAGCTGGCTCCCTGTCTCCTACTTACAAAAAAGGTATCAGAATATATTGAAAACTTTTAGGTGACCAGTGGTTATGTCCTCCAAATTTTTTAGTCCCTACTTTTTCAGAGTCCATAGCTGTAGCTCTCTGTGGAGCTGACTGGTCTTGGCCAATAGAGCATGATCTTTAGGAATGGCTCTTTATGCACAATCCCTGTTATTCCTCATCTACCAGCTTCAAGGAAAGAAATATCAGGGTCTAAAGGCACATGACAACCAGGATGGAACAGTAACAAGGAGATATCTTAGTTAGGGTTTCCATTACTGAGAAGAGACACCATGGCCAAGGCAACTTTTATAAAGGCAAACATCTCATTAGAACTGGCTTACAATTTCAGAGGTTTAGTCCATTTTCATCATGGAAGGAAGCTTGGCTGCAGGTAGGCACACATGGTGCTGGAGGAGCCAAGAATTCTACATCTTGATCTGAAGGCAACCAGGAGGAGACTGGGTATATTTCATACTGGGTGTCACCTAAACCTTTGAAACTTCAAAGCCCTGCCTCCAGAGTGGCACACTTTCTTTCATAAGGCCACACCTCCCAATAGTGCCACATCCCATGACCAAGCATTCAAACCCATGAATCTATGGGGGCCAAACGTCTTCAAACCACCACAGGAACTGACTTGTTAGAGTAGCTGACGCTGCTCCCTTTGCTAACATCATGGCCACTCTTGTGACTGATGCTCATTCTTACATGTATTTTCATCCTTACTTTGTAGGTGAGGACATAGAATAATAGGAATAGAATTTTAGTGGCTTACCCAGGTCCCTGCGGAGAGTGAGAATGGGCTTTGGTGTAAGTCTGGTACCTGAAACTGTCTTAGGCAGTATCCTGGAGACTTGAGTCATAAGGAGCTTAAGATGCTTTTCTGTTTCTCTGGAGTATTCATCCTTCCTCCCTGATCCTCTTCCCACCACTGATTTTCATCTTGTATATGTATTCACTATACATCTTCTATGTGGCATAAACTACACCATGGACCTCTGCGACTGTTAGGATGAATCAGATAAGGCTCCTGCCCTTACAAAAGTAGCTTCCTGGTGGAAAACTGAGAGAAGATAAAGGGATGGCAGGTTTGCCAAAGGCTCCAGTGGGATTAACAGACAAGATTACTCTAGCCAGTTGAGGCCATATAGTGACTGTAACACTAAATCTTGAAGGCAAAGAGATGTTGGCAAGTCAAGGGCATGAGTCAGGCACAGCTTGAAGAAGGGTATAGAGACATTAAATGTCTATAGATTTATAGCTTTAGGGGGGAGGGAACAAATTATCAGGAAGGGATTAAGAAAGGGTGGAGGGGAAATGGGAAGAAAATAGGCCAAAAGGGCTTAGTCTGGTAAGTTAAGAACCTTCGGTTTGGTCCTGGAAGCAGCATAGGAGAAGCTGGGTGTGGGTTACCATGGAGAAGGTTATATTAACAGTATAAAAAAAGTTGTTTTTCTATTGGCCTAGGATACACAGAACTGAGTAACCTGGAGCTTCAGGCCAATGTAGGTGCCCAAAGATGTGCCCCCAGATCTCCTGCCCTTCAAGGTAAGTAGCTAGCTAGGATCCCTCACATCCTCTTAACACAAACCCTTGTTTATGATAACAGTTTATCAACAAGCACAAGTTAGTTTATCTTTCCCACTCAAGAGCCTTCTAAAAACAGATCAAGGGGAAGTGACAGAGTCAGGGGCGAGCCTTCCCATCAGGCTTCAGATCGCTCTCACAGAATGAGGCCAGCAAATGGGCAGTGCCCCAGTCAGTGCCTTTGGTGAATGTTTAAAACACCAGACATGGTTTTCAAGCTCCAGAGTCAGCTCTTGGTTTCCAGTATCCCAGCCACCTTGGGGAGTTCTCCTTTCTATTTGGAAACTGAAGACCATGACCTAATGCTTCAGCATTGACTTCTAAGTATAGAATGCACAGAGATATATGGTCACTGTCAGGAACGCTATCCAAGGGACAGAAGTAGAGAAGCTCAAAGGAAGCAGCATCCCCGTGCTCACCTCAGAACCTGCTCACCTTTAGCTGTTCTTGAAATCTACAGCTCTCTGATACGGAAGGGAGGTTGCAAAACGTTGGCTTCTCTTGGGGGTGAGTTTCTGATGATCAGAGGCCATCCTTCCTAGAACCTGTTGAGAAAGTCACACTGTAAATGTCTTTCCTCCAGAAGTTGCTAAGATGTCCACTCTGTGGGGTCCCATTGGCTTTGGATTGGAGAGAACTACATACAGGCAGGAAGCAAGGGGCCTGGAGGATCATTGGATGTCCCCACCAGGTTTCTGTCATTCTATCACACTGACACTTGCTTATTACCCAAGCTTCCTGGACCTCTGCATCTTCCTCTGGGATACAGAGAAAACCGTTCCTTTGTTATAAGGGTGACATGTGGCATTATCTATAAAATGACCCACTTGAATTTGAGCCACATAGGTGAGATGATACATACATCCTTTCCCATTTGTGGAATGAAGGTGTAACCCTACAGTCCTTAGATGGAATCATCTTTAATTTTTAACATGGAAATCCTCTTATTCAGGATACAGTTCATCCCACATGAATCTATTACTTTATGCCTTTATCACCGAGCAATTACATAAAAGATGGTATCGATCAAGAGACAGAGAGTATGCCACAATAATCTACTTGTCTACGTCCACTGCTGGGTCTTTGGTGGCCTCTTTGGATATTTATTTACCCCAGTTATTTGTGAAGATCCAGCAAAGCTGTCTTCTGGAATGTTTCCTTCCAAGCAGATGTTGGGCCCTGGCTGCTCAGCTCACATGCATCATCTTGTGGCCCTGTCACTTGAAGCACTTGGGACTTCTGCCCAGAGTTCCATGATGCCACGGCTACGTCACTGCTCTCTTAGTTCTCAGTAATACTCTTTCATCTCCTATATGTGTCTAAAAAGAAGAGAAGCCTCCAATCTGTCTTAGATGACAGAAATATAGAGGCCCTTGGCTAGGAGCACAGCCAGATTTTCCATGTGAACTGTTCACATCGGCATGGGCACTGGGAAGTCACTGAGGGGATTTAAAGCAAGCTCTTTCTATCTTCATGGCCAACTTAAAAGGAAGAAGATGGTTATAGGAAGAAAAGTAATGAAGGAATCACTAAGATAATGAAGTAGCAGAGAGCGCTCTGAAGCCATAGGCTCTGCTTCCGACAACTCAACCAACCGTGCATCAAAAGCAGTAAGGAAAAGCTATTTGTGACAGCTAATCATGCTCAACTTGGTCACACTTAAAATCACCACTGAAACACACTCTGGGTTTGTCAATGTCAGTGTTTCCAAAAGATTCCACAGAAGAGGGAAGATGCCCCCCCGTATACTCCTCAGTGTGGGCAACGCAATATCACAAGCTGGGGGTGCAAAGGGGACCCAGAGGGGGAATGTGAGCTGCCAGCAGCATCCATCTCTCTCTGCCTCCTGACGGAGGGTGTGCAGTCGCCTTGTACCATGCCTTCCCAGCTATGTTGAAATCTACTCCTTAAATGATACGCCAAAGAAACCCTTCTTCAAGTTGTATGTATGTAGCCAGTCAGGCATTTGATCTCATCAATGAGAAAAGTAACAGAGTCATCATGGAACCTGCACAGACTTTTCTTCCCATTATGTCCTTAAAAAAATAAGTACTTAGACTTACATTGTGTTGAGTATTGTAAGGAATCTAGGCATGACTTAAATCAAGGGAGGATGTGAGTGTATTCTATGCAATACACAGCTTTTTAGATAAGAGTCTTGAATATTGGCTGATTTCTGTACCTGTAAGAAAGTCCCGCAATCAACGTTCCATAGATTCTGGCAACAACTTCGTGAATTCCACCAAAAGAGAGGTATTGTAGGGCTGGGTAGTTCAGTGGGTGGAGTGCTTGCCTAGGATAGCCAGCTCCGCTCAGCAGTACCGAATACACAGCAATGTGTCTGTAATCTACAGGAAGAGGTTCCTGGTTGCTATTGTCTATGCAGTGTATTTAAGTCTGAGGTCACCCTGAGGTACAGGGAACTCTGTCTACACTTTTTAAAGAAGGTGTACAAATAACCTGTGGAGAGAAACATGTTCTCTTCTTTCTTGGACCTTGAGAGTCCACTTTCTCTGAGAGCTCACACGTATTCGTGGGATTTACATTGATATGCACGCATCTGTGCGTGTGCAGTTGTGAGTGTGCCATGCTTATATAACAGAATAGTGGGCCAAGGGGAGAGGGGATTTGCTACCCATGAGGTGGAAGACAGACAGATGGCTGTCATAGAACTGACAGCAGGTGGAGCAGGCTATGCCCTACTCGCCTTGTAGGTTTAGCTGTAACGGGTCTACCACTGCCTCATTGATAACTAAATCCTGACATTTTTCTCTAGGAATGGTCTTGAGCCAGAGATACCATCTTGAGAATGTGACATTACTCAGGGAAGGCCAGCTGGTGACTAGATCTCATGGATAACTTAGAGAAACACACAAAACCACCACCTTTAAACTTGAAAAAAAAAGGAACAATAAATTGGAGTATATTAGATGAAGTAAGGCTAACTTTTAGTCCTGACGCTTTTGTTTGACAATGCTCATCTCTAAGAAGAACCAACAGTCACACACGGGGCTTCACAGAGGTGATACCAGGACAAGGAGTCGATGTTACTTTTTTTCCTTTGGAAAATTACCAATAACTTGAATGTTTACATTTTTTTCTTTAAAAGTGTTGATTCAACACTTGAGAGTCTACACATTCTACAAGCTGTGTTAGACTCTTGGGCTACCAGACTGTATAAAATACGAGTTCAGCCTATGATGTACAGGAGTTCCCCGTTAGCTGAGAAATGCAGACTTGGAAAAAAAGGAATGGAGAAAGGCAGTAACTATGAATGCACAAGTGCACAGGACTTTCTCTTTCTCAGGGCTGTCGAGACACAGAGAGCCTCGCTCACTGACTGGGCACTGCAGACTGGCCGGAGGAGTGCAGAGAGGGAGAAGGAGCTGCAGGCATCATGGCTTTATTTATATAAGATGGGGGCCTAGAGACAGCTATCCAGCAGCAGGTGTATTATACTGCAAAATTCCAAAAAGGAACATTCATAGGATAGTCCTGTGCCAGTAGCATGCCTGGAAGCCTCACTCCACAGACATGGTGTCTCTGATGACAGGGCTCAGTGCCTTAGTAAGGAAGCAGATATACACATGAGCAGTTGTGCAGGCTAGACACTGAGTATAGCGTAAAGTGCTAGTATTTGAATGAGAGAAACAGAGAGAGATAGAGAGTGACAGAGACAGAGAGAGACAGACACATACACAGACAGAGACAGTCAGATAGACAGAGAGGTACAGAAAAAGGGAGAGAGAGAGACAGAAAAACAGAAAAGGGAGAGAAAGAGAAAAAGAGAGACAGAGAGGGGGAGGAAGAGAGGCAGAGAGAAATAGAGACAGAGACCGACACAGAAACAAAAAAAGGGGGAAGAGAGAGACAGAGAGCGAGAGAACATGTGTTTTGGGGAATGTCTGTCAGCTCAAAAGAATATTTTAGAAAGCCAAATACTGGCAAAAAGGGGGGAGGTTGAAAGCACAGCCCATTAGCTGAGCATCCATTCTCCCTTCTGCTGTGGCCTCGAGGGAACTCAACAAAGACCAAATGCTTTCTAGTACTTGTGAGTTGCATGGTTGTGCTTTTGGAGATTAAAGCCAGCATGTCTCCTCAGAGCTACTGGAATTACACAAGCCGTTGTGAAACCATGGGACAGTATAGTGTTAGAAAGAGGGCAACACAGTTTGAGGACCCAGATGGACATGTTTGTCTGAACAGGAAAAGCAGAGTGGCATAGGAAATGCAGACATTTTTTGAGCCTGAGCTTAAAAGGAGAAATTAGTGCTTAGTGTAGTTTCATGGGTAAAGAGAAATTCCATGCAGAAATAAGGGGCTAGTGTAGAAATGGCTGTGTGACAACTATGATGTGCTTAAGAGTTGGAGGACCACTTGCTGGAGTAGAGTGGAAAGTCCGCTTACTGAGAGATCCTCCAAAGTGTTCAGAGGATAAACGGGAGCAATAGACAGAAATGAGGAGAGTGGATGGCATACAGCAGTGGACAAGGCAAGGTTGGTGCAGTGACTCCCAAAGATAATGAGCATGTCCCCATGACAGATGGGGAAGTATGAGTTAGCGTGATAGTCACTGTAGTGTAGCCACAAGTAGAATCGGAGAGGGATCCAGGATGGTTTAAACATGGCACTGAGAGTGAAGAGAGAGTCGGAGCACTCAGGGTGGACAATGGGGAGGGGACCAAACACTGTGTGAGCTCTGGAAGAGGAGCAGGCTTCCAGGGAAGCCTGGTGAGTTGATTTATGATTCTTAACCTAGTTTGGTAGCTATAAAGATCAGGAGGCTGGATCTCCTGAGCCTTCTTATGCTCTTCAGATTTGCCCTACATCGTCACACCAATGTGACCTTTCTGGTTATGGCTTCTGTGACCTCCAACTTTCTGTCCCTCAGTTTCTATAGGGCTCTTCTTTTCTTCCATGACCATGCTTGCCTGACATACCAAGGCTCAACACAGGTGAGATCGACTTCACCCCCTCTCTGAAAGTCTTGACTGCTTTTCTTTTCTGGGTAACTCAGTACTCACCACAGCTATTGTGGGAGCCCATGGGCTTGACTAACTGATGCCCAGCCCTGCAAAGTCCTCAAAAGCAGAAATCAGGTGTTCTCTGCCTCTAGAAAAGGCCCTGGTGTAGCGCAGGAGCTGAACTATTGAAGAATAAATGAATGAATGAATGGATTATAGTCTTATTGACTGTCTTGGCCAGGGTCCAGACTAATTATTTTCTCTCTCAACAGCTGCTCTGTCTTTGATCCTTTTCCAAGTAACTTTTATCCCCAAGTAATCTTTCCTTGGATCCCAACAGATCAGCTTCAAGACCTTCCCAGCATATCTGTGCTCATTATAGAGTGGCACAGAATTTATATGTAACCTGTACACATCCTAGCATGAAGTTCAGTCTCTAGATTATTATATCCATATGTATAAGAATTTGGGGGAACACTGGAAGTGTGTGCACACATGCATGTGGGTCCCTGCTTGTGTGTGTGTGTGTGTGTGTGTGTGTGTGCAGGTATGTGGGGACCAGAAGTCAACAGTCACTCATCACTCTTTCTTTTATACAGGATCTCTCATTGTCAATTAGGCTAGACTGGTTGACCAGTAATCCTAGAGATCCTCCTGTCTCTGTTTTCCCGTCAATGATACCACAGGAACTCACCACCACATAAAGTTAGGATAGGTGAAGACAAGGCTGCAATTTCTTTCTGGGGAGTTCTCTGTGTTGGCTAGGAGACCCTGGGGAGATAGGCTGTAAATGACCAGCCTGAAAAAAACTGCTTCAAAGCGGTTCCACACATCTCTTGGGTTCAGCCAGTCTGTCCTAGAAGAGCATGGATTGAGGTACTTGGGCATTCACATCTTTACCCCCAAACCACTAGTTCTGCAGCACTCTTCAGTCACTCCTAGAGGTGACCTGGGATCAGACACTGTTGCATGGCTTTCTGAGGGAGATAGGAACAAGCATCTATTCACTCCAGAGAGGGCCGTACTGACATTCCAAATAAATGAGCAAACTCCTTACCCCAGACAAGTGCCATGAGCCAATGAGTCTGGTGGGGTAACTTACAAAAGCATGGGGGTTGTGGGGAGGTTAATTACTGCAGCCAGGTGTGGGACTGGACAACAGGAGTCACTGAAATATCTGCGCCAGCATAAGGGGACTCCCAGGGAACTCCACTTCTCACATCTGTAGGATCCCCTTGTGACTTGCAGGCAGCTGCAGCAAAGTCCTCTCTTCCCAGCAATTGCTTGCTGCTTATAAAGCAAAGCCGAGAGCCTAGTGGGCTTGTGACTTCCAGAGCTACCTGAGTCTTGTCCCATTAATCTCCAGAATCCTCCAAGCTTCCTTGGGGAAAGAAAAAAAAAACATTTCAATTCACAAACAATAGCCTCACCAAAGCTTCTAATCTGTTTTGGATGCCCAGAAGCAGTGGGAAGCTCTGCCCTATTTCTGAGATGATGAATTGGAGAAAGTGGAAACACAAACCGAAGGAAATGGTGTGATAGTTAGTGTCTCTATGATCTTTAGTTGTATAGATACTGTCTCTATACATCCTTAGAATTCAGTGGAGCGCTTTGAAGATTCCCATGGTATTGTAATGTCATCTCAGTAAGTGTGACCTCAGGTATCAGACAAAGGCTGGTAAGATGTGGGACACTGAAGTCAGTTGTTATTGCTTTGCAGTTTTCTATAATGTGACTGATAGAAAATGTAAAGCTATGTATACAAGTGTATACTATTTCTACTGGACTAAGAAGCCAGCTATAGACCAGCACATAGATGTTACACAAATGAAGTATAGATACCTCCAAAAACTATCACGTATATAAGTTTACTATTGCTATAAGAAAAAAAACTTGTAAGGAAAATGTATCATCATCACCACCACCACCGTGATCAACACCATCACCATCATCATCATCAACTATGAACAACTGTAAATAATGAGATTCGAGATGAGGAGACAAATCTGGAAGGACCAGACGGAAGACCCAGATGGAACAACCAAGTTTATGGAGTTCTGAGAGATCTCTTGGACTTTTATCAGGGTGACAGTCAGCACAGAAACCATTGTGAGTTTGGAAAGGGAAGAGATGGAAGGAAAGAAAGAAGGAAGAGAGGATGGATGGATGGGTGGTATGTTTATGGAAATAAGCACCTGTGAATTCTGGAACTGTATCCATATTTAAATATGGATGTAGAGCAGACAGATGATCTTTCTTGAAACTGTCCCAGGCCTCTTCAGCCGTTGGCTTTTTTCACCTGGCTCCCAAGTCTTGCTGCCTAAGAATGGAGTCTCACGGAAGCAATGCTGCACTCCAGTTGATAAATGTCAATAACTCTGGCCAACGAAAATAACATCTGCGTCTGCCAAGAACCGAATCTGGAGTGACACTGGCAAATCTTCCCAAACCAGTGGTGGCTTTCCTATAATTGGAAGCAATTTGCTAGAAAGTTTGCCAGGCTTTTCCAAGGTATACAACGCAGCAAATTGTTCATGATTTCTTTATTTTTCTTTTCCTCTTCATGACATGTTGTAGAACACTCCCTTTCCTGGGCTGGTCTGCTATTTCACACAATCCATCACATCTTTGCTTGGTCAGAAAGGAGTGAAGAAGAGCTCTGACTTTGTGTATCATTAGGGAAATGAAAGCAAATTCAGAACCATATTTTAAACAATTTGAGCTTGAAACCTTTCCAGCTGTCTTCTCAGAGAGACCTCAGTTTTATCCAAGCAGGATCTGGAGGGAAATTTAAATCAAGATTCAACTATCAAGTTTCCATTGCAGAGTATAAGAAAATAGGAAAACCAGACTCCAGGCTGCATTTATGCAGAGTCGGTCCCATTTCTGTAGTTCTGCTCAGCCTTGAGAATGGAGAGGGTAATGGGTGGGCCATCAATGCAACACTGTTTCCCCATTTGCATCAAGCACCTTGTTCATTACTATTTAGTGTGGCTTGGACCCCTTGACACCTCTGCTACTGTATCAGACTGGTAGCTTTGTTGTAGGTAGTTATTAATCAATAACGATAAAGAAATCTAGGCCCATCTGGGTTAAGAACTTGTTGAGGGCCAAACTAGAACCATAGTCTTCTTGATTCCTAGACCAGCACCATACACCCATCATCCAGCTGCCCAACTTCTGAAACTGGTCTTACGTGCTCACTGTTGAAACTGGATGCAGGGCTCACAGATGGCCAAACCTTTCCTTCCTCCCAGTTATTTATTCACCTCTCCACCCGCCCTGTCACCCTCTCTTCGTTCTTTTCCTTAAACCATCCACACATTCATCTGTCTATCCGTTTCACCCTAGGCCCAAGACAACAACCAATATTCAAAAGGAAGATTGCATCCTGGGATAAGCTAATTGGATTTTAGCTCCATAGTTTCAATTAAATCTTTTGGCTTTGAAAAATCTGACTGAGGGGGCTGGAGAGATGGCTTAGTGTTAATGCCTCATAGTAAACCCATGAGTGCGGTTTCTGAAGGATTGACCTTGAAATCCAGCAAGTATTCTCAACCTAGGAATTTAAGTGTCGCTGTGGCTGTGGCTGTAGCCGTGGCTATGGCTGTGGCTGAACGCACATTCTTGGAATAGAAGAGGTTTGAGGCCTGTCAATCACAGGTTTAATCCACCCATGAGCTCTCCTTCCCTTACATTTGTTGAAGAGAGGTCTCTTTAGAAGTCCTGTATGGGGCTGTGGTGATACCAGCCAGGCAGTCCTTATCTGAAGTGTGGGAAGATCATGACAAAATCTTGTTAGCAAATGAAAAGATAAAGGAATAATTTATAGCATTGGGTGTGCCCTCGATGCTGCAGATTCATCTAGGCTGTCCACCCTGCCATGACAGCACCACATCTCACTGATGATGATATTTTATGATAATGATCAGCTCTCAGCATCCATTTGCCAGGTCTCCCTTTTGTATTCTGATCTTGGCCATTCTGGCTAACATTGATAGGATCTTAAGTTAGATTTAATTTGCACTTCTCTTCAAAGCTACAGATTTTGGATTTTATTTGTTGTCTTGAAATTTTCTGTTCAGTTTCATAGCCCATCTTGTAACTGTGTTGTTTGTTTTCTTGGTGTTAAGTTTTATGAGTTTTTTTGTATAATTCCAGACCCCAATTCCAGATCCTCTGTCAGATATGTAGCTAGTGAAGGTTTTCTCTCATTGTCTGCGCTGCCTCTTCACTCAATTGGCAGTTGCTTTGGTTGAACAAAACCAACATTTTATAATTTTATAAGAGTTTATAAGATCTCATTTGTCACTTGTTGGTATGACTTCTTACACTATGTAGTCCTGTCAGGAAGGGCACACGGGTGCCTATAATCTTGTTTAGCAGTTTCAGAGTATTGGGTCTTAGGTTGAAGATTTTGATCCATTTGGAGTTGAATTTTGTGGGAGGTGAGAGTTAAGGATCTAATTTCATCCCCCTAACTGTAGAGCTATTCGGTTGCCCAGTACTATTTCTTGATGATTCTATCTTCTCTACAATGGGGGTACTTGTTTGTTTGTTTTAAAGAACTATTGATTTATTTTATGTATACAAGTACATTGTCACTGTCTTCAGATACACCAGAAGAGAGCATCAGATCCCATTACAGATGGTTGTAGGCCATGTGGTTGGTGGGAATTGAACTCAGGACCTTGGGAAGAGCAGTCAGTGCTCTTAACCACTGATCCATCTTTCTAGTTCCCTTGTTTGCTTGTTTGTTTTATCTCTGTCAAAAATCAGGGTGGCTGTAGTTGTGTGGTCTTATATTTGGGTTCTCTGTGTTCTATGTGTCTACTTTTGTGCCAATACCATATTGGTTTTGTTATATGGGACTATAGAATAGCGTGAAATCAAGTATGGTAATATTTCCTGCAGTATTTTTTTTTGCTCATGGATTGCTTTGTCTATACAGCATATTTTGTGTCTCCATGTGAATTTTAAGAGTTTTTCCTCCTGATTTTTGTGAAGAATGTCAATTGAACTTTTATTGGTATTGAACTTAACCTATAGATTCCTTTTCACAGGATGGCTATTTTGACACTATGAATCCTACCAATCCATGTGCATGGGAGATGTCCCATCTTCTAGTGTCTTCACTTTTCCTTTAGTGTTTTCAAGCCCTTGATTAGGGTTATTCTAATATGTTGGATTTTATTTGAGAATACAGTGAATGGTACTGTACCTAGGATTTCTCCCTCAGGATTTTTGCCGTTGGTATACATGGGGCTATCGCGTTTTGTGAGTTAAGCTTGCATCCTGCCCTCAGTGCTTAGTTTTTGTTGTTGCTGTTGTTGTCTGTTTGTTTTCTGTTGGAGACTTTGGGATCTCTTAGGCATAGAATCAGATCATCTGCAGATGGGGGTACCTTGACTCCCCCCTTTTCTATTCGTCTCCCCTGTATTCAATTTTCCTGTCTTATCACTCTAGCTAGGACTTCCGGAACTTTCATGAATACAAGCAGAGACAAATGAACACCACTGTCTTGTTCCTGGTCTTAGTGGAAAAGCTTTGGGTTTTCCTGTTTAATAGAATGCTGGCTTCGATTTGTCATACGAAACTTCATTGTGTTAAGATATATTCCTCTTATTCCAAGTGCTTTTAGCAGGGAGGGATGATGGATTTTTGTCAAAGGAATTTTCTGCTTCTATGGAGATGCCCATGTAATTTCTGTCACTGAGACTATTTATATAATTTATAACACTCACTGATTTACATATACTGAATCATTCCCACGTATCTGGAATAAAGCTAACTTGATCACAGTGAACAATCTTTTTCATGTGTTTCAATTTGGTTGACAAATTTGTTTGTTTGTTTGTTTTGCCTCCACGCTTGCCTCCATGTTTAATAAGGTGACTGGTCTTTTTTGTCACGTCTTTGTCCCGGTTTTGATATCAGGGTTATACTAGCTTCTTTTATTTTTTTTAATTTAACAACTTTTTTGAATTTGTAGAAGCATTCTACAGGAGTACATTGCTTTAAAGAAATCACATAGCACTTAACAGGCCCATGTATACATGGACATTTTAGAAGACAAGATGGAACGTGTAGTCTAAGAACACAGTAGTAGTAGACATGTACAGCATCTCTACAACTAGGATACCTTACCTTACAACCATACAAATGAAAACAGGGTAACACATTGCTTCATACAGACACAGACATTGGGGTATAGTAAAAATTCTTAAGGTTTTTAGAAAAAAAATAACTCACTGGTTTTAGCATCTGGATCTGGAATTTAACTACACTGGACATACAAAACACCTTTCAATACTTGTAGAAAGTAAACAAGTCCCATCTTTGGAGTGTCTTGTTCATCTAACAAAACAGTCATGTTGAGTGCACATGAGGTATACCAGAACTCTACTTAGCATCCCTAGCTGTGTCCCTCAAATGTGGTCTATGTACTT
This sequence comes from Mastomys coucha, assembly GCF_008632895.1. NCBI lineage: Eukaryota > Metazoa > Chordata > Mammalia > Rodentia > Muridae > Mastomys > Mastomys coucha. The sequence continues at coordinate 58,268,315 of NW_022196913.1, forward strand.
GTATAGCCAGGAATTGTTGGCTACCTCCTCTATCAGACATAAAACTGTGCATTGCTCTTTCTACTCATTTACTTAAAATGTGCACAAAAGTGTTCATATGCCCATGTAGCTATGCAGTTTACCTCTTAGCATTTGTTTACAAAGTAGCTTCTTAAAGTGGTGTGGAAACTCTCCTTCCTTTCCTATTTCATGGTCTAGTTTGAGAAGAATTGGTGTTAGTTCTTCTTTGAAAGTGTAGTAAAATTCACCAATGAATTCATTTGGACCTGGATCTCTTTTAAGTATGAAAGTTCTTAATTAGTTTCTGTGCCACTGATTGTTACATATCTGCTTAAACTGTTTATCCTATCATGATTTTTAGACATCAATAAATCAACCCATTTATCTCAGAAACTCCAAGTTTTTTAGATAAGATTACTGATTTTCTGATTTTCAACATGGTGTTGGCTGCACTGGCTCCCATTTAATCCCGTTTGATGCTATGTATACTTTCTCTTTTTTCTTTCTTCTCTTGTTAGTTTTGCTAGCGTTTTGTTACCTTGTTTATCTATTCAAAGAACCAACTCTTTGTTCCATTGATACTTTGTCTTACACTGGAGTTTTTAGCTTATTTTTACACTTCTTTAATGGCTGCTCCCGACCTGGTTTCTGTCTACCTACTAACCTGTGGTTTGTATTGATTCTCTTTGCTAGAGCTTTAAGGTGAACCATTAAGTTATTTGTTCTTAAGGATTGAAATGGATATCTTAAGGATACAAATTAAAATTTTAATACTGCATTACTGCCACCATTCTCAGAAAAGCTCCAGGTTTTAAGGTATAGGAGCAAATTGTGCAGCGTAACTGCTTAAGCTAGGCCAGGCTGAGGACTACTGTCAGACCTACGGTACGTGGCAGCTCTGTTCTCAAGCATGTCCTAGACCTTTGAGGCTTCTTTTTAAAATTTAAAATGTAATTACCTCATTTCCCTCCACTCCCCTTTCTTCCTCCAACTTCTATGTCCCTCCCCAATCCTGAAGGACCCCATGGAGTCCTTCAAATCCTGGCCTCCTCCTCTTTAATTGTTATTGCCACACACACATATACATGCAACCCACTGGGTCCCTCTAATGTTGTTTGCTTGCATATGATTTCAGGGCTGACCACTTGGTACTGGATAACCAATTAATGGGGGTATCCCTAGCAAGACTAAATCTACCTGTCTCTGCTGGCTTTAGTTACCTATTTTGTCTAGGTATAGGACCCATGCGATTTCCCCCTTTACTGTTAATGTTATCAGCTTGTCTTAGGATTTATATTGCTTTGACAAAACACCATGACCAAGGAAGCAAGTTGGGGAGGAAAGGGTTTATTTGGCTTACATGTTCACATTGCTGTTCATCATCAAATATGTCAGGACAGGAACTCAAGCAGGGCTAGAACCTAGAGGCAGGAGCTGATTCAAGAGCTATGGAGGGGTGCTACCTACTGGCTCGGTCAGCCTGCTTTCTTATAGAATCCATGAGTACAAGTCCAAGGATGGAACCACCCTCCCCCATTGATCACTAATTTCAAAAATGCCTTATATATAGCTGGATCTCATGGAGGCACTGCCTCAACAGATGCTTCTCTCTCTGTCTCTATCTCTGTCTCTGTCTGTCTCTGTCTGTCTCTCTCTCTCTCTCTGATGATTCTAGCTTGTGTCAAATTGACACACAAAACCAGCCAGTATGCAGGTCTTGCTCAAGCAACCACATTGTTGAATGAAGCTTCCCTATTGTACTGGCTGGTTTTGTGTGTCAACTTGACAAACGCTGGAGTTATTACAGAGAAAGGAGCCTCCCTTGAGGAAATGCCTCCATGAAATCCAGCTGTAAGGCATTTTCTCAATTAGTGATCAAGGGGGGAGGGCCCCTTGTGGGTGGTGCCATCCCTGAGCTGGTAGTCCTGGGATGAGCAAGCAAGCAAGGGGAGGTAAGACAGTAAGCAGCATTCCTCCATGGCCTCTGCATCAGCTCCTGCTTCCTGACCTGCTTGATTTCCAGTCCTGACTGCCTTTGGTGATCAACAGCAATGTGGAAGTATAAGCTGAATAAACCCTCTCCTCCCCAACTTGCTTCTTGGTCATGACGTTTTGTGCAGGAGTAGAAACCCTGACTATGACACCTATTATTTCTTGGAGACAATCTCACAGCAGATTCCCTGGTCATTTGGCTCTTACAATCTTTCTCCATATTCCTCCACTCTTTTCCCTGAGTGTAGGCCTGTGATGTATCCAGTGGGTCTGGGAGCTCCGGGGCTAACTGTTCTCTTCAATTTGATGGGTTGCAGTTTTCTGTAACAGCCTCTTTTTATGGCCAAGACAAGCATTTTCGATGAGGATTGGGAGCTACACTTACCTGTGGGTATGAGGATCAATACTTAGATGTGATCAGGAATTGTGCTGGGTTAGTAAGTCAGACCTCTGATTCCTGCTGAAGGTGGTCAGGGCTGTAAACTGTTTAAGACTGCCTTCCCCCACTTACACCAGGAGCTTACGGCACATTGTATGTTCAGTTTCATTCAATTCTAGCAATGCTTGTCTCGTCTTTTCTTTTCTTTTCAATAGCCTGTTCATTGTTCAGCAGTGTGCTATTTAATCTCCATGAGGTTGTGTCCACTACAGTGTCTCCTAAGGATTTTTAGTCTCATTCCATTGTGATTAAGTAGAACACACAGAATTATTTCAGCCTTCCTATCTTTGTCAGAACTCGCTCTCTCCTAAAATATTATTATTTTAGAGAGTGTTCCATCGGCTATGAGGAAAATGTGTATCCTCCTGTATGTGGACAGAATAGTCTGTAGATATCTGTCAAGTCCCCTTTTATCTGTGATGTAATTTATTGAAGATATTTTGTCGGAATGACATATCAACTGGTGAGAGTGGGGTAATGAAGTCACACAGTAACCCTAGTCCCCTGGGGTTAGTCTATGAATTTACAACTAGTGGTATTTTATGCAATTGTGTCTGCTTGTGTTTAGAGTATGAATGCTTAAAGTTGTAAAGCCCTTTTGATGGACTGTTAGCTAACCAGTATGAAGTCTGTTGTGCATCCCCTCTCATAGTTTTAGTTTGGAGCTTATTCTGTCAGATACCAGAACAGTGACCCCTGCTTGTCTCCTAGGTTCAGTTTATTTGAATAAGGCTTCAGTTTGCTTTCTTCTGATGGGATAAACGCCACAAATAAAGCAAGGCAGGGAGGAAATATTTGGCTTACAGGTTACATACAGTCTATCATGAAGGGAAGCCGGGGCAGGAACTCAAGGATAGAAATGGGAGCAGAAGCCACAGAAAAACACTTTTTTCCTGGCTAGCCGGACTATTACATTAAGCTATTAAGCCCAGGACCCTCTGTCTACCAGCAGCTCCTGCCTAGGACACCCACAGGACACCCACAGGTTTATTCTTCCTCCATTAGCAATCAGTCCAACCAGACAATCCAATGGAAGCAACTTCTCAATAGAGATTCCCTCTTCCCGGGTGCATCAAGCTGACAACTAAGATCATATGTCACAGATACGGTGTACCATCTTTTCTCCCTAGGGAAGTACTGTTCTCTGCTGTCTGTTGCTGTGACAAACATTAAGATCAAGGGTGACTCAGGGAGGAGAGGATTTGTTTAGCTTACACATTACAGTCTGTCCTTGAGGAAAGCTGTTGGAGGAACTCATGGCAGGAACCTGGAGGCAGGAACCTGAAGGCAGGAAACGAAGCAGTGGAGCCGTGCTGTATGCTGGCCTGTGCTCTTGTTCTTATTCACTCGATTTTCCTATACAGCCAGAACCCCCTACCCAACCCCCTTGCCCATAGATGGCACCACCCACATTTGGGAATTGAATTTCAGAGAGGGAAAGTCACTTGCACAAGCGCGCACACAACTAACAAGTAGCAGAAGTAGGAGAAGAGACAGGCAGTGAGTCTCCAAATCTAAGTGGTGTGATTTTTTTTTGTCCCTTTGTGGTTAGTAGTTCATGCTTTGGCATTGGATAACTGCCTTCAAATTCCTAACTAATTCTAACAGGCTTTGGGGTGATATTTCTGCCCATCTCTAGTTGGCAGGAGGATGAATTGAATGCTTTTGCTTCTCGTTGGCCTGACAAGAATTCAGAAAGGTGGCAGGTATGGCTCGATCTCTGCTCTCTTCCACAAGGCTTCTCTGTTCTTGCTCCTCATCAAGCTCAGAGGCCCAGACAGTTGGACAGCCCTCCCCGCTCACCCTTTAATCACACTGCCTGGAGTAAGGCACATGCAATGACTGAACAAAACAGCCTGGAAGACCTGCATAGTGGTGAGAACCATGAGGTGACCCCAGGAAAGAGGATCCTGGGGAGGGGCTACTGTTGCATTGGAGTCTTGCCCATCTCTGGTGGGTTCTTTCACTTGTCCAAGCTCCAGTTTGCTCAGAGGTAAGCCGCAGCCTGGAGCTCATCCTTCCTGGAGCCATTGATGCATTTAGACTTCATACATGAAATTTCCCTTAGAAAGCAATGAATGTCCAGGCAGCTGTCTCCCTTTCTACTTTTTCCTGCTTAGCTTTCTTCTCCCTTACTCTCTGACCTTCAGTTTCTCCACCTATAAAAGAAGACACACCATAAGTTCTCACCCCTGTCGTTGTAAAGCGTAGATGAATGTGTTGCATAAACTCTGAGGTGCTGGGCACATCAGTCAGAACTGAATCAGCCACAAGTCTTTGGAAGTACAAAACGCATTTGATTTTCCTGCCAGAGAGGACTCGGTCCATTCTGCCTGCAGCTTGGAGGGGTCAGAGGCCAAGGGGTGTGGTGATTCCTTGGCAAGAAAAGAAAAAAAGATGAAGAAAATTTGAATGCACCTTTCTTTAACATTGTATCAAGGAAGAAATGGCTTCAGTTGAATGTATCCAAAGAAATTACCCACAGTTACAGGGTCAGAACACTGAGCTGTGGATGTCTCTATAGAATGTATTTGCACATTAGGCTTTACTCCTGCTTTGTATATTTTTGAAAATTTATAGTTAGACACAGGTTTCTGTCTATCTGTTTATCAATCATCTGTCTATCATTTATTATCTATCAATCAATCATTTATCTATCTATCTATCATCATTTAATGTTTGTCATCTATTTATCATCCATCTCTCAATCATCTATCATCTAGCTATATGCCTATCTCTATCTATCTATCTATCTATCTATCTATCTATCTATCTATCTATCTATCTTCATCATCATTATCATCATCATTTATTATCTGTCATCTATCATTTATCTATATATCTGTCATCTATCTCTCAATCATCTATCTATCATCATTTATTATCTGTCTGTCATCTATCATCTATCTATCTATCTATCTATCTATCTATCTATCTATCTATCATCTATCATCTATTGTACTGGTTGGTTTTGTGTGTCAACTTGACAAACGCTGGAGTTATCAAAAAGAAAGGAGCCTCCCTTGAAGAAATGCCTCCATGAGATGAAGCTGTAAGGCATTGTCTCAATTAGTGATCAAGGGTGGGAGGGCCCATTGTGGGTGGTACCATCCCTGGGCTAGTAGTCCTGGGTTCTATAAGAAAGCAAGCTGAGCAAGTCAGGGGAAGCAAACCAGTAAGTAACATCCCTCCATGGCCTCTGCATCAGCTCCTGCTTCCTGACCTGCTTGAGTTCCAGTTCTGACTTCCTTTGGTGATGAACAGCAATGTGGAAAGTGTAAGCTGAATAAACCCTTCCATCCCCAACTTACTTCTTTGTCATGTTTGTGCAGGAATAGAAACCCTTACTAAGACATCTATCTGTCTGTCTGTCTATCTATCTATCTATCTATCTATCTATCTATCTATCTATCTATCATTTATCTATGATTTATTTATCATCTCTCAATCATCTATCTATCCATCATCTATCTCTCAATCATCTATCTATCTGTCATCATTTATGATCTGTCTGTCATCTATCTATCTATCTATCTATCATCTATCTATCTATCTATCTATCTATCTATCTATCTATCTATCTATCTATCTATTTTCTTTACCAGATCTTTTTTCCTTCAGTCAGCACTTTCGTGTGTTAGCAAAAGAGCCATACATATCCCCCAGGGGATGTAAATTGTTCCCTCCTTCAAACACAAAAGACTTTGAGGACTGTAGATGATGCATCCAGAGAGACAGTCATTGTTGAGCTGGAAAGTGCTTTAGTTCATCTACGGATGCTTTCACTGTCGATTTTATAACTTCCGCCCACACATCAAAGCCCTAACTGAAGCTGGTCTGTGCTACGAATCCCCCCCGACAGGTTATTTAAGCCAGCAGACAGGTCCTCTGAACCTGAACTCTTCTTCCTGAATCCCTATGTGGCAGCAGATGACCTGGAGCTTCCACATCTTCCTCTCATGAGATTTTGTGGCTTCCTTGGAGACAGGAACCGCTTCTCCTAGCCTTGAATTAGCATTCAATGTGAGGTCTGTCATAGAAAATGGATTATCCAGTGAAATCTATGTTCCCATTATAATAGACAAGCAGACAACATGGGTGCTGGAGACTTGGGGCAGGAGACTGCACTAAAGGAGGGCAGATGGGGAGGGTGACGCGTAACTTTCCACAGACAGCCACTGTCTACTTTGTTTCTCTGTTCTTGGGATAAACACGAGGGGTCAAGGCAGTTTGAAGAGGAGAGGCCTTATTTCATCATACAGCTTACAGTCCATCATTGACGGAAGGCAAGAACCTGGAAGGAACTGAGGTAGAGACCACAGAGGAGTGCCGCTTACTGACTTGTTCCTCATGGCTTGCTCTGCTTGCTTTCTTATAGAATGAAGGACCACCTGCTCAGCCCACAGTGGGTTGGGCCTTCCCATATCAACCTTCAAACAAGAAAATATCCCACACATATGACCACAGGGCAGCCTGATGGAGTGGGTCTGATTCCTTAAGGCTTTCTCTTCCCAGTCCCTTCTAGTTGGTGTCCAGATGACAAAAACTAACCACACAGCCACCAACTTATGGCACTGAATAAACACCAGCAGTAACTGTCTACCACAGAGTGTGAGGGTTCATATCTTTGTGTGTAAACTCAGTGAGAACAAGGACAGGAGTGACAAGACATTTCCAAAATCTCTAAAGTTGTCTACAGGCAGCAGTAAGAATGGTTTTGCACATTTGACCTCATGGGTGTGTTTCTCAGTTCTCCTGGCATGTGTCATGGACCCTAACCTCCATGTCCACCAGTTCTCTCCTTGAAGAAGTAAAATCTCATGTCTCCTTATAACTGTGTTTTCAAAACTGGATCCCACTCCTTGTGGTGGCGGTGAAAGAATTCTGAAGTCTCCTGCATCCTCTCTGCATCCATTTGGTTACATACATGATTGCTTTGGGCTCGAGGGTCCCCTGTCTGTGGGGACTTACTCATCAACTGAAATATCATTGCTTTGCCTGGGTGAGACAACATTTTCCCAGTAGTCAAGGGGCTAGCAGCATTTCCAATTTATGTATCCTTTTGTATAAAGAGATCTCGTTAACCGCTTTGCTCATGAGAATGTGAATCTAGGAAACACCACACAAATCCACACACTAGCATTTGTAAACATCAAAAGACTCAAACAAATAACTTTAAGACAAAAAAGAAAAGTGTATGCTTGTGTCCTGTCATCAGACTTCAAAAAAAAAAACAGGCTTGGATATGACTCAGGGATGGCCAAATGAACTGTGGGGAGGGATGCTCATAGCAGAAGGTGGATGCTGGACTCTTCTGTGAATTGGTAGGCCAAAGGGAGGGCCCTGGAGTGTGTACTTGTAAACATTACTTGGGTGATTTAGATGTGGATTTCTAATCGATGAGCACTTACCTATGTAAACATACGTGCACACATACTATGCTTCATACATTACAATGCAAGGAATTCATTCTAAGATCCCAAGGTAACAGTGAGATTTGAATGAGACTCTATGCCCCAAAGCTATTGAGGCGTCTCTGTCATGCTAAATTTAAAGACACACAGACAAGGTTTGGCTCCTATTGAGAGAGACATAAACAAATAAAAAAAGTGGCAAGAGGGGATCCAGCCTCAGTTACTTAGCTAAGTGCCCTGGGGAGGAAGCACACACATTAGGGATAATTAGAGGAAGGGAATTCTCACTCCAATTTGAGTGAGAAATATAAGCTTGCCACTTAGGTCAGGCAACGGCAGCAGACACAGAGAGAGGAGGCAAGGAAGAAGCTCAGATGGGGTTTCAAACGTAATTTTTGAATCTCTTTTGAACTGGGCTATCTGAGTTTGAATCCCACTCTGCTCACACAGTAATCATGGGTGCCAGTTCCTGAGGGACTTAATGGTCTTCTTGATAAAATGGAGTTTGCAACCTTATTCTCAAGAGATGGCAGATTACACGAGATGATTTTGTAAAGTGGCTTTTTCTCCCTGGCCTTTGAATAGCACCAACCTGTGGGTTTCCATGCTGGCACTCTGAGCCTGTCCACGTCATTCACTTCTCTACTGCTTCACCTAAAATGGTGGAAGATCATCATACACGTTTGCTGTGCGTGGATCCCAAAGGCTCACATGTTGAAGGTTTGACTCCTGCCTGGGGATACTAATCTCTGAGAGGTGATCAGATCACGAGGGCTGTGACTCAGTCAGTGAATTAATCCATTGGTGGATTTACCACCTGGTGATGTTATTGAAAAATGGTTGAAAATGTGAATTCTGGCTCGTAGTAAGAGGAGGGCACTGGGGCATGTCTGTGAAGGGTGTTTCTTGTCCCTGGTTTCTTGCCCATCAAGTGGTGAGCGGCTTTGCTTGCTGCCTCTTCTGCTGATCTGCTCTGCCCTCAAACAGTGGAGGCAGATCAACATGTTCTCATACAATAAGCTGAGATAAATATTTTCTCCAACAATTTGTGTTCCTAAGGCATTTTTGTCATTAGCTGAAAAGCCAGCTAGCACAGTATATCAGGGGTACTTACAAAGCTTAAATGATAACGGATACATATGAAATACCTAGTTCAAGTTCTGATGCACATTCAGTCCTAGGCGCCCGTTCAACAATCACATGTAGTAACTGTTCTGCAAAGTGCTCAGGGCACTGTAGCTCATAGTGGGCATTCTGATTCCTCCTCTCTTGTGTTTCTGCTGGAATGGAAAGGCTCAGGAACCACACAGCTCTGGGAGGAAGCCTCCTTAGCAGAGACCCTGCAGCTCCCAAGGGAGGGGATTCCCCACTGAGCGGAGGAGCTCAGGAGCCTTCGCCTAGCTCCTTCTCTTCATTTCTTTCTCTTCTTCTCTTCATTGCTTTTTGTCTTCTTCTGATGAGAAAGTCACACCAGGAACCAAATCTCATGAGAGAGATTTATTGGAGGGGCCAGAGTGTAGAGGGACAAATCCAGGGATGGCTGCCCTCTGCTCCCAGGAGCAGACAGCCAGGAATTGGACAAAGGGCAGGGCTTATATAGGACTTTTTAAGGGGCGGAGCTTTTCAGGGTAGGGATTTCCAGATAGAGGATTAGTGAGATTTCAAGTTCTGAGTTTGGGGAGCTCAGTCAGGGACTGGTGGGTTTTCCTGTTCTGGGATTGGTGGGGTTTTCCTGCTCAAGGATTGGTGGCTTGTTTTCACCCCTTTTCACTACATCGGGCCCATGGGTTAGGACGGCAAGTCCTTCCTGGCTGCAGGAGGCTTTGGCTGAGGTATCATGTCTGTAGGGATGCCCTGAGAGGCCAGAGAGGAGGTGCTACCACTGTGGACAGCTTCTGAGGGACAGTTCCTATGGTGGTATTTCATGAAGACTGTAGGATGTAGGTTGTAGGTAGAAAGGAGATGTGTGTACAGTAGAGAGTTCCTGTGATGGATATAGGCTGAGGAGGTGTCCTGGTGCCACTGTTTTGACAGGAGCTGCCATTTTGACAGGAGCCGCCATTTTGACAGCTCCTGAAGGGATATTTTACAGCGGCCGTAGGCTGGTGTGGGAAGGAGAGGGATGCTTTGATGGCTTTTGCAGCATGCAGCTAAGAGGCTACAGGGAATTCCCCTTCAAATCTAAGCCACACAGTTATGACTGAAATGCAGTGTGGGGACTGGGTTAGAAGGCCCCAAACTTGCCCACTCAAGCCGATGTCCAACAAGAGGATGCTCCCATTTGTTCCAGCTGAGCTCTATCCAGCAGAGGTCCAGACCATCCCGGACAACAAGCTGGCATGATTTCCTTCTGAGAGAGAAGCAGGCCCACTCTCAGAAGAGACCTTAACTGCCCTGTCTATTCCATGGACCGGCATCCTGGCATATGCAACGGCATTACTAAACAGGGGGCTGGCACCGTATGGTGAGAATTTGAACTTACGTGGCCCATATCAACAGGTAGTTCAGTTATGCTTGTGAGTGAGTGTCATGCATGCTGGAAGTAGGCAGGGCTAAAGGCAAGATGGGACACCAGTGATCATCTCTACACCCCAGACCCAAGTGTTTCATTTTCTCTTTATCAGGCCTAGTAAAGGCCACAGACAGACAGTCCTTGTCCCTTGAACCAAACTCACTGAGGGGTAGTCAAGAATGGTGACTAAGTGCCTGCAGCCTGTTTCTCTAACCCTGGAACGTTGATATGGGCAAGGAAGTGGCCTGTCCGAAGTCAGGGCCGTTTTGGAATTGAGTGCCAAGGCCTGGTCTGTCTTGTTGACAAACCATTGTAATGGAGAGCCTGCAGGTCATGGATACTCACCCAGTGGTGTGGTGGCAAGCTGCCTTCTGTCAATTCAAACCTGTAACAGCAAGTTATGTTCCAAGGCATCACCCAGGAAATTCTATTGTAGGAAACCCTATGACGTTTGAAAGTGACTGGAACATGACAGGATTTCATGCATACAGGTGTAGAGTTGAATTCATCCTGAGTGTCCAGAGGGAACTTGGAGAGCAAGAAGGGTGACAAAGAACAGAAAATTAATGGCTTAGGATGGCCAGCCTGAAAAACCCACGGAGCAAAAGACCCTCATGGGCATGCAAGAGGGTTTAGAGAAATCTGGGCTTCCTGTGCATATGTGTGTGTGGTATGTGTGTGTGTGCGCACACACGCATACGTGCATGCCTACATATGTGTGTGCCTGTGTGTCGTAACACAAGGAGCTTCTAAACCTCTGCACTTTGAGTCCTCTACCTACACTGGACCCTGTTCTTTGTTCTCGTGGCTTCAGGAGCAGCAGATTCATAACTTAATGTGTCAATGACTTTGAAATGGAAATGCGAGCTGGAGCTTAAACCCAGTCACAGACCTGTGTGTAACACAGGGCCAGGGAGACTGCTCACAGACTGCACGTGCTCGTGGGGAGGGCTGTTTTGTTTGTTTTGTTTTAAACTGAAGTGTCTTCTTGGGGTTTTCCTTGACTGCAGTCCATTTATCTGAGTAGCTCCCACCTCCCTCAACCTCCCCCCTCTCTCCCCCGACCCCCTGCCCCTAGCAGTTGCCTTACGCTGCTCTGGAAGTTCCATTTTCATGTCTAATTGCCTTTCTTCTCTGTCATTTTCCAAATTAGACAAGAAGTAAGCATATTTTAAGACTTTTTTTTTTTCTTTTTGTCTAGTTAGCTGAAAGGCAAGAGCCTCAACTTTGGGGAGGCGCCAGTCTTGGGCAAGGACAATCTCTGCCCTGAGCCCAGGAACACTGGGGAGAAATGGCTGAGTTCGGATTGTAGGGGTCATGGAGAGCATCCTGAGCGAGCTGGAGGCAGGAGACTTTAATATTCATCAGCAAATCCTCGGAGTGTGAAAAGTCAGGTCTAATCTTGTAAAAATCTACCCTACAGGTCCTAATGGAAACTGACACCCAGGGGTTCTCTCAAGCTCCAACCTCCTCATTCCCAAACTGACCGGAGGAGTGTAAAGAACGCTCCCTGCACGTTTAATATTTCTAACGTGCGGCTTGCCTCGTAGCCTCCGGAGAAGGACAGGTATTCATTTCCATAGATTACTTTTTAACCATTTTTTTTTCAGAGTGGGGGTGGGGGTGGTGAAAGAAAACAGAGACAGAACAGATGCCTCCAGCCCTTTGATCAACGGCTCTGCAGACAAGCAGGCTGCCCGCTAGCACCTCTGTAACTACAGCTTGCCAGCAAGAAAATGAGTAGCTTTAGCTCTGCAATTACAGTGCCTGCTGAAGGCCTGTCATCGCAGCCAGGAGGACCTGATCCCAGCAGCTCTGCTGCCCCAGAATTACAACTGCTGGGCACAAAGTTAAATATCCCCTGGGATGGTGCAGCTTCATATAGGCCCAGAAGTTCAAGCCAGCCCTCCCCGACCCCTCAGCCACTATAAATATGAAAAACTGAAAGCAAGCATGCAGGGTCGGCCAGGCAGACAGAAGGGATAGGGAACAGGAGACAGTGGCCTTATCGCCCACCCGGGAGTTGGGAATGCAACTGTGCCTATGTGGGACAGAAAGATAGAAAGCATTAACTTTCTATTGGTTTGGATCAAATAGGAAAACATAGTAATATGACTGCCTAAGGCAGTTTATGTGACTCACCTGATCCCCCAATATCTATACTAGATACATCATTCATATGCCTACTGTCTTGAGTCCTCAATCTTTGGCTCTGCCCCTTCCTTTGCTTGTGTGATGGGCACCCGGACTATCCATAAACAACCCAGGTTCCTGCCTCTCTGTCTCTGTAATTTCTACTCTTTCCTCTTTGAGCCCTCTCCTTCCCTCGCTGTTTCTCAAGTGACTCTCCTTTCAGGGATTCCTCTTCAGAAGCCTCAGAGACACTCTGCTGTGGCCCTGGCAGGCCGTGGAGCCTATCTGGGTTCCTTCCCACAGAGACACTCTGCTGTGGCCCTAGCAGGCCGTGGAATCTATCTGGGTCCCTTCCCACAG
>NW_022196913.1:58281184-58293684 GCF_008632895.1 Mastomys coucha
CAGGCCGTGGAATCTATCTGGGTCCCTTCCCACAGAGACACTCTGCTGTGGCCCTAGCAGGCCGTGGAGCCTATCTGGGTCCCTTCCCACAGAGACACTCTGCTGTGGCCCTGGCAGGCCGTGGAACCTATCTGGGTTCCTTCCCACAGGGGTCTCATTCACTCACTGTGAGCTCCTTAGTTTTGAGGGTTTGGTCATGCTGGACACCGTGGCAGAAACAGGCAGAACTTGGAAAAGCTTCGATTAGATAAACAAGACAAATGGTAAATTTTCAGAAGAGAAAATGGAAGCTCACAGAGATTAGGTGGATGGGCACGCCAAAGGTGAAACTGAGGCCTAGGTCTGCCTGAGTACAAAGCCAATCTGTCTGGAAGGGAGGGAAGGTTCACTTCTCAACTAGACACTGTGGTACCTGGACCATCGGGACTGGAGCAGGGAACAGACAGGATCAGATGCAGAAATCTCCAGGGGCATCCGCAAAACTTGGGCACTGAGCTTCCAGAGTCAAAGTGAAAGGCAGACTCAGTGCATGCCATATCAGGGTCAAAAATAAAGACAGGATGCTCTCTATTAATCCATGCTTCAGGGCCAGAGAGAATGCCCATTGGCTTTGAATCGCTAAGCATCCATTCTATCTCTCTGGGCTCGTTTCTCTGCTGCACCCTGGGCACAGATTAGAGGTTTCTAAGGCTTATTCCAGGCCCGTTTGTTAGAACGGAGATTCAAGCTCTGGCTGTCACTGCTTCATGGTAGCCTAGGCCATGCAATGACTCCTGCCCTCTGTAACCATGCTGCTGGGGCAGGTGTGTGATGAATCAACCCTTCTACCCCAAGGCTGCCCTCCTGTTCTCTGGCAGCATCTGGCTTGAGTTCCTCAGGCAACTCCCGAAGAATGTGCAGAGAGGAGCTGGTGATGAAGACCAACTGCAGACACAACAAGACACTGGTATTCTTTGGCTCCACGAGGCCGGGATGGTGGAGGGGGAACTCTCATGACTTTCCATGGCTTCAGCGATGACAGCTCCTAGTAAAGTCACAGATGGCTCCAGCCAGTCCCCCTGGGGTATGGGTTTTCTATTCATGTGGCTTTTACTTTTATTCCTCTCTGCTCATCAGCAGAGATCCTTTTATTTTAAGAACAATGTGAGAGGACAGCTGGGGAACTGCTGGCTTTACTTGCTGAGATTCTTTTGACATTCGCTCATTGCTTCGTAATTGCATCTCCGACTCTGTCTTCTCCCACAAATTAGGGTGATAGCTCAGTTCCAGTTCTTCCCTGGCTCATTCATTTGTTGATTCACTTAAATAAGTGGTTACTTGTGCCCGAGGAGATGGGGAGGAAGCCGCATTAGCCTCAATGTACCGTGTCAGGCGCTCATCAGATGACCAGAGCAGGCCCAAGTGTGCACTGCACACCTACTGTGCACCAGGCGTTGGCCCGAGTTCTGGATTTACCCTTGGAGCAACCTAGTCTTGAGAGCTGATGCCAGGTTGGAGAATGCCAAGGTTAAACAATAAGTAATCAGAAATCGGCAACACCACCAGTGAAAAGGGCCAGGGAGAACGGCACACAGAGCCTTTGACCCAGAGGACAGAGCAGGCTTATCCCGGGGAAACGCGGCTGGGCCTGGCGGATAAATAGTAGAGTCAGGCAGTGTGCATCTAGTACTAAAAGCAGCTTTGTGAGAATGAGGAACTGAGCCAGGTACTCGTGGCTGGAGCACAGAATCAGGGCCCTCAGTGAAAGATGTGTTGAGGGCAGATCACGCAGGGTTTCATGGCCCATAGCAAGGGGTGAAACCTCGGTACTCTCCTTATTTCTGTTATTATTACTAATTTTGAACCGAAGAGACTGAGTCTCAGAGAGGTTTATTTACTCGGCCAGCAAACACCCATGAGCACCTGCTGTGTATTCAAGGGGAGGCTGCCTCTAGGAGTCGGTGGGCTGGGCTCTTTGATGTGGAACTCTTAAGTAAACAACAAAGGCAGGCTGGGGTCTTGTTCCAAAGTCGTCACTCTGTTGAGGAAGTATCCAGGACTCAGCCTGGGAGAAGAGGTGCCCAGGGATCTTCTCAAATGCTGTTTGTTCATGGGACCCAGACAAGGGACCTGCCACGCCCTACTAAGAGGTTGGCTCTCACCATTGAATTCCTAAAGAGGGGAGCTGACAAAAGAGGGATGGGACTGTGGTCCTGGCTAGCTATGTGACCGAAGGAGAAAGTTCTTTGGTCTTGTCACTGCTGGAACAACCGTAGATCCACACTCTAGTGCCATTCCTGTCTTTGTAGATTAAAAAATGGTCAAAGAGATGGCAGAAAGCCATCTTCAACCTTTGTTCCTGCTCAACTGCAGGCTGTGAGCAACCTAGGGTGAGACAGGAAAGGATGTACCACAGAACCCATGCGCTCCTGAGAAACGAACCACCTATAGTCCACCTACTGTTTCTTTGTTGCTGTTTTAGGTTTTGTTTCTTCTTTTTCTTTTTCCCAAGGAGGTGGGAGGTTGGGTGAGACAAGGTCATACTTTGTAGCTCAGGCTGGTGTTACTTTGTAGCTCAGGCTGGTGTGGCGGGAGGGGGTGCCTTAGCCAGCCCATGCTGAGGCACCACTCCCACTCAGGTACCAGCTATACGGTGGGTCTAGTATAAAATAAAGTTTATTTGGGGCATGGGAAGGGGGTGTGGAAAAGAAAGGGGACAGAGAGGGACAGAAAAAGAGAGGAGAGAGAAAGAAGGGAAGAGGCCGGCCAGGAACATGTAGAGAGGGGTTGGGGCGGGGAGAGGATAAGAGGCCAAATAGAGAGGCATGCTGTGGAGGGGGAGGGGCGTAGAGGGGGGACCGAAAGCCTCAACTGTTGTCTTTTAATAGCAACCCAGTCTCTAACCTGGCTGTTGCTAGGTAACTGTTGGGTAGAGCCTAGAAGAAATGTTAACACAGGCTCCACTTGATTGTCCAGGATTGTCCTGAAGTCAAGGTGATCCTCCTAGATTTGCCTCCAAAGTACAGGGGTCCCAACCATGCACCATCATGTTTAGCTGAACCATTGTATTTTGAGGTACTCAGTTTTGGGGTGTTGCTATTCATCAATAGCTGAAACTCCACTGAGTGTGCCCCAAGAGAGAGGGGTCTAGAGTGACCTGCATCAACAGTTCTTTGAAGAGAACACATGAGCAGCAAACAAGCATATGAAGAACTGATCGAAAGTGCCAGCCAGCACAAAGTGCCATCAAAACCACAGTGAGGTGCCACTTCACTCCTCTTGGCTAGCACAAGTCCAGGTACTTCTGTGTCACTGTGACGGACTACCTGACGCAACGCTCTAGGGAGGAGAGGTTAATCCTGGGCTGCCATTCCAGAAAGGCTTGCATCCTCTCATCAAGGCAGCATGGTGGAGTTCCTGCTGGCAGGAGTGTGTGGCAGGGGAGAAACCAGCGGGAACCCTGAGAACCAGGAGTGAGCACAAACTCCAAAGACCCACACCTAGTGGCCCCATTCCACAAGCTGGGACTCCGCTCTAGCAGGTTCCACGGCCTTCAAAATGCTGGCCCGAGCTGGCTGCTGAGTTTTCAAAAACTTGAACCTGGGAGGGACATTGCAGATTTAAACGCCAGCTGCCGTTTTTTCAGAGCAGGCCACGGGAACTAGAGTACGTGCTGGTGAGGGAATGAAGAAGTAGGGACAGAGAGAGCTCAGCCATGTGGGAAGTGACACGGTCTTCAGATGCTAAATATAGAGCTGTAGAAGGGGGTAGGTATCTCGTTTCTGGTCACAAGCCAAAGGAACTGAGCCAAGACAATTTGGGTTATCTGCATCCCCTCATCACTACAGTACCACTCCTAAAAGGCAAGGTCTGGTGGAGCCTGGTTATCCACTGATGTGTGAATGGATGAATTAGGGGAACAGATGGGTACCTGTGATGTAATATTACCCTGCCTTAAAATGTAAAGAATTCCCATGTCTTGTGGCAACATGGATAGGCATGGAAGACATTACATATAATGGCATAGGAAACAGACCAGTTACTGCATCTACCGGGGATCTCTAAGCTAAGCCAAGCTCACAGAATCAGATGGAGGAGTAGTTGCCCTCAGCTGGGGGGTGGTTTCCTTTTCATCAGATTCCTAATGAAATTAAGAATAGATTCCTGGGGTAGTCTGAATGAGAAATGGCCCCATAGGCTCAGGAAGTTGAATTTACTCAGTACTCAGTACTTAGTACTCAGTACTCAGTAAATGTCCCCATAGGCTCAAGAAGTTGAATGTACTCAGTACTCAGTGAATGTCCCCATAGGCTCAAGAAGTTGAATTTACTCAGTACTCAGTATTCAGTTAGTGAATATTCCCCATAAGCTCAGGAAGTTGAATGTACTCAGTACTCAGTACTCAGTACTTAGTACTCAGTACTCAGTACTCAGTACTTAGTACTCAGTACTCAGTGAATGACCCCATAAGCTCAGGAAGTTGAATGTACTCAGTACTCAGTTGGTGACCCTGTTTGGGGAGGCCCTGGAGGCAAGGCATGTTACTGGTGGGGGCATCTGAGCGTTTTATAGCCATACTGCATTTCTAGTTTGTGTACCAGCTTGCACCACTTGTAGCCCACAATGTAGACAAAACATCTTCCTCTTGTTCCGAGGTGAGTGATGGACTCAGGACCTGTCAGAGGGAGATGGGTATTTCTCTGGACAGTAACTGGTTCCTAAGTGAGCACATACAACTGAGGCTGTCAGAGTTCATTCTCAGGACTCAAGGGGCCAAGAAAGAAAAAGGTGGGTTTTCCCCCAGCCCTGCTACATCTGAAACACAAGAGGAGGTGAGCCCGCAACTGCCAAGTGCTTTCCTGTTACCACATAAAGAAAAACTCATAGAAAAATGGAGCCTGTATCCAAGAAAGCAGAACCATGACGTGGAGAAACAGTGTGGAGCCGTCCTCTGAAGGCTGGAAGCAGTGTGGAGCCGTCCTCTGAAGTAGATGTTGCTACACTGGAAAGGATGCCTGCCATTCTAGAGTGTGTAGTTGGGAGTCTACTACTGTGCCCTGTGAGAGCCATGAAAACCAACTGCTCAGCCCCGTTGCACTGGAGCAGAGGTGATTGACAGCCCTGCTTGTTCTCCACTAGAGCCAACCCCACCCATGAGTGCCCCCAGCTGGTTGCTTTGCTCTAAACTTGCCCAGCGGCCTGGCCCCAGAATACACTGCTGCCCCAGTTCTCTATTCACATTCACACCTCATTCTTTCTATCTCTGTGAGCATTCTGGAAGCCTGACTCTTCCTCTGCTGTAGTTTCAAGAGTTAATGGGACCTGGAAAGGCCTTTGGGAAGCAATGGGGATTAGATGAGGTCTCCAGGACGGGTCTCCTAGGATGGCCTCAGTGGAAAGGCTTACTGAAGCCCCCTCCCCATGTTAGGGTGTAGCACAGGGACCCTAGCTGTGCCTCTGTAGCTGAACGCATTCCTGTTTCTTTCTTTGTCACTCACTTCATCTTGGGATTTTTGTTGGGAAAACAGAAAGATGGACTACGGTACATGTTCGTCAGCTGAAAGGAATAAAATAAAGCCAAATGCCCCCTCCCCCCAAATCCTTCCCTCCACAATGACAGTTCTCAGTATTGGGCAAACTGTGTTATAAGAAGACTAACCACACTTTAAAAATGAATGTTAATTTATCTCTCCCTGTGCTCTGGACCTGACTAGATGACATTATATAGCAGAGGCATCTGACATTTCTAAATAAGGGCCTACCCTTTTCTTCACTTTTGGAAAGGGAAGATATTTCTCAGGGTGGGGTGGGTTACCATTTTCCCCTTGGTCTTTGGACAGAAATAGATATTTCTCATACCCTTTGCCTCACTCAGATCCTACCTCGTCTCCTCTTCCCAAGGAGGTTTTCTACTGATTGTCTGGGTATGTCTGTCCCACTGGCTCCCAGCAGCAAGCACATCTGCACGGGCTCGACGGTAGACTCTGAGGTCTCTTTAACTGGCTCCTGTGTGAGCTGTGTTGGTGAACACAATTGACTTTTGAACCAGCACACCGCTGTGGCCTTTCATGCCTGGGACAGGAACACAGCAGCATCTGGTTTCCTGAAGAACTAATGGAAATCAAATGTGTCCAGGGATGTCTCTGGCCTGGCCCACTTTTGTAAAGGAGTGGTCAGCTACATGGGGCTGTGTCCGGCACTGGCACTGGCATTTCTCAAATGTACGCTGTGTCTGATGATCATAATGGTTGGTATCAATTTCCTTGGGCATCAGCAGAGTAAAAAAAAAAAATATTTAAAAACATATGAGGCATTTCAGGTTATTGAGACACAAACAAAGGGAGAAATGATAGGAAAATAAAGAGGGAAGGAAGGGAAATGGGAGGGGAGTGGAAAGAAGAAAGGAAAAAAGGGGAGCTAATGAGAAAAGACCACACACACACACACACACACACACACACACACACTGCAGTGGAAGCCTTCACCTCATATCACATTTAATTGCCCCAAAGGTCACCACCACTCTGCAGGTGAACCCAGAGCCTCTTGTATGTAAGGTGGAGCCAAGCTTCCAATCCACATGTATGGCTCCACATCTAACATTCTGTAGGCTCTTAATGGCAGGGGTAGAGCCAAGAAGGCACAACACTGACTGCCAACCCAGCCAGAAGCGACTGCTCACTTCTGAACTGACTCCTAGAAATGAAAAATACACCAGCCACCACGCCATCGCCTAGACAGGCAAGGGGGACTGGGTGGAGGATGGGGCAAGCTTCCATAGTGACTGGAGGCCCAGGCATCCTCAGGGCTGTGTTGTGATGGGGCATCATGTGACCACTCACATAGAAGCAGCTCTTGAGATGCCCGCACTTGCCCCTCACCTGAGTGTACACTTTGACCCTACAGTGCCCGCACTTGCCCCTCACTCGAGTGCACACTTTGACCCTACAGTATAACTCTCACCCAGTTACCTACCTTACCTGGGCTTTGCCCTCTTCCTGATGGTGAAGTTTGCAACACAGGCAGTGGTCTTGTCCTTTCTCTCTAGCCTCACTCACTAGAAACAATAATTGTTTAAGAAGCTCAAACTGAAGTGTAATTGTCTCCTAAGTGTCCAGAAATGGGACTTCAGGGCTGGGGATACCGGTGGCTCAGCTCCATTGTTGCTTTTGCCAAAGATCCTGGTTTGGCTCCCAGCACCTGTGTGGAGGCTCACAACCATCTGTGACTCCAGTTCCAGGGGATCTAATGCCCTCTTCTGACCTCTGTGGGCACCAGACATACATGTGACATACATACATACACTCAGGTAAACACTCACACAATATAAATAAATAAATAAATACCGCCTTTAAGAAGCAATCGGGTCCCGAGCTCCGCCTCTCTGCACAGACTAAAGCCACCTGGAGAATGGGCTGGTTACCATAGGAGCTGCTTTGTTGTATGAGGATCAGTCGTTCCGTGTCTTTAACAGGAAGAGAGGCCTTCTAGGCCCCACCCCTCATCCTGGCTTTCTCTGTCTCTGGAACCATGAAGCAATCAGTTTGTCTCCATTATAGATTATCAAGTTGGTGGCATTTGGTTGGTGGCTCTACAGACTAGGGCAAGAGCCCACGGCTATAACCCTTTCAAGTTCACCTCTAAGTCCCCCCAGGCCAGAACCCCATAGCTTCTCTGCACTGGTAACCATGATGCAGCTGTTGCGTGTTCACCCTGGGGCCTGGGTGCTCTGGCCCAGCTTCTTCTAGGATCTGGTGCATCTTTAGTACGTTGGAGGGGACACTCACAAGCCACCACAGAAGTCTTTTCCTCCAGCCAACTGCCACTAAGTCATTTTGTGTCCTACCTCCCCAGAGTTTCGATCCCTGGGCACTGAGTGGCTTCAGGGCACGCTCATCAAAACCATCCCTCCACCTTCAGCCTCACTAGCTCCACAGTTCCAGAAGGCTCCAGCAGGAATCTTGTATTGAGCCCCAAGGACAGACATAGTGGGACCTGTCCCTCCCATCTCCAGCTTTGTCAGAACAAACTCTTTCTCTTAGTAAAATCCAATAGACCCTAAACCACCTCTAAATAGAGTTCTAGGTGGCCTGTTCTTGCCTGTCTGGAACTGGCTCAAGCTTGTCTGGCTTCCAGAGAGGACCCAGCTCAGGCGTGTACCACCAACCAGGATTAGGGATTTTCTTATTACTTTCTCAAAAACAAAAACAAAAAAAAAAACTGAACAAACAAACAAACAAAAAACAAAAACAAAATACACAATAAGCCTATTATAACATGGGCAGGAAAATTATTCCTTTCTGTTGTCTAAATGGAGAGGCTAAGCTTAAACAGTCACATGAGGGTTCTGATGGGGTGTGATGCTTTCCTCCTGCCCCCCACTGCTAGCTTCCATCTCCTCTGTCAGCATCTTGTTCTGCAACTCCGGCCTCTTCAGCTTGCATGACTCCCCAACCTGAGTAGCCTCATCTCTGTAAGAGAAGTTGGGGCTGGCCCACCTTCCTGAGACAGCTCTGATGGCAGACATATGTGAACAGCCAATGCTCACTTGGCTCCCAGCATGCAGAGCCTGCTCTCACAGCCTCAGCTCCCAGGGGATGGGCCAGCACCAGTGACCTCTGAATGGCAGTTTAAACTGTGAGCTGCTCCTCATTCTTCATTTGAGGAATGATCCTTGAACCCTAACTTGGCACTGTTAATGAGCAAGCACTGTAAAAAGGCATCTAATTACACAGGACTCTTGTCAGAATTGGACAACAATGAATATGACAGCCTTGGAAAGTATGGCAAATTTAATCAATTATTACTGTCACCACAAGCCTGTTACTAGGTGGCATTAGAAGCTCCATAGCCACCCTGGCCCTGATTCTCCTGGAGGATTCTCCTTAAGGAGCATCTAAGTCATTGCACCCAGCGTCCTCTGGATGCGGCCAGCATATTTGCTTACATGGGATGCCTTAGGGCTCAGATGAGCGCTGTCCCCTTTGTAGATGAGGGAATTTATAGCCAGAGAGGTGATCCCGTCACTTCAGTATTGTCTGGGGTGGAATGAGCAGCCCCTCCTCAGCAGTGTCCACAGTTACCTATGGGTTAGCAACAGGTAAAAGAACCACCCACGTGTTAGGTCCCTGCTCATCAGACCAGACTATACTTTCAAAGTGACGTGATAAGTTGAATTATGACCCAGGGCCCAGAGGTGTGCAGCCAGCTGTACCCCCTAGTGCTTACAGCCCTGGTAGAGAAATCTGATCCCACTTGTATCCCTGTGAGTGCCGCAGGGCCAAAGATAGGGTTAGGAAGAGACTGCTTTGCAGACGTTGGTGCCCTCTACTGGTAGCATCAAGATATGGAGCTTCAAGGGAGAGGGTGCAGGCTTAAACAAAATCAACATATGGCACCGGTAAGTATCCTCCATTCCGTAATGCCTGGAACCAGAGGTATTTTGTATCTCTGTTTTTAAATTTTACTTTAGAAAAATATAGATGATTAGATATCTTAGGGGTGGGGTCTGTACTGGCCGGTTTTGTGTGTCAACTTGACACAGGCTGGAGTTATCACAGAGAAAGGAGCCTCCCTTGAGGAAATGCCTCCATGAGATCCAGCTGTAAGACATTTTCTCAATTAGTGATCAAGGGTGGGGGTCCCATTGTGGGTGGTGCCATCTCTGGGCTGGTAGACTTGGGTTCTATAAGAGAGGAAGCTGAGCAAGCCCGGGGAAGCAAGCCAGTAAGGAACCTCCCTCCATGGCCTCTGCATCAGCTCCTGCTTCCTGCCCTGTGTGCATTCCTATCCTGACTTCCTTTGATGATGAAAAGCAATGCGGAAGTGTAAGTTGAATAACCCCTTTCCTCCCCAACTTGTTTCTTGGTCATGATGTTTGTACAGGAATAGAAACCCTCACTAAGACAGGGTCCAAGCCTACACAAAAATTATTGATATTTTGTACACACATGGATGAACAGATACTATAAGGACTTTCAATAGCATTGTGTACAAAACACAGTTTCCTTGCATAGATATAGAATTTCCCACTTCTGGCATCAGAATTTAGAACACTTTGCTCTTCCAATCTTGCCAGAAGTGGGAATCACATGCCATTACTTCTAAGTGGTCTCTTCTCGAGCAAACGATACGTCTCCTCAGCTTCAGGTGCGGGCCAATAACCAGGAACCAGGGGGACTCAGGCTCAGTTGACTCACCAGATGGATCATCGTGGCAGGTCAGATGGGTTTCTGCGGTTCTCTCAGGCTCCTGTCACAGCCATCTGATGTTAGTCTCTGTCCCAATACCACGTCCAGTCCAACCAAGACTGTGTTCAAAGGTAAGAAAAGAGCATATAGGTCAGAGGATGCCTCTCTGGTCTTGCTGTCTAGATGTAAGTCAAGGCAGGCTGAGGAAAGTGGATATCAAGTTTCATCTTCGAGAACCGTAGACTGTGTGTGTGTGAGAAGTAAGGAAAAGAGTTATTGATGAAGATCAAACAAATGGTTGAAGATCGAACACCTGTTCCATCCCTGGCTACATGTGCTATTGTTTTTGATGCTCAGAACCACCTCCCAGGGTAAGTACCATTGTCCCATTTTACAGAGACCTTAAACATCCCGCATAGGTGCACGGAAAATCATATGACAGAACGCAGATCTGGACCGAGGAAGCCAGCTTCCACATCTACGAAAAACCACTGAGCCCTCCACTCCCCTGGAAGCAGCCCACAGGGTCCTTTACCCGTCACCCTCTGCGTCTTTCCGGTGCCAGTACCAGCCTGGGACAGGGTGAGCGCTTCACTAGGGATCTGGTAAATTTACGGGCTTCCCGGTAGGCAATAACGTCAGCACCTGCATCTATTCCAGCCACGCTGCGCACGGAGAATGTCTTTGTTTTTTCCCCACTTGGGCAGGAGCTAGGCCAGCCCTCTGCCCCTCTAGCCCCTGCCCCTCTGTAGAGTTCTCTCCTTGGGACCTGGATCTTGCCAAGCATGGGTAGTTCTCATCAGTAACAGAAAGAAGAGGAGCTGATGACCGTCATTGCAGTTAAAGAGCGGACAGGACGCCTGAAAAATACCTAGTGTTATTCCACTAATAGTTCGTAAACATTTTGATTTTATCCCTAAAATTATTGGTTACTATTTTACTTACTGCTTTAATATTTACTGTGTGTATTAGCTGCTTTTCTGTTGTTGTGATAAAACACCATAACCAAGGCTTTTATTTTCCTTTTCTCTTCTTCTTCTTCTTCTTCTTCTTCTTCTTCTTCTTCTTCTTCTTCTTCTTCTTCTTCTTCTTCTTCTTCTTCTTCTTCTTCTTCTTCTTCTTCTTCTCCTTCTCCTTCTCCTTCTCCTTCTCCTTCTCCTTCTCCTTCTCCTTCTCCTTCTCCTTCTCCTCCTTCTCCTTCTCCTTCTGCTTCTCCTTCCTCTCTCTCTCTCTCTCTCTCTCTCTCTCTCTCTCTCTCTCTCTCTCTCTCTCTCTCTCTCATTCTTTTCTTTTTTCTTTTTTGAGGCAAGAGTTTATTTGGGTTTACGGGTCCAAAGGAATGAGTCCATTCTGACTGGAAAGCAAGCTGCTGGCATGGTGGCTGGTAGCAGGGCCTGGAAACTAAGAGGCCACATCTTCAAACATGAATCAGAGAGAGTGAACTGGAAATGGGTCGAGGCTGTGAACTCTCAAAATCCACCCCAGCGACACACTTCCTCCAGCAATCCCAGAGCATCCCTCCAAATTGTGTCACCAACTGGGAAGCAAGTATTCAAAAACCTGAGCCTATTGGGAGCATTTCTCATTCAAACCATCACATCATATATTAGTATTTACTATTTAGTTTTAATTTTTACTATTGTTTTTGCCAACTAAATTCATCCGCATCTGCTAGGTTGGCTGTTAAAATTGATGAAATCATACAGTAGCTATTTTAAGGGAATTTCAAGCCCATTGTGCATTTCCTGAAAAACAACTTTAGTTTTCAAGTACAGAACAAGCTAATGGTAAAGAAGCATTTTGAAATATTTGCTCAGATCTCATTCATGGCCAGGTTAGGAAGAGACAGGCTTGTGTCCCCACCACTTTTCATTTAATCTGTTGTGTTGAGGTAAAGGGAGTATACAGAGAAAAACTTATTTTACACATTTAGGAAGGGAAGGACTCATAGTTTTTGATATAGTATCTCATGTACTTGCTCTGTAGCCAGTGAAGACCTTGAACTCCAAATCCCCTATAACATTGGCGTCGAGTGCTGGGATGGAGAAAGAGTAGTTTAACAGCCCCTTGCAGATAGTTTTTGTATATTCTTTGTTTTGCAGCATAACAGTGTCAAATACTTTTATATTCTAGGTTGTAATCTTACTCCTGAATTGTTTTCTGCGGTTACATAAAATTCATCAGTCTCTGTTACATGGCTATTTCCCTGTGCCTGACTCTGTAAGGTCATCCACTGGTCACTTTGAAACATTGCTTCACAGAGTCCCACAGAGCTTCAAAGTGTGGGTGCATTTCATTTTCCGAGGGCTACAGTTCCCATGCATCACCCGC
>NW_022196913.1:58298684-58307136 GCF_008632895.1 Mastomys coucha
AGAAATGGCTAGAAATCCTAATATAATGTCAACATTCAGTCAACAATGTTTTATAAAATTCCATTCAGCAGCTCAAAAGTAAATTCAATTTGCATTAACTTAATTCTTTTGGAGAAAGTGTCTTACATAGCCCAAGCTGGTGTCAAGGTTGCTGCGTAACTGAGGTTGGCTTCTGTTTTCTGGCCCTCCTTCTTCCGGACTGGAGTGCTGGCATCATGTGCAGAATGGGCAGATGCTGCCGTAGCTGGTTTTTCTGCAGCGCTAGGTCTGAGCTCAGGGCTTTGTGTCTGTTAGA
This sequence comes from Mastomys coucha, assembly GCF_008632895.1. NCBI lineage: Eukaryota > Metazoa > Chordata > Mammalia > Rodentia > Muridae > Mastomys > Mastomys coucha. Next base: position 58,298,980 of record NW_022196913.1, read on the forward strand.
TCTTCAGCCCCACACACTCCAGCTGCACTATTTGAAGCGAAGTGTCCTAAGTGCCATTCACAATGCTACATTCTGAAGACAGACGCAGGAACATGCTAGGGACCTTTGGTTCCTATAATTAAATCCGTGTGCTTTGCGAGAGAAGACGGTACAGCAAGACACAGATTCATCACGTGCTAGAGTCTCAAGCATGAGCCAAGCTCTATGTGCGCTCGCTGCTGTGGCATGTGCTTTGCCAAGCGTGGGTGTCGTATGCTCAGAGCCAAGACTACGATGAGTTCACCCGAGGCAGAACCTTGGGTTCATTGAGCTTGTGACTTTCTCTTTGGTTGTTGCATGTTCAGAATTCCCACTTCTCATTGACCCCTGCATTTTTTCCCCACTACATTCTGTTATGTTACTCCTACAGGGTCATGAATTATATGTGCTCTGAGAAGCTGTAGTCTTGTGTCTCTGGAAGCCCAGAGAGAGAGAGTTGAAGAGTTGAAGAGAGTTTCTGAACTCACAGCAACATCCCTACAGGGATCTAATTCCACTTTGGAATTCTCAAAAAGCTCTTCCTACTTTGCTTATGAGTCCATACCTCATCTTGTCTTCTTCTCATCTCTCCTTCCCCTCATCTTGTTGTGTTTTTCATATAAGGGCCCCATCTTCTCATTGCTTCTGATTCTTGAGCATAAATCATTCAACACCTACTGTTTGCTGATGGACAAAGAGCTCTATGCCTATTAATACTGCAGGACTAGACACAATAGAATTGGAAAGTTCTAGAAAGGAACCCTCAATACTAGGCAGTCAGTCACTAGGGAGTGAAAATACTTATAAGTAGGCCAGTGCTCATTTAAGTTTATTTTCCATTGCTAAAATAAGATACAAGTGAGGCTGGATAATTTATAAAGAATATGGGTGATTTTGGGGGGTGATGCTCACCAGTCTCTAAGCTCTGGCTAAGGAGCTAATGCCAGGTGAGGCTTCTGGAGAAAGAGAGTCTGTGCTTTTTAGCCCGTCATACTCTAAGGGATGGCTTCTTAAGTTGAACTTGGTAGGGTTAAAAAAATGAAAGAGGACATGAAATTAGGAGAGGGTGGGGGTGGATCTGGGAGGAGTTCAGGGCTGGAGTGGAGGTGAACATAATGGAGATGCATCGTATACGTGTATGAATTCTTCAAGGATTAATAAGTATATTCCAAAAATGATAGGTATTTGTCTTATGTTTTGGCAGGCTGGTAAATGGAAGGATGAACACTTGGTGAAGGCTTCTTGCTTGCTTCACCCTCACAGGAGAGAGGGCACACCATTGTGGAGATGGGGCAAGAGCGTAGGTTCAGCATTCTCTCTTCTTACAAAGCCACTAATGCCTCAGTTGGAGCACTATGTCATGACCTCATCAATCCTTACTACCACCTCCAGACACCACCAATGCATGACTTTGGGTATTATGATTTCAACCCATCAGCTTTGGAGTACGCATTTAGACCATGCCAAACACTGAACAGTGACAAATTCATCTCTCTTTAGAATTCTAAAGGAAATGTAGTTTTACTTCTAAAACCAGTGCAAGGGTGTTGAATATTTAACTGGGAAAAGTGTCAAGAAACACACACACACACACACACACACACACACATGCAAGGGCACGCACGCATGTGTGCACATGTGCATGTGCGCACATTCTCATGTGCACATACACATGCACATGCACGTGTGCATACACACACGCACACACCTCATCCTTAGGGTCTTTGGGTCATGGTTGAGACAGAATATTGACAAATTGCAAGAGTTTCATTCTTTAAGGGGTGCTGCCTCTGGTATGCCCTCCACACCTTGAGCAGGGCTCATCTGGTTTCAGGGGCCAGACACATTTGTAGTGAAGCCTGACCTCACTTTTCTTTGTGTACTTTGGGGGAGTCCAATGTGACCAGCTGAGGTAAGGGCTGAGATTCCACAACAGATCTTTGCATTTCTTGGCTTTAGGATTTTCTATACTTGGTCTTGATGTGGTTGCTGGGCCCCAGCTGAGTTTCCATTCTGTAGGCTGGGGTAGGGCACGTTAAGGAGCCCCTAGGTGAGACTGAGGAAGCAGCGGGTGCCTGAGCAGACTTGAAGAAATCTGTGTTTAGTGTGTAGCTTGTCCAGGGAGAATTGAAGTTCCTACCAAGCTTGTTCCCATTCTTCAGACTTCGTGGTGACTTTGTGCTTAAAAGAACAGGCTTACAAAGAAGGAAAGAAAAGGGCAAGCTCTCTGCTGAAAAGCCTGGCTCGGAGGTAGCTTTCACCGGTCACAGGGTACCTCCTGGATAGAATGTGACCGTGCCGGAGGCACTGGCGCCCTCTAGTGAAACTGCCGGCACATCCCTACGGGGACCTCCAAGGCAGCTGGTTAACTTGAAGTACCATTAGTATCCACTAGAAGGCTCTCTTTCCTTTGCTGAGAAATATCTGTGCCACCTCACTTCTAGATGTAGGTGGTAGACTCTCAAAAGTCCTGGTTCAAAGAGGGCTAGGTGTTTTACTAGTGCTCACTGTCCTTATACAAGTCATTAAAACTTTCTGATCTGCATAATGGGTATAGGGACTTGGCTATTGTACCTCTGGGAAATTGTGATCACACTCTGCATTCTCTGTCCTGCTAGACTCCCCCACGCCCAATCTTGTCCTTTCTGGAGGCTGCGCTGAAAGATGAGGACAACTAGTGTCCTCGTTATGGGCAACTTTCCCTTGGGTGGAGCCCCGCTCTGGGCTCTGTAAGTCTCTCTGCACTCTGTCTGAGTAGGGACAGAGTCACAGCACAGAGAGCTTAAATCTGCCACCATCTTCATAGGCACCCCATCTTTACAAGCATCCTCCTGCTCCTCCCAGTCTATAAAGTCTTTTCCGTAGTTGGCAGCTGGGGGATTTGATCTCCGAGGGCAGAGCATCACCGTTCTGCCTTCTACTGATCGCTGGCTTTGAACTTAGGAAACATGTAAGTAAGACTTCAGGTTTTCTGCTTCCACTCTGGCTCTCGAGCCCGAGGTAATGGTCGACTCATCCGGGGCTGCCAGCCTGGTAGCAGATAGCACAGCCTCCAGGGCACGAGCAGAACCTTTTGCTGAGTGCAGAGACATGTGTAAACGCATTAGTGTCTGCCTTGAAATATCCTTTCTGACGCGCTGCCAAGAATCCTTGCTGCACGGGATTCTGTGGCAAACAGACTTTGGAAGGCGAGGAGCTGGTACCCCCCCCCCTTTTTTTTTTTTTACTTAAAACATAGCTCACTGCATGAATGTTGTTTTTTTTATAATCACCTTTTTGGTTTTCAGAATTTCATACATGGGTACTGTATTTACAGCATTTCCACCTCTCTTGGCCCTAATGCTTCCATGGTCTTCTCCATTGTGCCTTGAGTTCATGACCTCCTCCTCTTTATTATTGTTACATCTGTGTGCACATATGCTTTTTTGTACGTATGTATGTTGTATGAGTCCAGAAGGAGCTGGCTGTATTATGTCTGGGAAGGTGGCATTGGGGTCTAAGGAGAGGATGAAGCTGTGGGGTTGGGATCAGTAGGGCTCTGTATTTGCTACTTCCTCAGTCCCCAGTGCTGTGACAAGATCCCTGACGAGAAGCAACAGAAGGCAAGAAGGGGTGGTTTGCTTGGTTCACATTTTCTGGAGCCCTTATGGGAGGGAAGGCATGGCTGTGGTATTAGAAGAGAATAGGTCACAAGGCATCCGCAGCCAATAACAGAGAACAATAGATGTTGGTGTTTCAGCTTGCTCTTAGGTCTTTGCTCACTCAGGGTGTATCTCCCTGCCTCAACCTAATCCAGAAAGATACACACACACACACACACACACACACACACACACACACACACACCCCAGGCATTCATTTCCATGGTGGTTGTAAATCCCATTAAGCTGACAATAGAGATCCACCATTACAGATCTCAAGGCTTAACCAGATGGTTCCAGGTTGACTGCGGAGGACCTGACTTGGGCCCAGTAGTGCCCTTGATCAAGAGGAACAGCCAGAGAAGGGGCTGGATTTTAGGAAGGATTACTGTTTCAAGAAAGAGCTTCCCAAAGGACAGATTAAGTTGGGAGTAGAGCTCAGAAGCGGGCTTGTTCTCTGGACAGATACACAGGAGAGAGGGTTCGTAGCACACAGCCTTCCGCCAGGCAAGGTCTAGGGATAGTGGAAGTCGAGAGGATGTGGGCATCTGAAACTCACCCCTGGTTGAGCACATCAGCCACTTCCTACTGTGCACATCTCCCTGCCTTGGCTGCAGCTGACAGTGTGAAGTTGCTGAACACAGAGTTGGGAAGCATTGTAAGTACACAGCTGTTCTTACGATTGTACTGAGCCTGCTGCAGACAGAGCAACAGTTTTACCCTTTAAATATGCTGAAAAAAAAATTGGGGATACTCTCTCTGTGACCCTTATGTGAATTGTGCCCATCTCAGGTGCATTATACACTGTGCTAACATAATGCAATATTAACATACAGATGAAGGCCTTGTGCTTCTAGAATGAAGAGTTTATAGATAGCCATTTACTTGCCATTCACTTGTCCTCAGAACTCACTGCTTTGCCTGAGGCAAGGATGCCAGCCACGATTCCCAGAGGGCACTTCTCTAGGAGCCTGGCTACCTGCCATCTGGAGCTACAGTTTTCCAGGTGTCATTGGCCTGATTTCCAGTTCTGCCACATATTCCCCAGCATGGGAAGTTACTTCTTGCTTTCTCGTTACCAAAGAAAAATCGGAGACAATTGTTGCAATTCTAAAATCACAGCAACAGGGTGTTTCTATCTCTGATCTCTTTTGAGCAAACCTTGTCAACCCCTCGAGCGCTTTTGCTGGGCTTGTCGCCGTCACTTTGTCACCCTCCTGTCTTCTTTGCTACTCTCTTCTCTCTAGAATTAGGTTTCCATCGCCCACTCAGCTTCCAGATGTCATCCCTAAGAAGATGAAATGGGGATCGGTGGGGAGAGGGGAGAAGTTGGGCGAGGAAGTTAACAGAAGGGCAATGACGCAGGACAGGGGACATTCAGGAGGAAGTAGCTGGACCAGGAATGGAGAAGGCAGGTGGATGTGATCGCCCGAGTTCTTCAGTTCATCATGGCATTAAGTGGGATCAAGGACTATGGGCTTGGGGGTTACTTAGAACTGAGATCAGAAACATTCCCACCCCACCCCATGTCCTTAAGCATGTTGCCTCACTGTTTTGAAGCATGTCTTTCTGTTAAAACGGAATGAATAGTCATGAGCACCATACAGATATTGCTAAGTAATGAACTACATTTATGGTGGCTGTTTCTATGGCAACACTAGTGCAAATGAATCTAGTGTGCAGCCAATTGTAAATACACTAAGCTGAATTACATACAGTGTATGATACTTAGTCCTGAGAGACAGGGTCACTAGCTCTATTGCTGTTTTAGAGTGAGTTTTTTTTTTTTATCCCTTTCACTTATTAAAAAACAAAGTTTATAGTCAAATGATGTAAGAGCAGTGGCCTGGCACCTCTGTGGTTTTCACTGTCTTCCAATCATACCATTTTCTCTCCTGCTTGGCTTGGTCACCACTGACCTAGGAGCATCGGGCTTTGCCCACATGATATACCGTACAGCCTGCATGTGGAGCTTGCTACACTTAAGTGCTGTGATCGTCCCACGGTAAAACCCCTAATGATGGCTCCCTGGGAATGGATCTCCACTGCTGAGCAGTGCATGGCTGTGTCATCCTGCGGTGCTCTGGGGAAGAAAGAAAGGCCCGTCCTTCAGGGTGAAGGCACCGTTTGGAGCACAGTGCATCTTGCCAAGCTAACTGAGTGTTTGTAGCAAGACCTGTACAGCAGATGGCAGTGGAGGCCGGGTCTGGCTACACCCTGCGATCATCTGGGTAGACCACCAAGGAGAACTCATTCTGGCCCCCAGGGGCCTCCTGGCTACACTAGGAGACCTGAAAGATCATCGTGCAGAAATGAAGAGAACTCAGTCCCACAAACAGGAACACATCGTTTAGCATCATGTGGAAACGGCTATGATTTTTAAAGTATCTTTTGATGTTTGCTTTCCTAATAAATCTCAAGCACTCCCAGCCATCAGAGTCATGCCAAACACCGCCCCTCCCCACCCCGACGCAGGAAGGCCGCCACCTGAGGCCCTGCACGGAGCCCTTCCACATCCCACATTAGCCCAGTTCTTCCCTCATCGCCTGAGACTCTTCTGCCCTTGCTTACCAGTGTTGTAATAAACACTGTGATTGACAGACAGGAGAGGAAAGGGTTTATTTCAGCTTTTAGCTTGTAGTCAGTTCATAGTGGAGGGAAGTCAGGGAAGGGCCTGAGGTAGGACCTTGGAGGCAGGAGCTGGTGCGGAGGCCATGGAGCAATGCTGCTACTGGGTTGCTCCCTGGGGCTTCTTCAGCCTTCTGTCTTACACCCCCCAGGACCATCAGCCCAGGGGTGGCTCTGCCCACCATGAGCTGGGCCCTTTCATATCAATCATTAATTAGGAAAATGCTCTCACAGACTTGTTTACATGAAGGTGTTTTTTCCAACTGAGGTTCCCTCTTTCTAGGTTGGGTCAAGTTGACAATCACAAAACAAAACAAAAAACAAAACAAAACAACAACAACCAGCAACAAAAAGCAATCAGCTAATCAGCAAGACCCTAGTCTCCCCATCTGTATTAGGAACAGCACAGGCCAAGCAGCTGCAAAGGCATCCCCTGCAGGAGGACCTAGTTGAAGACTGCCTGAGAGAGCAAGGATTGCTGGTGCAGACAATGCCAGCCAATCAGGAACTGCTGTTTAGAAGAGATGCTTTCCTGGGACCAATGGAGGTGTGGGTGGAGGGTATTACAGGAGCTTGCAGCAGTGTTCAGAGAGCTTGCTGTGGTCTTTCTCACCTGCTCCTGGAGTCTGTGTCATTGATTCCACGCCATCTTACCACCAGCCCCCAAGGCCAGGTAGGGTAGGGTGGCATAGGCAACACCCATCTGAGACCTGTACTCAGCCCTTCAGACATCTACGGGGATCCCTCCCCTTTTCCATGCCTCATACCCAAGCACAGCTCTCTGAGGGCCTGGCAGATGGCTTAGTGAATGAACAGTTGTCACATAAGGGTAGGGCCTGGATTCCAGATCTCTAGAACCCACATAAAAGCTGGGCAAGCACGGCGGCTGCCTGTAGTGGGAGCACCCAGGAGGCAGAAGCAGGCAGAGGCAGAGGCAGAGGCAGAGGCAGAGGCAGAGGCAGAGAGGCAGAGGCAGAGGCAGAGGCAGAGGAGGCAGAGGCAGAGGCAGAGGCAGAGGCAGAGGCAGTGGATTCCTCAGACCAGCTGGCTACCTAGAATAGCCAGAGGTGGAATGCTGCTTCATGTTCAGTGAGTCTGAATAAAGTGGAGACTGATCAAGGAAGACACAGACACCAACTCTAAGACTCTCCACACACACACACACACACACACACACACACACACACACACACACACACACACATGCATATACATGCACACGCGTGCACATGTATGCACATGTACATGTGAACATTCATACACACACATGCATGTACATTCCATGTACACATGGAAATGCAACACAACATTCTAGCCTGTCCTCTTGGCTTTGATCCTACTCCCCGACCTACCTCACATTTATAAAACATTCTTTGTAGAGCATTATACTGTCCAAGGCTTTATCTAATGGACATGATATTCTTAAAGTGTGTGGTCAGCTTCCTAGATACATTGGTAGTCCAGCCTCTTCAGATTCAACACTTCAGCTTTGAAGTATCTAGAAAAACATGTGTTAATACTGAGTCTAGTTCTTGTTGTCATTCTCTAACCTCCAACATGACATTTGTATTTGTTACACCCTGAAAAGAAGCTATCCCCAGAGGCTTTGAACTCTTGATGCAGTTGGTTTTACTGGGGGAGCTGGGAGGCTTTAGAGAGTGGGTTCATCAGAAGTGGCTACTGGTAGGGAAGGAACTTGATGGTTAAAGCCCAAGCCCACTTCTGGTGGGGCTTTCTACTTCCTGGTTCATAAAGATGCGGAGAAGCCATGCCTCGAGCATCCACTCCAGTTGGGAGGTGGTGTCCCCACAGCTCCCCAACTCAAGCCCATCAGCCATGCCTCGAGCATCCACTGCAGTCAGGAGGTGGC
>NW_022196913.1:58307187-58336383 GCF_008632895.1 Mastomys coucha
ATGCCTCGAGCATCCACTGCAGTCAGGAGGTGGCGTCCCCACAGCTCCCCAACTCAAGCCCATCAGCCTAAGCCAGTCTTCCCTTTCTCACCTGCTTCTTGTCAGATTTGTGGAGGCAACCATGAGACAGTCACTAAAACAATGTTGTGTTGGGGCTCTTTAGTAAACCAGATATGGTTTCAATGAGGAGACAGGAGAGCATTGTATAGGCTATATGCAAATACAATGCCACTTCATATAATTATTCTCAAAGTTCTGGATCAGATGGAGTCCTGAAATTGAGCCCCGTGGATGCTGAGGGGTGGCTGCTAGGTGTGGAGTGTGTGCTCGCTAGGATCCCCACCAGATCTGAGGTCTGGGGGAACAGATGCTGTGACAGAGTTACAAACCTAGCACTCTGCTCACTTAACACCGGGTACATAGTAATTTTAAGTGCCAGCCATCAATTTGTATCCTATGGGCAAGCAAATTCCATCACAGGCGTGTGACAACAACCCAAGGTCCTACAGCTGGAGAATGGCAAAGTCCAGACAAAAAGCCCTTGAGTGCCCTCTCGAAAGCTCCTCTCCTCTCGCTCCCTCTCTGTGTCTTATTCATATGGAGAGCCCCAGAGTTTGCCCCATAAACCAGTGCATAGTAGGATGTTGCAAGCATTTGATGAACGGATTGAAGAAAAGGACAGAATAATTTGTGGATGAGTGAGCATCCTTGGCAAGCACCGAGGCAGAAATGTGGACCAGAAAGGCATGTGAGGGACCTGTGGGTAGGAACACACAGTGTACCCTCCCCCACTTCACAGCTGGCTAGAGTAACCTTAAATGACGTCAGAGAAGCAATCAGAGGGAGGCAAGAAATGGTAGGGAATACAACCTAGAGCCAGAGCTAAGATAGACAGGATAGGAAGTATCTGGGCCTTTTGAATGAAGTCTATTGTTCCCAAAGAGTCGGGGAGCAGGCTGCTTTCACCAGGCCGCACTTAACGAATTAAAAAGGTGAAGATCCCAACTCATATGTGGATTTTTATCCAAGAGAATATAATGTTTTAAGCAGAATTTAAAGATTGAAAGGATGTAACACCCCTCCACACACACACGCACACCTTTTGGGTCTAATTGTAAAGATGACTCTTTCCTCTCTCCTTAGACAGGTGTTAAGAAAAGCAAAACTATCAAAGTGATTCGAGCCTCTAGATCTGTCCTGAGGTAGGCATGGGTGCAGATGCTGGGGGCTACCGATGTTGGCGGGTGCAGATGCTGGGGGCAGGTGCATCATGATGCTGGTGGGTGCTGTGGGCAGCAGGGGCCAGCGGTGATGGCTGACAGTGACTGACAAGAAGGCGCCTGGTATTTTGAAAATAACACACAGTATCTGCTCATGTTCTGCACGCAGTCTTCTGGTGTACCTAGTAGTGTAGAGAACCTGGCCTTGGGTGTTTGGAACAGTAGACTACGAGTGGGCATTGAGTCCTGCACTTCCTAGCCATTTAACTCCAGGCAGGAACCAGCTGACTGCTCTCTTTACATCATCGACTTGTGAGTAAGATGAGGAGAGCACCAGCACTTCTGATGTCATTGACTGTCATTTTTATATTCGAGAAGAATGCATCTTAGGGAAATGGCATTGTCCATCAGAGATTGCACAGATCAGATGTGGTGAACCGGAAGGCAAACCGGGAACCACTGATCTCCTGCCCCTCCGTGCCTCTCCAGTCCTCCCATTCCCGCCCTACACTCTTCTATGTTCTCACAGGCAAGCGCTCAGCTGCCACACGTGAGAGGTTATGGAGATTCGTAACTGGGAGAGGAGGCGGCTGTGTGGTCCGAGGCTCACAGAAAGCAGGGAGAGTGTAATTGCATATTTTTAAAATTGCTGAACATGCCCCTTGAACCAATAATTTGGTCTCCAAGAATATACATCCAGGATGTACACTTAGACTCAGCATGTGGTGTGAACATCAGCCTTTAAAGCTGATACCCAACCCTTGGCACTGAGTTAATTAGTAATTCAGCAAATGATAATTTCATGAATCCTGATTGCTTTTCTAAAGATGTGGATTCCCGTTTAAGAAGCACTTTGCAACCGTGTGTGGCAGTGCTCCTGTAAAGTCTGCTCACCGAGGGAGGGAGGCTGGAGCAGAGGGAAGGATCCTCTCAAAGCCAGGTGTCCTGCTTGCTCTCAGCCCCTGCTTCCTGCTTCTCATCCTTTGTGAAATACACACTTTGACCAGTAGGTGGAGCAGTTGTAAAGCCAAGGACGCAGCAATAGCTGGGTTCTAAGGAGCCCCCAGTGTAGGGCAGTGCCAGGACAGGGAAGCAGGAGTGGGTGGGTTTAGAGAGCAGAGGAACAGGGAATGGGATGCAGGGGGTTTCAGAGGAGAAATGAGGAAAGGGGATAAAATGTGAAATGTAAATAAAGGAAATATCTTTTTTTTTTTTTTTAAGAGCCGGTTTGCACTTTCTTAATGGAAGAGATTACAGTCTAGACACAGGTCTTTATGCTTAGAAACAAGTGACCTTTTAAAAAGATTTAGTTATCTAAATTTTCATGCCTGTGAGTACGTGGCCAGCATGCCTGCATGTGCACTGCATAGTGCCTGATGCCTGCAGAAGTCGGGAGAGTCAGATCCCTTGGAACTGAAGATATAGATGGTTGTGAGCCACTATGTGGGTATCAGGGACTGAACCCCGGTCCTCTGCAAGAGTGACAAAATGCTCTCAACTGAGCCATCGCTCCAGCCCTGTAAAAGAGACTTGTTATGCTTCCAAATCACCACCCCTTATTAGAAGTAAGGGTTCATCCTTCAACAAAAATTTGGTATTCTCATTCTATGATTAAAATAAGACCAAAAGGGCCCCTCTCTATGCCACCCATATATTTATCTTTCCTTCTACCGATCTGCCAAATATTTAAGAACATTTTTCCATGTATCAGGCATTAGGGATATATCAGTGAGCCATACTTTACTCTCATGGGAACTTTACATTCTAATGGGGGATATTAACATTAAATAGCAATTGGGTAAATGACAATTGCAACCCAGAATACAGAATTGTGGGAAAAAAGTCTACTAGTAGCTTGTTAGAATATCACCCCCAGGGACCTGATTTTCCTGATGAGGAATTGATTTGGTGAGGTGGGAGTCTGTGAGGAATGAAGAAAACATATAAAGGTCTTGCAGATGAATGGAGGATGGAGGAGTCAACGTAAGTCTAAAAATTGACAGCAGAATTGTGGGAAAGAATATGGGGACGTAGGCAGGGGCTGGGTAATGCTGGACACTGAATGGAGTTTGATTTAATGTGCAACAGAAGTCTGAGCATCTCCATCATCTGACCTGGTCCCCTGTGGCCACATCTTCCGTGTGTGTAGCCAGACGGTGAGAAGTTTGCTCTCCCTTTATCCCATCATGTGATCATCACCATTGTAAGGATGCTGATAGTCTCCCCATTCTAAAAATGAGGGAAGCAAAAATTAAGTGGTCCTTCACTCAGCCAAAGTCACAAAACTTGCAACCACTGCTGGGATTTGAACGAATGGTTTTCACTTCAAGATTTAACCCCCTGTGCTGCAAAGAATTTCCGGGATTTTCATTGACAATCTCAGGAGTGTTCAGTCCCTGCCTCACTCTCAACAAGGCCGCTTGTTTTACAGACCACGGTTCAGAGCAGATGGTTTCAGGTTTCTGCCCTGTTTCAGAGCTTTGCCGAAGACACGTTCAGCTCGTCACCATCAGCATCCTCGGTGTGAGCCTGTTGAGTGAGGTGATGTCTGATCTCTCGGAAAGCTCTGGAAGCCCTGTGCTCTTTGCATTCTTCTAGGTTGTGTGTTTTAGGATTTATCCTGTTTTCTAAATCTGAGTATCCCTAATCTTTAAACAGAAGCCCTGCTCCTACCCTATATCATATAGTGAAAACAGGCTGCGGTCACGTGTAGAATCCAGTTCACAATGTCAATGAGCCCCTAAAGATATTTGGGGAAATCTTGGACCAAACCTAGAGGTTGCCCTAAGCCTTCAGGGATGGATGTGGGAAGAGATCTCCGTCACATTTAGTGGCAAGCTTAGCACTCTTTGCCCCTAAATGGTAAGTGATTTTTCTTGATGTCAACAATTACTGGTTTTGATGTTGGTAAAGCAGACTTGAATAAAGCACAGATTTAAAAATCTCTGAGACACAAATATATGTTTGTTTGCATGGAGCTGGCAGATGGTGAGCCTATGAATTAAGAATTCAAGTGTTTTGATAAAAGTGAATCAGTTTGCTGAAGGCGTACCTACACTCTCACATCGATACCAACATTTAATAATAGTCAAGGTATCAATCCAAGTGCCTTGTGAATGACGTATGAATAGATAAAGAAGATATGGTATCAGCACACAACTGAATATTATCCAAACATGAGGAGAACAAAATCCTGTCATTTTTGGCAACATGAATGGAACTGTAAGACATGACACCCGGTGAGGGAAGCCAGCCAGGACAATACATGCTCTTACGCATGTGCAGAAGCTTAAAAAAAAAAAATACACAGAAGCAAGCAATAGAATAGAGGTTATCAAAGCTTAAGAGGGCAGGGGGAAGAGATACTAAACACATGCAAGTTTTTGAACACAAAGCATGCCATTGCTATATTGGAGGTCTAATTCCTAATGTTCTGTAGCATAAAAAGTTGACGAGAGTTATCAGTGATTCACTGAATGCCTCGACATATCTGTAGGACTGTCCTGATTGTTGGGTGTGTCCCTAGGGCAGTTCTGCTCTGTGGTTTTGCCACATTAGCCCCAGGAGAAGCTGTGGGTATAGAAAGGGGCCCTGGAAGCAGAAATGGAGTCCATAGCTTTTGAGGATGTGGATGTCCACTTCGCAGCAGAGGAAGGGCTTTGCTGGGTGTCCTTACCAGAAGGCGTAATACTTTCTCTACAGTGGCACGATACAGAAAGTGTTCTGAACTCTCACCATTATAGAAATAAATAAATAAATAAATAAATAACCAGAACATTGAAAGTGACTGTAAAAATTCCATAGAAAGCTGTGCATTGACGTTCCAACAGGCCAAGAACTTGTGAGTGTGTGTGATATGCAGAGACAATGTGTACATGTAGGGAGTGTGGCAAAGCCTTTGGTCTCCATCTCCCATGGTTCCTGAAGCATGTGAGGACTCACACACCGGAGAGCAGAAAACCCATCAATGTGGGACCCCCTTCAGTGAAGCGGAAACTTCTGTCTGTCTGTTTGCTCATTTGTTTTGGAAAGTCAGTAATGTCAAATGATGTTTGCGCAGGTGAAAGGATGTTTTGCTAAAGCAGATGTGTGAAAGGATCCGTGCTATTCAGAAGGAATATAAATACGACCTCACAGACAGTGGGAGCATTGGCTTGCTTTGCTCTGCCTCACTATTCTTCACACATGGACTGGTGCACCTTACATCGCTTTGCTGAGCTTCGCTTGTGGTAACTTCAAAGAGAGAAACTCGCCAAAGAACTTCTCATGAGGTTCCTGTGGCTCATTTCTGCTTCCACAGAGACTGGCCAGTTGGTGAGCCTTGTGGTTTCTTCTAGACTGAACTGCCCTTGCTGGTTCATGGGTGGTGTCTGCTGAGAGGACTGGACTGCAGCTCCTGGTTTGTATTTGGTGTTTGCTACTGGGCTGAACTGCTGATATCCTGACAACAAAGACTGGAATCGCCCCCAAAGAACTATTTCTAAACAGGTCTACTTTCCCTGTGTCCTAATAACTTTTCTCTTTCCCTACCTCTGGTGGGTGATGGGCTAGAAGTAGGGTGTGTGTGTGAACGTTTATTAAAGTAGGTTGAGAAAAGTGTGTGCCTACCCTTCAGTAATCATCAGTTGTGTTCAAATATAAAGACAGATTTGTGCTGGAGAGAAACCCTGTGTGTTCAAGCAGCGCAGGAAAAACATTTAAAGATACCATTTGACAACACATAGTGGAGATGAACCTTACAAGTGTAAGGTAAGTGTTAAAGCCTTGTGTTATTCTTGTCAAAGTTCACACATGAAATAACTCACTCTGGATAGAAGTTCTGTAGAGAGAGCCAGAGTACCTGACATTTGCTGGAAAACATGTTATTTGTGTGTGTGCGTGTGTACAGACATATATACCTCTTAACAGAGGCTAAGAGGTGCTCAGGAAATTCCCTTGGTGGATAGATTGGTAGGAGAAAGAGGAAAGGGAAGAGAGGGTCAGCCAAAGGGCCTGGTCATATCCCTTCCCAAGACAAGTTGTTGCCTAGGAGTCTTGTAGACTCTTGTTCTTCATGTCCCTCTTAGGGACAACCTCTGTGTGTGCCATTCCTTCCAGGCCCTCAGCAACTTTTTAGCTCCATCCTGTCAAACAATGAAATCTCTGGAAACACATACTTAAAAAAAAAAAAAAAAAAAAAAAAAAGGTCAAACTTTATAAATGTATAACCCATCTGGGAACATAATAAAAGCTGGATTATGCTGGAACCAGTCCGTTTTGGAGGGACTGAACTGGACCCTGTCACATATGTTCCCACTTGCCTGCTTGTTAATTTCCACACAGCTATTACCCTATTTTTTTTCCTGTTCCAAAAAAATGAGCCCATGTTTCTGGGGGGAAAAAAAGTTGTACTATTCATCTTTGACAATTTTGAAAAATTCCCAGACTAAGACTTTGTTTAAAAATCTATATTTGGCAAAGAAAACAACGAGAGGTCTCATGTGGCCTAACCTCCATGGTGACTAATGTTGGTACAGGATCTTCTGAAGGGGTTCCCAGGGAGGGATGGAGTTAAGGGGTTCCCAGGGAGGGATGGCGTTACAGGCATCTTCTGGAGTGACCACAGATATGGAGATCGGTATGTCCTAGTGACGTGTAATATATATGAACAAGCTTGGGTATTTCACTGACTAGGACAGCAGATAGTTTCTCAAACTAACATCGCCTTCATTCCTTGACTTTGGAACAAACTGCACAAAGCTTCAGGGTCTCGTTTTTCAGAACCATTTTAGAATCTTAGAGCTGAGAGAAGCTCTTTAATGTTCACGTCCTCTTTTTTGGGTGGATTGATTTTTCTTTAGCATTATTGCAACGTGGTGGTTAAAGTACACACTTGTAAATTGAGGCAAACTTGGGCATCACTCCTCACTCAGCCATTCGCGTGTGGAAACCTGGACAAACTATGAAAGCTCTGGGTCTTGTAACTCATAAAATAAGACAGGAATTGTGAAACCGTTAGTGTGAGAGTTGTTATGGAGGCTGGAGAGGCCGCTCGGTGGTTAAGAGCACTCGCTGCTCTCACCAAGGACCCAGGTTCGATTCTGAGCATCCGGGTGGTAACTCACAACCATTTGTAACTCCAGTTCCAGTGGATGCAACTACTCCTTCTTCTGACCTCCACACCAGGCACACACACTGTGCACAGAGATACACCTAGGCAAAACATGCATGTGTATGTATGTATATATATATATACATATATGTGTGTGTGTGTATATATATGTGTGTGTGTATAATAGTATAAGATATTTTTGAAAAGCTATTTATATAGATGAGTGGTGATAATGTGTGCCACAGGGGACTCAGAACCCAGTATAATTTAGAAAAATTAAACTCTTAATTTCATTGTTACTTTAAAAGCACATATGTTTCTGGGCATCCACCTCCTGCCAGTACATGAGTGGAGGCATCATGCTCTAGTGAATGGACACTGAAATGAGGACTTAGCATTCTGGAAATTTGCTGCCTCAGAAATGGAGAGAACTCATCTGGATTAGTTCTGTTTGCCTAACAATATCATCAGTTCAGGTTTTCTCCACCACACTGAGCTTGTGGGCCGAGGCAGAAGCTGCACCCTTTGCCTGAGAACATATGTCCAAAGTGGACCAGGAAGAAAGGGGCCTGCCTTGCAGTTCCCTGAGCATTTACCAATAGTAAATATATCTTTGAGAGAAATATATTTATTGATAAATTACACTTATTATTTCCTGGGCAAAGCTATGTGGTGCCAGGGAAAACGGACCCTTGATCCACCTAGATCTAGCAAAAAGTGTATTTACCACCCAGCCCAACCCAGTCAGTTACTTATCTGGATCCAGGAGCATGCCAGCATTTTATAAACGGCCTAGAGAGGTGGACTGCCGTCCACTTTTAGCTGATGGCTTTGTTCATCACTGTATGAAGAAAACCTCTCCATGCCTTGTACTATTTGCTCATGTCTGATTTGATATTGAGGTCTAATATGGTGTGGGCATGGATTGAGTGTGTTTCTCAAAGGTTTCTGAGCAAGAAACTTGGTCACAAGGGTAGCTGTGTTAAGAAGTAGCAGAATCTTCAAGAAGTGGGACCATGTGGAAGCTATTGGGTATATTACTTCTTTTCTTTTCTCCTCTTTTCTTCTCTTTTTTCCTTTCCTTTCCTTTTTCTCTTTCTTTGTTTCTTT
This sequence comes from Mastomys coucha, assembly GCF_008632895.1. Lineage (NCBI taxonomy): Eukaryota > Metazoa > Chordata > Mammalia > Rodentia > Muridae > Mastomys > Mastomys coucha. The sequence continues at coordinate 58,315,609 of NW_022196913.1, forward strand.
CTTTGTTTCTTCCTTTCTTTCTTCCTTCCTTCCTTCCTTCCATCCTTTCTTTCTTTCTTTCTTTCTTTCTTTCTTTCTTTATTTCTTTCTTTTTGACAGGGTTTCTCTGTTATATACCTCTGGCTGTCCTGGGACTCACTATGTAGACCAGGCTGGCCTCAAACTCACAGAGTTCCTCTTCCCTTGGCCTCCCTAGTGCTGTAAATAAAAGGCATGCAACATCATGCCTGGCTTGAATATATCACTCTTAAAGTGGATAAAAGTGCTCTTATGCAGTGAGTTAGTTACAAGAATTTAAGGACAAGCCTACCCCTCCCGCCCCTCCCGCCCCAGCTTCTCTGGCTGCCTGTCTTCCCATGTGACCCTTTTCTCTCAAACACATATTTACTATTGAAAAATTACATTCTTGTCTTGCTGATACACTATAGGACATGTATAAGCATATAAATTAAATTGAAAGCATATTAGTAAAAAATAGGTAGAAATGAAGTTTTAGCATTTTCTCCTATATTATCATAGATTTCCTACAATCCATAAGACGTTCATGCTCCAACCATAAGGAGGCAAGACAATTTAACACGGTGTCAAGCATAACACTGAGTACTGGAGAAGAGGAAGAGCTAATTATTCTCTGAATGATGGGAATAAATGAGAAGCAGAAGGTCATTGTTAAGTAAGGTCTTACAGAACAATCCGTTTTCCAGATTGTCAAGCAGGGGAGCACTAGTTCTAGCAAGAAAAGCCAAGGAAACATAGAAGTGTTCAGGGACACGAAGGTGTGTCAATGAGGAGGCATCCGGCAGAGGAAGAGAGGCTCCATCACCTTCCTACCACAGGGCCACTTGAGGCCAGAGACTGAAATGCAGACCTGGACTGGAAACATGGGGCTAGTCCAGAAAGGGCCTTGGATGTCAAGCTGAGGAAAGGACCCATCACCCCGTGGTACATGAGGCAGAGACCATTCTTTTGGCAGTGTGGAGGCAGGTTTGAGGGGAAGGAATTGGTAAAGACAGTACTGAGAAAGCCTAGGGGGAGGAGCTAAGGAGAGCAGAGGAGAGTTACTTTAACTGATGGGTGAATTGGGAGCATGCTGAGCATCTGCGAGTTTGAGGGACAAGGGAAAGCCAATGATGGATAAGCATGAGACAATCACAAAGCTGGATTCAGACCTCATAAAAATAGTATTATGAAGGTTTTAATTGAGAGAAAATGTCAATGGACTGTTTAAAATGTACACCCACTCATTAACAGTGGTAAGTCCCACCAATACGCCAGTGTTCACATCCTCTCTACATCCCTATGCTTTGTCAAATGAGTCTCAGATTACTCATTAAATGGGTGGTCTGCCTGCACCTTGAAGCTGAGTCTGAGCGCAAAATTATTGCTTTCCTTGGAAGAATGAAGCAGAAGCTACAGGGGCCTGACACCCTGCCTGCCCAGTCACATGTCTGCCATGATCCTGAGGGAGTCTTTCTCGGGCCGGTACACTGATCTTCAGTTAATGAGACTTGCAGTCAGAGCGGTCCAGTGGCATGTTTTGGAGATGTTTTGCCATGACCCTGTGACAAGGTGACCCAAGAGCAGCCTAGATCACCCACCATATGACCCATAAGCTAATAAGCTGTAATCGATGTTGCTGCCAAGATATATGATCATGATTATGTAGCGGCAGATAACCAACATTTCAGTGCTCCTAAGAAGGGGCATTTACCGCACTGAGACACTCAGAGAACCTGCCTGACTCTTCTAGGAGTGTCTCTGCTTTTCCAAGCTCCTGCCACACTCGTTCTCCTCTGGTTTAACAGCATGTTAGACCCAGAACTCCTAGACTCGGCTTGGGCCTGTGTTTGGAATGCCTTTCATCTCTGGGTATACACACCAGGTTTGCATAACCACCATCTCTCTGTTGTTCAAAACTCAGGTCAGTGCGCGTTTCCCAGAGACGCACTCTCTGACCTTTCTGTCAGAGTCGGGTCCTCCCTCAGTATTGTGAACATTGGATGTGTCTTACTCACAGCCTCTCCTCCATCAATGAAGCTAACGACCTCCTAGACAATGGTTCTGCTAGCTCTTCGATCATGAAGACCGCGGTTATTTTCTCCTCCAAAACCAAGGAAACAAAGCAGACAGGTTTGTGAGGAGGGCGTGTGTGCTCCAGTGGTGGGACGCTGGATGGCGGTCCTCATGTCTGAGCAGGAGTGTCTGTCTACAGAGTCCCTGCTGCAGTGAAGTTAGACCTGCCCAGACTCATCAGGGAAGAGAGAAGACGAATAATCAATGCACACACTACACACAGACACACATACCTGTACATACACATACCATACACCAGATACCACACATACACACCACACCCCATGCACACCACCTCACACACACACACACACACACACTCACACATATACTACAATGTACACACCACACCACACTGCACACCTTAACACACATACCACAACACACACCACACACACAGCACACATTCCACAACACACACAACATGCACCACACCACATATACCACAGCACACATCACAACACACATACATATTACACCTCACATCACACATCTCTCTCTCTCACACATGCTCGCGCGCGTGCGCGCGCACACACACACACACACACACACACTCACACACACTCACACACACACTCTTGTGCCTTCACAGTTGTCATAACTTTTCTGTCATCAAAGCAGAGGCCGAAGGGAAGGGAACCTATGCCCATGCAGCTTCTAGGGAGAAGTCTTGGATCAAATTTGATGAAGGACTTTTACATGCTCGTCTGTCTGTGCCTTCAGTTGCACGTGGGAACAAGATATTTTGTTCAAATAATTCCGCCCACGATGAAGCAAATGAGTGCTTTGGAGTACTGTGTGTATTTAATGAACATCTTTTCAAAATCCTTCGTTTTCTCTGACTCCTCATTCTCCGAGAACTACCGCTGTCAGGAGTTGGTGTGAACAAAGAGACTTTTAGCTTCAGCGTGCCTGAAGACTCTGGATGAGCTGAGTGGCTACAGCAGCAGGCAGCCCCGGGCTGGGTTTTACCTTTCATTAATATTTCTCTCATTTTTTTCCCTTGACAAATCCTAACTGAGAACCTAATCTGGACCTGTAACTACAGAAGCCAAGCCTCAGTGGGTACAGGATTCCTGAAAATAACTGGAAATTAGATCTTAGGAAACTCTGGTACATACGAGGTGTCCCACGCTCCTTTCTGTGGTTCTAAAATCCCAAAGTTGTTATCTCTGCCTCTGTCTCTCTCAGCCTCTCTTTGTGTCTGCCTGTCTCTGTCTGTCTGTCTCTCTCTTGATTTTCTTATTCTCTATTATTCTTTATGGAGCACTCTTTCTCTGGGTAAGATACCCTGAACTCTCCACAGAAGCTCAAATGAGCCAAGGTTTTCCCTTTTCATCCTTCCTTCCACAGCTCACGCCTCCTAGAACCTGCCAGTCCTGGATGTTTGAGGCTCAGCTCAGTGTGCCCCACCCCGCACCCCAGGAAAGTCAGAACATGTCATCTGCTGCCCTATCCCTCACCCTGCTCTCAATTATCCTGCCTCTCCCCCTTCTCCATCCCACTACTGAACCCAGCTTAATGTATTTAATTTCTGACTTCTTCCTTGGCCCCCTCGAGGAGCCAAGTTATCCAGGAGAATAAAATTCTTGGTTGTTTATTCGTGGCCGTGGCCTTGATGCTTCACAACAGAGCCTAGGACAAGACAAACCTCAACAAAAATCCTGTAAGTCAACCAATCCATGTCCGAGAAAGACTGGGAATCAGGCTGCCCTCAGACTGCAAGGGAACTCCGCATGCACAGGAGCTCCCGGTAAAGCACACACAGGCAAGCCTGCCCTGGGCAGAGTTAGTTCGGGATTAGCAATTCACTCATTTCTAAAAAAAGTTGTAAAAGCCAAGAAGATGTGACTGTAGCAGCCAAATCTTTGGCTGTATGTTCTAAACCAAGAATATATTTTCATAAACTCAAACTCTCAATCAAAATACTCGGCTTTTAATGATACATGCGGTCTGGTACATTTTAATTCTGCAGATCTATTATGGCAAGTGAGTTGATTAAGAATTTCTGAAGATGTACTAAGAGGCTAAGTAAGATCCACTGATTGAAGGATGTTGGAAATTAGATTTGTACAAAGTTGAATTTAAAAGAAGTTGTTCAGCAAAACAAAGGAAATCAGACAAATCCCAGAAACTCCTCAAAGTTCAGTCCTCTCCTGTACCGGTTGGTTTTGTGTGTTACCTTGACACACGCTAGTGTTGCCACAGAGAAGGGAGACTCCCTTGAGGAAATGCCTCCATGAGATCTAGCTGGAAGGCATTTTCTCAATTAGTGATCATGAGGGAGGGGCCATTGTGGGTGTTGCTGTCCCTAGTCTTAAGTTCTAGAAGAAAGCAAGCTGAGCAAGCCAGGGGAAGTGGTCCCGTAGGCAGTACCCTCCATGGCCTCTGCATCAGCTCCATCTTCCTGCCCTGTGTGAGTTCCTGTCCTGACTTCCTTCGGTGATGAACAGCAATGTGGAAGTGTAAGCTGAATAAACTCTTTTCTACCCCAACTTGCTTCTTGGAATACAAACCCTGACTAAGACACCTCCAATGGTGTTCACAGTTGGGAGGTTTAGATATAAATCATGGTAGGTTTGTGTCAATGAGAGGAGGGTCTCTCACTTAAGTCATATGGAAAAGGATGGAGGTTGACATCTGAAAATATTCATTTTCAAATATTTCCAATTCCTCTCACACGTTTGATGAAAATATTCATTTCAAACACTGCTAAGCCTTTTCAAAAGAAGCAGTGTACAAAACAAAGCTCAGTGGGCTATATGTTGTAGGTGAACATGGGAACTAGTTACGGGAGGAAAATGTCCCCAGGAGGGTCTGTATTAGAAAAGCAGGAGAGATGGCTGAATCCGGGAAGGCTCCCAGCACCAAGTCTGAGGACCTCCATCCCTGAGAGCTGACTCCCCAGAGAGAGGAGAGCACTGACTCCTATAGCTGTCCTCTGACACATAGTCGATAAGTCACCATTGTCATGTAACAACGTGGGTCATTTCATTCACCATTGTCATGTAACAACGTGGGTCATTTCATTCACCATTGTCATGTAACAATGTGGGTCATTTCACTTTGCAGCCTTTTCCTTGTTTTCTTGTAAATGTCATGCCCAGATTATACATATAATAAAACAGGAAATTATAAAATATGACAAGCACCTAGAGTGACTCCATTGCTTTGGATCTCTGTTAAAACAACTGGTCAAATATTCTCCACTTTTAGTGACTGGAAGCCTGGAGACTGCTTGACCCACATGCTTGCAGTCCCTGATAGCTATAGTGAGGGGTGTGATGGCAAACCCTGACTCAGCTGGTGACATCCAGCCTCCCCATCACTCGGCTCCCATTGTCCTTGAGTTTATATGTAAGGAGTGTGCACGGCCCTGGTGTGCTATGTGGATGCCTGGGGATGCTGGGGTAGGAGGTGAGGACTGCTGTCAAGCTGTTGTGTGTCCCTTCAGTCTCCTGTATTCCCTGCTGGAATGGGTAAGTGGCAAGCACTATGAGGGTTCAGGGGAGGATTTCTGAGCTACCAGGTAATCCAGGGAGGACTTCCTGTGAACACAGAGAGGGTACCGAAGACACACTCCAGGAATATGGAGTCTGAAAAGTCCCAGAAATAAGACACTTACCTTTGTAAATTCTTCTCGGTGGTTAGACTCTGGAATATGAAACAGGTGAGAGGCATGGACTAAGACAAGGGTTCTCTCTTTCCGTCAGGCAGAGAGGGCTCAAAAGTCCTGTAGGGATTTGGATTCCCCACCCCCACCCCCAAAGATGTAATTTTTTGGCATGATGGGCTGATAGTCATATTTACATACTTCAAAAAGATCCCTCAAGCTAGGGCTGGAGAGATGGCTCAGTGGTTACAGCATGTGCAGCTCCTGCAGAGGACCCGAGTTTGGTTCCCAGCACCCACGTTGGAAAGCTCACTACTATATGTAACTCCGGTTGTAGAGCATCTGACGTCCTCTTCTGGCTGTTTTTAGGCACTGTGCTCAGTAGTCTACATGCCCCCTCCCCCAACACAGGGTTATAACAATTATTAGAAAGATATCAAGAGTTTGTGAGCTATCGATGGATGCTGCAGAGGCTAAGCAGTGAGTCAAGGGTAGTGAATGGTCTCAGGAAATGATGAAATGCAAGGCGCCCAGGGAGAAGAGACCCAAGGAGACACCAGATGCCCTGCTTTGGCACCTTGGGGTGGTTAAGAAAAGATTAACCCAAGACTTGCTTGTCTGAAATATGTTAATGCACTTTACAGGGGCATACTGATATGGCTTCTTCAAAGACAAATTCAGGAGGAGAGAGACAGTCACCTGGGAGACATCAGCACCGAGAAAGTTACTGCGGCAACAGGAATGTGCAAGATGCCAGGGGAAGAAATCCAAGCCGGAAAAAGCCAGTCTCCTGTGAGCCAGGGGGCCTCACAGTCAGAGAGAGATAGGAAGAGCCCTCCTGGAAACAAGGGGATCAAGGAGCCAGAGACGACAGAGGAACAGCAGGATTGTGCAAAGTCAAGGAAGGCAAGGTCAAAAGTTCAAAGTCAGTGTGTTTATCTGTGGAAAACGGAGTGCAGAAGCAGGCATGAGCTCTTACTGCGGCTAAGGAGGCTGTTTGCCTCTTGGTGAGATGAGCCCGATCCTGATGGTAAATGCAGGTGCTGGGCTGCTGTGGGCTCCAGAAGGCGAAGCTCTCAGGGGGTGTCGGTTTGAGAGCTTGGGTTGTGGAGGGGGCATGGGCTTCAGTTCCTTGGTCAGTTTGGAGAGCTGAGAGGCACTGAGGTACTTGGCAGGGACGTTTAAGACTTAAGAATTCGGAGTGTTGAAAATAGCTAAGCAAAAAGAAAGGATGCATTAAAAAGGCATATAGAAACCCGTTATCTTACAACCCGACTTAAAAAATTATAACCAGAGGGGATGGCAGAGAACATGTGATGTGAAAGAAGATGTGGGGGGACACTGGGGATTAAAAGTTTAAGTGGGGTGACAGCGGGGTGAACGGGGAAGAAGAGGGCATGGTGACAAGGTTCATCATAACTAAGGGCTTATAAACCCACTGTTTATTTAGTGAGCTAATTTTTAAAAAGTTAAGGGAGTTCAAAGAGGTACTCTGTGTAAGTGGACAAAGCGGCTCCCCACAAGACAAGGCATTTTAAGTGAAAAAAAATCACAGCATCAGGTAAATAACCCTTCTCTACAGGCTGCAGGTAAGGGAGGCCCCAGAGACCTCGGAATACTTTGGTTTTCATTGTTGTTCCTCTCCATTACCAGCATCAACTACAGAGCACTATTGCTGAAGACAACATGCACTTACAATACGGGGCACAGTGCAGAGGCATGTATGCTGGATGCTGGGTAGAAGAGAACTGGACCCTGAATGCTATAGTACTGACCCTCTGAGCAAAGCACGCCCACTTGTGCAATAGTGTCGCGAGTGTTAGAGGGTAACCCACCACATTCTGATTGAATAAGAGGCTTGCTCTGCAGGATAGAATTCATGTAAACCTGGTCAAAACCCACAGCCATGGAGGTCATAGCTCTAGAGTGGAACTGTTACTGTCTTTCTGTTAAATGGGCAAGTTGTTAAACTGTCTTCCAGGTGTTACGCTTATTCATGCCCATTGACCTAGGCTTCTCTCAACCTTGGGTGCCAACAAACTCAGTGATTAATAACTGCTCGGAGATACAGAGAAGAAGTGCCGAGTACCCAGTCCTAACTAGCACATCTTTATCAATACCCCTGCCCAGGTTCAGGGAATATCATCATGGAAGAGGAATCAGAAAGAAGCTTACACGCAGAGGGTGGGAAACAGTGATGTGAACTGTTGTCTTCCGGGGGTGACATGGTGACTATACTCAAGAACTCACAACAGCTGTGGTTGCCTGCACGTGACTTGCACCAGATGAAGTCTGCTCACACTCCAGCACGGATAGGGGAGGAGCTCACGAAGCCCCACCCCTCGCTGAGGAGTGAATGTGATCGTGGAATCTCAATGAATAAAAACAAAGATGTCATTCAGACACCAAGGAACCAACAAGAGAGGGAGAGCTGGGCATTGTGGGAGGGAGGGAGTGTAATTGGGTATGGAGTGAAGGAAGCAGGAAGGGAGCGGGAGAACCAAAGGACGGATGGGTGAACGAGGAGTCTCCCTTCACTGTCGCTGGACCAGGGGCTGATCAGGGCAGATGGGGTCACCTTTGCAGGTCTGCCCATGCAGCCTACAGGAATTTCTGTCTGAAGCCTGCCTTTAACACATAGTAGCTGGAGAGGATTCTGCCTCCAGTGAGTGGGAAGTAACAGGGTGGGAGATAGGAGAAGTGTTGGGGAATCTGAAGTAGCTTTAGAGGGAGCTCTCCCTCGAGACAGTCATTCTCAAAGCACCAAGACCCCTGGCGAGTTAGCGGCACCAATGTGCATGGTAGCGAGGTTTCCTTCCCCATGGCCTCGCAGCCAGGACTTGAATGTGGAGGAGCTGGACATCAGGGCTGAAGGATGTGGACAGGTATGACAGAAGCAGGGTAGGTTCCACGAGCTGAGCCTGTTGGCCACCGGGGCATGAGCATCATGAATTTAAAGGTCTCAGTCGATGGCGATAAAAGTTGAACCAGGACAGAGGGAGAAGGAGGTTCAGAAGGTAGAAGGAAGTCTGAAGTGTTGAAAAGGTAAGAGAGTAGTCGGCTTGGAGAGTTGCACCCTTGCATTTGGTATTTCTTCTGTGGAAGGACTCCATGGAGATTCCAGAGTCACCATGGCAACAAGCCGGCGAAGAAGCCGGGTTGGAGTGCACTTCGGAGATGAAACTGAGATGCCGGTCAGGTGAGCATCTGGATGGACTCTGGAGTTAGCTTGGATGTAGCGGGTGGGAACTGGAAACTTGAGCCTGTGGTGAAGGAGGGAGAAGGCATAAAGCAGAGTGCTGTGGGACACAGCTGGGTCATTAGAGGAGTGGGAGTTTTGTGAAGGCAGAGTAAGAGGGAGACAGCGTGCCGTCTAGTCCTGTGCCCGTGGTCCAAGTACATGGAATGAGTAGACATCGCTCACAATGCTGCTGGCCAAGTGCTGCACACAGAACAGAGCACACAACTAGGGAAAGGGTGAGCCAGACGTTCGGCAATGGGGCTGAGGATGAGAGGAGCCGTGTAAGCAGGATTCATTCGAGGCACAGGCGAACAGTGGGAGACTGATCCTCAGGAAAGCACACTGCAGCCATGCTGCCGGCACTGAGGAGACGGACGGCAGCTACTATCTACTCAGTCCTAAGTGTGGGCTGGAAATGCCCTCATAGCTCCGTGTGTTAAATGCTGTGTTCCCAGGGGAGGCCTAAGGGGAGAAGTTCAGTCCCAAACTGTGTGCCCTGGAAGGGAATTGTGGTGTCCTAGGCACATCTGCGTTTGCTTCCTGGCCATGTGGTCACTTCCTCCATTGCCTGCTGCCTACCATGTCGGAGATGTGCCCCAACACAGGCCTAGTTACAGTAGTGTAGATATCGATGGACTGGAATCTCCCCAAAAGACCCAGCGATGGGCAAGTGCATGCTGCCAAGACTGACGACTTGAGTTCCACTCTTAGGTCCTGCATGGGGAAAGGAGCAAACAGCTTGACTTCAGTAAGTTGTCTTCTGACATCCACATGTGTCCTGACACCTATGCATCCTCTCTGTCTCTGTCTCTCTGTCTCCCCCCTCTGACACACATATACATACATGCACACATACATAATAAGTATGTTTAATTTTTTTTGACAACTTGACACAGACCAGGGTATTTTAGAAGAGGGGACATCAACTGAGACAATACCTTCATGAGATTGGCCTGCAGGCATACCTGGGTATATTCTCTTGATTAATGATTTGATGTAGAAGGGCCTAACCCACTGTAGGCAATGACACTAGGTGGCCCTGCCTCATATAACAAAGCAAGTTGAACAATCCAAGAGGAGCAAGCCAGTAAGCAGCATTCCTCCATGGCCTCTGCTTCCGATCTTGCCTCCAGATTTCTGCCTTGAGTTCCTGACTTTTGTATTTTATGTATTGATATTTTTGCTGATGTGTATGTGTGGGCCTTGTGTGTAGAAAGCCCTTAGTGGCCAGAAGAGGGTGTCAGATCTCTGTCTGTACTTTCCATCAAGTGTCTGAAAATAAAGCCTCTTGCGGCGTTGCTATTTGTGAGTACTTCTTCAGTTCTTTTAACCATGTCTTAGTAAGGGTTTCTATTCCTGCACAAAACATCATGACCAAGAAGCAAGTTGGAGAGGAAAGGGTTTATTCAGCTTACACTTCCATGTTGCTGTTAGTCACCAAAGGAAGTCAGGACTGGATGCAGAGGCCATGCAGGGGTGCTGCTTACTGGCTTGCTTCCCCTGGCTTGCTCAGCTTGCTTTCTTATAGAACCCAGGACTACAATCCCTTGGATGGCACCACCCACAATGGGCCCTCCCACCCTTGATCCCTAATTGAGAAAATGCCTTCCAGCTGGATCTCCTGGAGGCATTTCCTCGAGGCAGGCTCCTTTCTCTGTGATAACTCCAGCTTGTGTCAAGTTGACACACAAAAACCAGACCAGGAACCTGGAACCACCCCAACAGTTACCACCCATGACTTCCCTGTATGATTCATTGGGTTTCAAGTTACAGCCCAGTCTCTGATACCTTAGAGGTCACTTGTGCAGGGCTCTCTGTTCCTGAGGACCTAAAGGAGCATGGAGATCTGCCCACAAGTGTTCACCTTCTTCAGCTGCCCAGGACACCACAGCGAGACATGTAACTAACATCCATCAATTCTGATTCCCCAATGTCCACATAGTTTGTCCTGGATGGGTGTGTTAAGAGACGCTCTGTCAACACCAGACTCCCTTGGCGTGCTTCTGCTTCTGTTTACCCCTTCTGCGATGCTTGGGTCTGTGACCCTCAGGAATGTGTAGTCACATTCCAAGTTCTGCTGTGTCCTCCCTGCAGTCCTGAGCCCTTGACCCTCCCCCCCGCTCCCCCGCCACAGCGATGGCAGTGATAGTGGTGTTGCAGACCCATCAGCTTCAGACTCCTGTGTCCACTTTCTGCTGCTGAGCCTGAAGCTTGCAGTGCTCCCGGTTTCCTCTCCTAGCAGCCAAATTCAGCTTTCAGCTTGGGTTTCTAGCAGTGTGAACTGTCTCTCTCCACAACCTTCATGATAGATGGTGCCTCAGAGTCCTTGAACACACTGCCCTAGGTGGGACCCAGTTCAGTGTAAGCAGCGTAGTGTGGTTAAAAGCTTGGATCGGCTTCTTTGCGGAGAAAATCCTGGCTGTTTTCTGTGGCTCTTTCTTCTGTTGCTACTGGTGGCGTTTAAATCACGACTTTCTGCCATCAATCAATGTCAGGACCCTCCAGGCGTGGCATCTAATGGTTAGGAATCACTTAATTTGAAAAGCCAACAGAACTTTACAAACCATGGATGGGGTTTTAGAACCCCTGTCTTGGAGGGAAAAGCAGCTTTATTGTTGGAAAACAAAAATGTTTCTTCATTCCTTTGGGATGGAATGGGAAAGGGGAAAACCTACTGACTTGCGTCAATTAAAAATGGCCCTGTGGTTTGTATAGCTCTGGCTAAAATGATCCCTTGTTTGAATAGCTCTTCAATTGACACTCAAAGACCAGGAAGATGGGAAAAGGAACAACCTTGTGATGCTTGGGTCTGTGACCCTCAGGAATGTGAGGGTCAGTAGGATTGTTGCAGTGGGATTCTCTTTTCCTGTCTCCCTTTAAGGAACATCTATGACGACCATTTGTCTTTAGAGTCATGGTAGGACAAAATTTGTTCCTCCCACGTGTGCGGCAAGCATGCATTGCTTGCTCAGTCTCAATCTCCCTCTTAAATGACTTTACTACCGGGTTCCATTGTAGCAGTTCCCAATTAATTCTACTCAAATCGATCCTGGAGGTGGTAGAGGCGCACCTCACTACCCGTCCCAATGTTAATGGTTCCCAAATGAAAGACACACACACACAGCCTTTATATTTTAATATGCCTTAAATAGCTCAATGGCTGGGCCATTTCCAAACCTCCACGTAGTAAACACTCTCCCCTCCCCCGCCCGATATTCCTGAGTTATTACTTATTAAAACCTACTTTCCATCTTGACTGCCCTGGATCCAAATCTGCAGCCATCTCGGGCCACATTCCCCAGCACCTACATGACGGCTATGTTCTCTGACTGGCACCTCTCAGGCATGGCATCTACTCCTTTCCCACAAGGCAGCTATATCTCTTCCTGTTCCTTCTTGGTCCCTTGTCTGGGAATCCTAAAGTCCTGCAACTGCCTCTATGCCCAGCCATCGGCTGCCGGCAATACCAATCAAACTGGGAGAAGGGTCCCTCAGCGTCTTATGCGCAGATGTCCAGATTCTCATGAAATTTAGGGGACCAAGTTAACATAAGCATCGTTAGACCTAATCCACAACACTCCATGCCAACATCCAGGAAGCTGTCTTTGGCTACTTCAAAGATAAGGACCATCTTGGTGCTGCAAGTGTATTCCCTTGAAGAAACATGCCTCAGCACACAAGGGATGAAGTAACCCAAGGCTGGGTCCAGGAGCCCCAGAGGCTCAGAGAATATCATCACTGTGGAGTCAGAAGCTGAAGCCACTAAAATATATTATATACCAACCATAATTTGCCAAATGGGCGACATACATTCATGCCAATCGTGTTATAACAGACTTCCTATTTACGGGTCTGATAAATGACAGTCATTGTCCTGGAATTTTCTGGTCAACTGTATTCTGCTCCCCTCTGGATTCCTTCTGGTGTTGTAGCCACGCTCCCTCCTCTTCTTCTGTTGAGACAAAGACAGACTCGCCCCATCTTCGTTTCACTGAACAAGCTATGCACAAAAGAAGTTGACAGTGACACCTTTCCCTCTTCTGTTTGGATAATTGCATTGTCAAGAATTACTTATCATACATTTAACACTTAATACCTATTTATTATGAGTTCACGTAACTGCTATTTAAGGAATAATCTGCACTAGCTCCTCTCTCCTCCACTTGATGCCACTCTGATTCTGTAATTGCTGGTTTCTGCGATATTATGCCACAAAATCTGAAAGCATAATTGGTTGTTTCATTGTAGACAATACATTTTCAAGAGACTTAAGGAGTAACTGGCAGGTTTGAAGCCCAGGCAAAGGCAGCAAGGCAAGCCGGCCCAGGAGAGTAATTTATGCAGGAGGCACACGGGACGAGAAGGGGGGGGGAACTCTTCAGAAGGGGACAGGAGGGAGCAAAGTCCTTTTGTGCAAATTCCTTAAGTTCTCAGTTGCTGGCAGTGTTTCCTATTGAGCAAATCAACCCTGAATACCCTAGCAAAGGAGCCAGATGAAAAATGGCTTCTTTCTCTGCAAAGAGAAGCCCGGGGCAGGGGAAGAAGGGCTGTGGTTTGACATGCTGTTCCATAGATAATGGAGGGGGTCCTCTAGCTGGTACTTGCAGGCCTGCCTCTCCCAGCCTGTCGGTTGGGACTCTCCAGTCACCAATCCTGAAAGTTTCTTATGCTCATTTGCCCCACAGTTCTGTTCCTTCATTCTAATCAGGAAGGGATCAGACTTCTAATAAAAAACAAAGTGTTAGAGTCTGGTATACATGATACTTCAAAACTCCCCATCCGCCCACATCTCCCATCATTTTCCTTTTCACTCCTTTCCCTCCCTCTCATCCCCTCGAGATCCATCTGGGCTGACAGAGACAGAGAAACCATCCCTGGAAGACAGTACCTCAGCTTTCTGATACGTGCAGGATGTTGGCATAGACTCGTGTAGTGGGGTGTTATGACTGAAGAAGCTTTATTCTCTTAAATATGCTTCATATGACCCCTGACTCATGAGGGAGTGAATTCATGTAAGTTGCAACTGTCACCTGTAAAGTGCATCTTTACCTGGAGTGACGGGCACCGAGTGGAATTGCAGGCAGTTCCCAGAAGTTCACTGCTTGTTTCCTGCCAGCCTTGCATCTGTCTGCTGTCCATGTCTGTTAGATGCCATTCTTCTGGGATCTGTAGACAGAGGTGCTTGGGCGCTTCTGTGAAAAGGCATTGCCAGGACGCCCTTCTCCTTCTGCTTGCTGGTGGGTGCTCTCAAAGCCTCACTGCCTGAGGCTCTACCTGCCATCTGCAGTCTTTACAAAGACCCTCTCAATTAGCAATGGGTCCTGGTTAGCTGGTAATTGGTCCTGTTGATAGAGCTTCTATTTAATATATATATATATGCATATATATGTATACATATATATACATATATATCAATATCTATATCTATATCTCTCTATATATATATAATGCAGTTTACTATATGGTAATATCAACAACAATAACCCCATAGAGAAAGTTTCCAAAAAGTGGTATTTGTCAATTTAATACAAAGTATAGAGTCAGGGAAGAAGGAATCTGAGTTGAGGAGTAACTTCTATCAGACTGGCCTATAAAACGTCTATGCAGGGAATTTACTTAATTAGGGCTTGATGTGGGAGGGCCAGCCTACTCAGGGGAGCCCCACCACCAGGCGTGTGGTTTCCTGGGTTCTCTATGGTAGCTGTGGTCTCTGTGTCAGCCCCTGCCTCTACGAGCCTACTTGGGTTCCTGCCAAATTGGGAACTATGTAAGGCGTTTCTTTCCCCCAAGTTGCTCTCAGTCTTGGTGTTTGTAGCAGCAACAAAAAGTAATTAGAACAATTTGGGAGCAGGGGGTCACTGAGGTAGGAATGCATGGGCCACACTGAACTACCCGTGTACTCCAGAAACCGAAGGAAAGGGTGGGAGTTAACGAAGCTGTCTTAGAAGGATTGTGTCCTAAGCACGATCATCTGCAGACATAAGGAGGCTCCTCGATTATCCGGAAGCGCATGCTTGTAGCTGGCCCCTCCTCCATTCGAGGACCTCATTAAGAATCAGAGAAAGAATGGTCAGGTTGTCTCTGGGTCCGCCTGCCTCGGTGTCTCCAAGGGACGTTTCTGGTGCAGTTGTTTTACTTTACAGAAAATTTGAGACTGAGGGGTCCAGCTGGTCCTTAGGCACCTCACTACTCTACGCCACTCAAATGATCTTACCAATTGAAGCCGAAAAGCAGTGAACGACTTGCGCACAGCCATTCTCAGCAGGCAAGGCGGAGGACACCATAGGGTCCAGTTCTTTGAGTTTTCATTTAAAAACGAACCATTTCCAAGTCCATTACCCTCTTCCTCCCTGCAGAACTGAAGGCTGTTCTATGGATGACCAGCTAAAAGTAAATGTTTATTAATGCAACTATCACAGTATTGCTAAAAATACTTTAACTCTCCCCCTAACATTGCTGCGAAGCTTTTGTTGCCGGAAGCTTGTAATCAACACCTAATAGAGGCTGATGCCGCTTTCCTGAGCTGTAGGCATCTCTGGCTCAAAGCCAGGAAGTTTCTTTTAGCGCAACCTCTCCCCTGCTTGCTTCAGAAACATTTGGTATTCGTTAGAGACAGGTTTTCCACGTTCTTCTTGAACAATGGAACTCTCGCCAGCACTGTGCTTAGCTACTGTGGACAGTGCACTGTACTACCCTGGATGGGGTCACGGTCCTGGCTGAAGGTTCCTTATAATTCCCTGTAATTTCACCAGTAATAGCCTTATATGTGCTCAGCTTCTAGTTCCAGCCATGATCTGCCTTACATGAGAGCTCATCACAGGTCTTACATATCGTCCAGCCACAGGCCTTTGAAGGAGTCACAGGCTTTACATAGGTATGGTCCTTTCTGGTGATTTCAAACTCTTTGCTGTGTCACCAAGGGATGTCCCTCCTCCCTGACCTCAGTGAGGACTAGAACTATAGGGCCCCTAGGACTAGGGGCAGAGCTCTCTGAAGAAGCTACAGGCCCAGTCTCATTAAAGGTCATCAATGGCTTGGCAGGACCGAAGTGAGCTTTTCCATTGCTGGTGCAAGCTGGAGTAGGTGTGACAGGATCAAGGTCTCCTTCAGCAGGCGCCATGGCTTCAGCAACAGCCACAGTAGCACCCTTGCAGCTGAAATGTTGCTTCCTCAAAGTCCGTGTGAAGTGCCCAGAGCATCCAGGATGCTTTGATGAGATTCTTCTAGAGACTGCTCAGGAATAGCTTCTACTCCAGGCAGCTGGGTACACAGAAGGGTCTGAGAGCAGTCACCCGGTGACACAGTCAGATCAGCCCCCCCCGCCCCCCAGTTGCTTAGTTCATGTAACTGAAAGGAAACATCAAAGGCAAATGTTATTAAAGGGGTTCGGCTGCGCTTACCTCTTAATGAAAGACCTTAGGGGGAATTGAGCCCTTCGTCCTGTCTCAAGACAGCCAATGTAGCCCCTCTCTATGAAGCACCATGTTGCCCAGGTTCTTAATGGCACCCGATTGGATGTTGGGTGGTAACTGTACATGTTTACAAGTCTCAGAGAGAAGCATAGACAAGGGACCTTGCGAAAGGGAAGAAGTTTTAGAAAAATTCTACCACATTTACCACATTTATACCCTGCTTCCCTATGTAGGAGTGAGAGGTGATTTAAAACTCCTGCGAATTTCCTTTGCTGTTATAAAACCTGAGTTCAAAGTGTTAAGAAGCATCGTAACAATCTTAATGCTCGACAAAGCTTCTTAGCAATGAATTCTTAGTGACTTGAGATAAGCCCCTTGGATCCTAGTGCTACCCAGCATTGAGGGATTTACTTCCCTAACTTCTGTTTTTGATTGTTTTCTTTTATGGCTTTTTTATTTTGAACTTCTGTACAAGTTTGAAAGCAGCATACTGCTTTGGATATTTTTAGTGTGTGTGTGTGTGTGTGTGTGTGTGTGCGTGTGTGCAGTGTATGCCTATGTGTTCATGCACAGGACACTGAAGGATGACAGGTATCCTGTTCCATCATTCTTTGCATCGTATTCTTTTTATTTTGTTTTGTTTTGTTTTTTGAGACAGGGTTTCTCTGTGTAGCTCTGGCTGTCCTGGAACTCACTCTGTAGACCAGGCTGGCCTCGAACTCAGAAATCTGCCTGCCTCTGCCTCCCAAGTGCTGGGATTAAAGACCTGAGCCACCACTGCCTGACTTTGCATTGTATTCTTAAAACAGCATCACTCACTGTACTTAGAACCAAGCTAGTAGCCTGCAAGCCTCAGCAAACCTCCCGCTTAGGACCCCTAGGGAACAGGGGCTGCGGGTGAGCACAGCCACACCTGGTGTTTTCTATCAGTAGTGGGGATTCGTACTTAGGTCTTCATGCTTGTGTGTAGGATACTCCATTTCAGAGAGTCATCTTCCCAGCCTGTAACACACTACTTTTACTCTCTACTTGACAGTTTTCCTTGCACAGAACTGAACCGCAAAGTAGAAATTATTCAAGATTCTTACTCTTTTCCTAGACGATATAAAACCTTAAGATGGATTCAATTTACTTGTCTCGTGATATAATTGTTACTGTAGTACGATGTTCTAACTCTACTTAGCATCCTTGGATGTTCCTACAACTCTTTCGTACCATCACCAAATTCTACCTGCCCAGCCATGCAATGCCTTCTTCCTCTTCAGAGCGCTCTCGCCTCACACAGCTGCCGTCAGTCACTTTCTTCTTCAAGGGTCCCACTGAGGTTCTGGGGTGACTAATCTCCAATCTCTCTCCCCCTCCCCTTCCCCTTCCCTCCTCGTGTCTCCTTTCTACCTCCCCTCCCCTTCCCTCCTCTCTTCTCCTCTCTGTCTCTATACATACATACATGTGTGTGTCCTATTTTGTAGAATGTTCCATGTATCATATATATATACATATATATATATATGTATATATATATATATATATAAAATACCTTAGTTTTTTGCTGACCTTGGAATCACACACTGACAACTGTTTCATTCAGCACATCTAGGATAGTTTTCTATATGTTGGCTTTGTTTCTGCTGCTGGGAGGCCACCTGTCACCCCGTCTTTCCTTCACAGGTCATTTGCCTTCACCCACTGATTCGAAGTGTTTTCTCACGGACTCTGCTTTTAGGCAACATGCATACAGCACTCAGGTGTAGGCTTTAAGGACACATGCATACAGCACTCAGGTGTAGGCTTTAAGGACACATGCATACAACACTCGGGTGTAGGCTTTAAGGACACATGCATACAGCACTCAGGTGTAGGCTTTAAGGACACATGCATACAGCACTCGGGTGTAGGCTTTAAGGACATCTGTCTTGGGGCTCAATAGGCTTCTCAGATCTGTACCAAACATTTTCGTCAACAGTTCTAAGAAGATCTTGGCCACCTTTCTCACCACGTCTGGCCCCCTTCTTGCAGGCTTCTGGAGATCCACACGGCAGAGTGCTGTAGGACGTTGTGAGAGTCAATCTCAATTGTCAGTTTGACTCAATGCAGAATTCATTAAGACACGCCTCTGGGTAGATCTGTGAGAACCTTTCCAGGAAGGATGAACTGAGACCAGTTCCAGCCGAGTGGGCGACACTCTCCTGTAGGCAGTGACGCGGGTGACAGCTGAACGGGTGACACTCTCACTGCTGCCTGCTTTCGAGGCTTTGCTCCTTATTGGTGAGTGCGTCTTCTCTCATCCCTGCAGCCACCACCACTGCCACCGCTTCTATCATTACTCCTGGCATTGTTTGCTGCCACCATAATCCAGCTTCTGTGGCCATTGTTAGCATCCAGAACCTGCGGCAGATATATGGGCGGGTCTACAGACCTGTCACCAGGGCAATGGCCACCATATTCCCAGAATCTATTGGGTTCAGCTCCCACCTTTACCTGGACTGCTACGTCACGACATATATATATATATATATATATATATATATATATATATATATATATATATATATGGGTACTTTCCTCCATCTTTCTCTCTCTTTTCTTCTCTCTCTCCCCTCTCTCTTCCTGTGCTGCTACCCCCTACCCCCTTCCAATTAAACCTCTTACACGTGGAACTGCCTGGGCCTGGTGTCTGCAGATGCTTCCCGCCGCGACTCAAACCCCATCAGCCATTTAACATGAACTAAAGGCCAATGCTCTCCAAGAGCTTTCTAGGTCTTAAGTGCCAGATTCAGACTGCAGCCCATGAGATGATGCCACCTGCATTCCAGAGAAGAGAGACCTCCTTAAACTTCTCTGTGAAGCCTGACCAGGGTTGTATCTCTTAGATGATTCTAAATCTATTTAAGTTAGCAGTGAGCATTAACCCAAGCAAGTCAATTCCTGGTCCACTTGACACTCAAATACATCACTTTAAGTCTTAACATCTCAATCCCAAGCCCATGAAATATCTTACTAATCTTATAATGCAAAATGAATCTAGCTGATACTTAAACATCCCCATCTTAGCCATTTCAACGTTGTTCAAAAGTCTGAAGTCTTTTGTTTGTGATCCCTTGTAAAGTTATGTGTTTCCAATATACAATAGCACAAAGTGCACACTCCTGATTCCAGAATGGAAGCGTGGAGATCAAATGAGTTAATGTCTCAGCAGGCCAACACCAAGAACTGCAATTCCATGCGGAGTCTCTAGGGGTCATGATGAGATCATCCAGGCCACAGTGGCCTTGATAAGCTCGACCTCTCTGGTTCTGCAACCTGCAACCGTAAGACCTCTCTCAGGTCATTTCTGCTCTGTGCCTACAGCTTTCCTCAGCAGATGTTCCAATCCTGACAGCAATAATGTGGTATTTCCGTAGAAATGTAAACTTTACTTTTACAGCTTCATGCAATGGCCATTGTCATAGCTAGCTTTCACAGTAACTTGACACAGCCTGCAGTCATCTGAGAACCATCTGTTTGGATCAGATTGGCCTGTGACTATGTCTATGGGGATTGTCTTGACTGACAACCGCTGTGGGGGAGCCCAGCCCACGTGAGCTGTGCTGTTCCCTGAGCAGGTCATCCTGGGCTATATAAGAAGGATGGGTAAGCATGAAGCTACAGCAAGCAAGCACAATAGTGCCCCTCCATGGTCCCTGCTTCATGTCATTGCATTGACTTCCTGCTTTGACTTAGCTCAGGTATGATCTGTTACCCGAGTATAAGAGAAGTCAAACCCGGGCAGTGGTGGCGCACGCCTTTAATCCCAGCACTTGGGAGGCAGAGGCAGGCGAGTTTCTGAGTTCAAGGCCAGCCTGGTCTACAGAGTGAGTTCCAGGACAGCCAGGGTTACACAAAGAAACCATGTCTCAAAAAAAAAAAAAAAAAAAAAAAAAAAAACAAAACAAACAAAAAAGATAAGTTAAACCTTTCCTGCTCCTAGTTGCTTTTAAATAGAGTGTTTTATCATAACAACAGAAAATGAACCCGAACAATGATCTTTGCATATATTTCCTGGCCTTTATGTTGAAAATCTCTGTGACTCCCCAAACTGAAATTTATATGCCTCCAAAACTAGCCTCATGTAGATGATGTCACAAATTCTGCTGCCAACTCAAGATGTAAGATGGCCCTGACTAGTAAGTGGTCTCTGTCTACCTTGGAGGTTAAACTCAGGAAAATACTTGCTTTTGAATAATTAGTTCTCTCTCTCTCTCTCTCTCTCTTTCTCTCTCTCTCTTTCCCTCTTATTCTTTCCCTTCCTCAAGTGAATTTGCATTTTTACAAGCTGAAACCTTTGATGAGTGGGGTCTTGCCCTCAAGAAATTCCCATAGTCCAGACACAAGTTTTCTCTTTAAATGTGATTTAAATGTATCACTTTAGTAATTACAGGTGCTCTGTCTGCACCTCC
>NW_022196913.1:58336393-58337428 GCF_008632895.1 Mastomys coucha
CCCCGCAATATCCTGTAAAAATGAGACTCCGCCTCCACTTCGCACCTAGCTTTCTTTCTTCCTCTCTCTCTTTCTCTCTTTCTTTGTTCTTTCTTTCTTTTGGAAAATATTTTATTAGCTATTTTCTTTATCTACATTTCAAATGTTATCCCCTTTCCTGTTTCCCCTCCGACAACCCCCATCCCATTCCCACTGAATTCTTTTCATATTCTTTGCACTTTATTCACTGCTCTTTCTCACAGTTCACCTGGGTGATAGCATTGTGTGGTAACCACTGTTAAAGGCCTCAATGAAATGCTGAAATGTCCTCATCCAAAAAAATTGGTTCATTACCTTTCAAATTAGATTCATTTACCTTCTCTGGATATAGTGTGGGAAGGAGCCAGACTCTTTGCTAGAATGTAACATGAATGACCGGAACACATTTCTTGATCTTGCCATCCCTAGTACTCTCTGAGACCTCATGCCTTCACACTAGTGTTCAGCTGGAGTTCTCTGATGCCATTTCATCCAGGATCTGCTGCCTAGGGAATGATGCTACACAAGACTGGCAGTTCTTCGCAGCCCAGCTAGCAAAACCAAGATAATCCCCCAGGGAGAGGCTCAGTGGTCCATCTCACAGATGATTAAAACTTCCATCTAGCTGACAACACTAACTACCGCAACAATGTATCCTTCACAAGCACAAGATCTGAAGTCTCATGTGCGGAGGGGGGTGACCTGATTTCCCTTCACCCAAGGGGGGACCTGATTTCCCTTCCGACGGAGGGGGGATCTCATTTCCCTTCCGATGGAGGGGGGACCTGATTTGATTTCCCTTCCATTTTGTTGCAGTATGCTTTGGAGAAAAGATGACCTCACTACTTTTCAGCCAATCTGAGCTACCAAACAAGTGTGTGTTTTCAGACAGTGTGCTGGGTGTGAAAGACCCCCAGAACTGGGGAGATCCTTACTCAAGTCTCGGGATAACGTGACCACCCAATGACTCACGAGAGACCGAACTTGCTGCAATCACATGAGGTTTATTGGGGATAC
>NW_022196913.1:58337455-58338693 GCF_008632895.1 Mastomys coucha
AGGTTTATTGGGGATACCGGTACCGGGGTCGATCTCGTGACCTTGCCAGTCAGAGGAGTTCGACCCCGGGGCCGATCTCGTGACCATGCTGGCCAGAGTTCGACCCTGAACACAAGAAGTGTGGCGTATTTAAGGGAAAGACCCACAAGCTGGGGGCGGGAAGAGGGTTACCAAGGAAACATTCAGAGGGACCCAACCCAAGGTATTCAGTTAGGGAGGGAAACATATTCATTCTAGGAATGTAATCTTCATCTACTGGTCGACAGGGTGGAGAGTCCCATAAACCAGTAGACCTTCATTCCTAGTTCCGCCCTCATTGCGGATCAGCAAGGAGGGGCAGGTATCGGGAACCAGAGCCCTGAGGCTCTGAGTTCCTGGAACTGGCTATTTTATATTTCTGGCTGGCTATAGTGGCCCTCCATGTCCTTTTAGGTAAAGGTTATACACCATACATTTCTAATAAATGCCCTCATTTTAAAATTTAAGATTCTCCAGCCTTTCAGGTGCTTCATTGTGTTTGGAGGGAACTTACCTAAATAATTTGGCTTACCAATATTGGAAGCCAGGGGACACATTGGGAATTTCTAAGATAAACACCTCAAAATTAAAAGAAGGGACATACTATCACAGAAAACCACATCTTACAGACATGTTTCTTTCCATGGAGAATTGCCTGCCATAGAGAATTCTCCTGAGGACTGTATTGGACAGCACACAAAATGGCTAAGTGCTACAGGAAGTCAGGAAAGCTTTTTAATAAGTCTGAAGCCCAAGAAAAGCCCAGAACATGTAAGGTTTGCACAGAACCCGTGCTGGAGGTAATCATCATGATGTTATCCAAATGGCTTGCTACACGGCTGGAAGAATCATTAGAATCGCGGCTACTTCTACACGGCTGGAAGAATCATTAGAAACGTGGCTACCTCTTGGCTTTTGGGATATTTCAGTTATAAAAGATCAAGAAGAGCCTACTCAGTGCTCATAACATGGCAGCCCAGAGGGGAAGCTGAGCTGAGCTGATTATGGGATTATGTTAAAAGCTTCACCAGAGATTGCTATTTGAGTACCCATTTGATGTAATGGTTAGGGAAAGTTAGTGCACGTTCTAGGCAGGAATCCAGGTGCTCTCATCTGGTTTGGAGCCAGTGGGATAGGGGCACAAGGTGCTGGTGCCGTTTGGGTAATTCTGGCCTGTTTGAGAATGTGAAATAAGCCTCTGTACGTCGGTGGGGGTAGCG
>NW_022196913.1:58338704-58353809 GCF_008632895.1 Mastomys coucha
GGAGAGTACTTAATGGGGAGGGGCTGAGATCAGATAAGGTAGGCTGAACCTAAACCACAGAAAGGGCACTAGAAGCCAAAGCAGGAATTTGAGTTTGATTCTAGGCAAACTAGGGAGATGTTGACATTCTGGGAACATTAGATGAATGTTTGCATGAACACGTCCTATCACATGAAATAAGCTAGGTATGGACAAAGGAAGCCACGCAGAAGGAAGTAGGAGGGCTGGCGCTGTGGGAGTAGAGAGTGGGATGAGCGGCAGGTGCCGGGAGATAGCCAGCTTGCCCCCACCATCTGGTTATCTCTAATGCTACCTGCCCTTGCTAAATCTGACTGGAGCATGTCCTTCCTGTGATCTTGGTTGTGTCAGAACTAGTCAGAGCCAAGACAGGAGGGGAAAGGTGGTAGAGGGAGGGATATTTGTCCTGGCGGGACAAAGGACTGTCTCTAGAGAGAAGGGAGACAGATGTGGCCCACAGGCAAATGCAAATATATAAAAGAAAAGGGAGGAAACCCCAGTTCATCATAAATTGGTTACTTTTGACTGGGCATGTTAACTCTGGTAGCCGGCATGTTATATCATAGTTATATGGAGCCAAAAGGAGGCTTTTGGTCGCTGGACTTCAACACTTTGCCAGGTGGATGTTGATAGTCAGCCTCAGAAGGGAAGTGGCCAAATAAGGGAACAGACTTTGGTGTCTAGCTTTAGGAATGTAATCTAATAATGTTTACCAAGGTAGAGGGAATGGGGGCCTGCCAGAGCCATGTATGCCATACTCATGCCTGCAAGAGCCCTTTAATTGGTAATGCGGATTTCAAAATCACTACAAAATAGGACTGTGAATGCTATTATCCCAAAGAAATTATAAATGTTAGAGGTTATGGATATGCTAGATTCCCTAACTTGATCATTAAATATGTATTGAAACCATGGGCTGAATGCCATACACTTGTACAGTTATTAAGTATATATTAAAATTAAGATTAAAAAACAGATGAAAACATTATGTTCAATGAGTGAACTGGCCCAGACTTGGTTTTACAATTGTTGCTTCTTTTATAGAAGAAGCTAAGCTGTGACTGGCAGATGGTTCGGAACTTCCAACTATGATACAATGAACATCATGCAGCAATGAGAAGAAATGGACTAGTGCTACCCGGGGCTAATGGGAAAGCCTCAGAGATCCTATCCTGAGTGAAGGAAGGCATGCGTAGAGGATCTCAGAAATCCCATCCCAAATGATGGAAGACATGCATAGAGGATCCCAGAAATCCCATCCCAAGTGAAGGAAGATATGCATAGAGGATCCCAGAAATCCCATCCCAAATGATGGAAGACATGCATAGAGGATCCCAGGAATCCCATCCCAAGTGAAGGAAGGCATGCATAGAGGAGCAAGCACGAGCCACAAACCCTGTTCTCATCTGAACTGGCACTGTGACACTTTCCCGATCTATAATTGTACCTGTGTTTGTTGACTTAGCTGTAACCAGCCTCCCGTTCACTAGACTGTAAGTGCCAGGAAGTATTACTCATCATGAATCTTCAGCACCTAACATTATACTGAGCACACAGTTACTGTTTGGTGAGCGAGGACCACAGACTCAGTGAGCAACAGAGCAGAGATCAGGGTGATGCAGTGTCGGTCTGATATCTTGAGCCATTGTTCTGTCTTGATTCACACACTCAGTAGTCCCTTGGAAGCATCTGAGCCACCGTGAGCAGCCATGGAGCAACAGTTTCCTCCTGGCATTGCCTGCTTGTCCAGTCCCCTCAAAGAAGGCCTGTGTTGGACATTCTGAGCTCTACAAGCCTCCTGGCATTTTCTGCTCAGTGAGCCCATCCATTCCCATTTACTTCAGAGGGCAAAAGATATAAACTGCAAAAGACCTTCTTGTAAGTTTTTCAGGGGAAGGTAAACACATGGGCAGGGATTCTTCTATTAGCCTCTCCAAGGGGTTGCAGGGGTTGGGAGTCTCTGATGGAGTTGCTTTGGTTCAAATCACTAGGGCTGGATAGGTATGGAGGATCAGGGGACTTGTACAGCTTCCAGGACTGGATATGGAGACCACTGGGATGGATGGGTGGATGGATGGGTGGGTGGATGGATGGATGGATGGATGATGGATGGATGGGTGGGTGGATGGATGGGTGGGTGGGTGGATGGATGGATGGATGGATGCAAAGAGTCTGTGTTTATGGCACAGCACAGAGAGATGAAGTGGCAGACACAGATTTTACTCATCTTAGAGTCTAATAGTAAAGATCAGGCAGATTTGGGCATAATCTGCAGTCAGTGTGAGGCAGATGGAGTGTCTACTCCCTGGAGATGTGTCCTATATAAATGGTGTTCCCAGGGCATTAGAAAACCCCAGAGACCCATGAGAGATAAAGAGAGTATGAAAGTCCAAAAATTCTAAAGGAAGAAAGGAGGACTCATATGGGTTAAAAAAAAAAAAAAACATGTCTGGCAATCAAGAAAGCTTGTGTCAGAGTCCGATCCCTCCCCTTCCTGGACACACACGTGGTTACACAAGTCACCTCTTTTGAGCTTCTCAGCTATAAGGTTGGGAGAACATTCTGACCATAGAGAATGTAATTTAATTCATGGAAAGCCACACTCAGAAGTGTAGATGCTGGTACTTACAGGACTCTCGGCCACTGGCCTGGGCCAAGCCCTTGGGAATAAAGGGTGAAGGGATGTGGGTTCATTTTTGCTGGGGTCAGCTAGGATGCACCAAGTCTTAGGCTTATCAGTAGTACCTTGGCCAGGAGGCCAAGGGTGCCTTGGCTTTCCTAGAGTTGATTCTAGGGGCTATTTCTTTCTGTGGACTCCATCAGATGTTGTTCCTGGTGGGATGGCCAGAGAGATGTTGAAATTAGGTCAGCAATGAGGGGTAAGAATGAAGAGTCACGTCTAGAAGGTCTTCATGCTGTTTATTTGCTTTTAACAGATCCCAAGGACTCACTGGATGTGTGCGCACTTTATTCGGGACTGCTCTGTCCCAGTTCATATGCATTCACCCTTTCACGTAAGCAAGTATTTAAAGACACTCGCTTGCAGGCACTCTCCATTGGACTGCTGCAGAGCCAAGCTACCCAGGGACAAATGGGCAGAGCACTGGCTCCTAAGAAGATCAGGATCGGGTGGAAGAGTGCAGAGGAATGGGAGAAGCCACACTACACTCCTTGGAGCACTCTTATGGACTTGCCGGGCTATCTATGTCAAAGAGCCATGTGACACCAAGCTTTGTCACCTCATTTAGCTTGCTTCAGTTTCCATATAGGATTGTCGTGACCATTGAGTGCCAGTGCTTAAGCAATGCTCAAAGATATATTAAATTCTCAATCAATATAAGAAATAAAAATGATGGTAGTGGTGGTAATGGCTTGGTAATGTTGAGGAATATGGTGGTGATTGTGGTGATGGTAGTGATGATGATGATGGTGGTGGTGGTGGTGGTGATGATGACGATGATGCAGATGATGATAGTGTTGCTGGGTGTGGAGTGGTTGAGACAATGTATCCCAGGTAAGGCCTTTTTAACACGTGTTTATCTTAAAAGTAGATTTACCTATCTTGTTGAGTGTTTTGCCTGTATGTATGTATGTGTGTCATGTGTATACCTGGGGCCCGAGAAGATGAGAAGAGTTTGTCAGATCTCTTGGAACAAGAGTTCCAGGCACCTTTGGGTGCCGGGAATTGAACTTGAGTCCTCTGCAAGAGTAGCCAGTGCCCTTAACTGCTGAGTCATCTCTCCAGATCCCAATGCCCCCCTCTCTCTTAAGTGGTGCATAAACGATTTCAAAGTGGGCAGGGAGAGAAGGCACAGTCCTAGCCCAGACAACAGCGGGTATCGAGTTGTTGAGGCATAATATGGTTACAATAACTAATCAGAGGAGAGTCTTACCTCAACCCTGACTTCCCTTTGCTTCATAAAAGAACAGTCAAGCTTGAACTTGAGGCACTCGAAGGTGAACATCCTACCAACAGCCATCACCTCCCACACATAGACAGACAGATTCTGATTGTTCCTATGTAGCATAAGACTCACCTTCTGTCCCCTTGAACTGGGAAGCTGGACCGGCCTCTAGTAAATATTTATGTTGGGATATTTGGAGACTGTACAAAATGTGCAGATATTTTCATCCTTCCTTTCACGGTTTACACAGTGTGCCACCTGCCTCTATGTCTTGAAAATGAAAGGCAGTTTTTAAAGAAAATGGGTTGGAATGAGAGGCTAAAGTCATGCATTATATAAAAGCTCAGTGCTGAGTGAACAGAAACACAGGCTACTGAACCCTGAGTGGGGGAAGCATTACGTGTGGATATAATCTCCATGCATGAGGAGCAGAGACATTGTAAGTCAGAATATAAAGAAAATTACATTGGATTGGTAGAAATTCCTGTGAGTAGAAATTCCTAGAAATGGGTTGAGGGGATAGGGCACCAGGTTGTAGATCTCTGGTAATTTTGAATCCCCATGATCCCTAGAAGGAGCCTAGAAACCGGAGTGGGAATAGGACCGTGTATCATGAGTCTGACTTCATATAGGGTCAGTAGTTGTCACATGTGTCCTGGCAGGAGCCTGGAGACCGTGGCTAGGGATCAGAACTCTGACTTCACTCTGGGACAGTCAGTGTTCCTATGGGTACAGACGGGAACATGGAGATGGATGAAGATGCTGGGAACCTGGACGTATACCTCTGATTTCACACTGAATCAGAGTTCCCTCTGGTCCCAGCAGGAGACAAAGGCAGATAGGATGACAGGTTGTGTATCTCACACTTCACACTGGTACAGTCAATGTCTGCAGGTCCTGGCAGGATTGCAGAAACCGCAAGGGGATAGGAAAATGGGTTGTCTATATCTGCTTTACTCTGGGTCAATCACTTCCTGTATTTCTTGGCAGGAGCCTAGAGAGAGGGAGGGAACAAGGAACTGGGCTGTAGAAATGGGTCACATGCCTCTCCGACTCCACACTGGGTCAATCAGACTTCCCACAGGCTCTGGCAGGATTGTGAGGAAAGGTAGGGGGTAGAGGGAACTGGGCTAATCGCTATGTTTTTGAAAAGAACTTTTATTACATTACCAAGCCTCTACTCTGCAATTAACTCTAATTACATAAGCAATTAAGTTGAGAGTAAGACTATTTTGTGATTTAAACCTATTTATACTTGTATGACTTTCCCTTAATTAATTCTCATCTCCTGGTTACAACTGCCATTTAATTAACAAATTTTTTTTTAACCCTAAATGTTATTTGAAGACCAGTTTCTCTATGTTCGTGAAGCTAAACTGAATGTGGCTCCTTGGCTGTGATGGACATCCCACAGCGGAGGCTAACACGGAGAAGAGAGTCACATGCCGAGCAATGTGATCAGGTTGATGCTGCCGTGGAGTGTTCCCTCTGCAAGGTCCGTGTGTGTGTTGGTGCATTTGCAAGCTTTTGGTTTTGAACAGTCATTTTGCATCAGGCATCTTTCCTGGAAATGTTACCTGGATCTGCACATTTTCTGGTAGAGTCCCTTGGGTTTTTACGTAAGAGTAGTGCCATCTGCATAGGGATGCTTTCATTTTTTCCTGTCTGTACTCCTGCCTTTGTTTCTTACCTGGTCTACGACCCTCATCACCACACTGAAGAAGAATGGAGGGGATGGGCATCTTGTGTCCTCCCATTCTTCATTTTCCTCCTACAAATTCTACATTTTACTCGGTCTCCCGCATACAGCCTTTATCACAAGGTGCGCCCCATTTATCCAAGTTCTTTTCAGGGTTTTTATCTTGATCCCGTGTTTAACTTTGTCAAATGCCTTTTCTCTGCATCTAGCAAAGTGAACATGTGATTTCTAGTCTTGGGTCTATTTAAAAGATATATTATAATCCATTTGCATACGCCAAACCAAGCTCTTGCATCCTTGAGATGAAATCAATTGGTCATGTCGTAGAATCTTGTCTTAGCATTCTTGGATTTGATTGGCAGATATTCGTGTTCATTCTTTGAGAATTCTGTACAATGTATGTTGATCATATCGACCCTCTTCCCCAGCTCCAGATCCTCCCAGATTTACCCTCTCATCTCTGTCTCTCAAGCTTTGTGTCCTTGTTTTCTTCCTTAACCCTTGGAGCTCTGTTGTGATGTCCCTATACTCTTGGACGTGCCATAGTCCATGGGAGGTGACCACACACTGAAGAGGACATAGCATTGCAAACATTTTGTTGAGAAATTTGGCATCTATAATCATCAAGGAAATTGGTCTGAGTTTTTCCTTTTTCCTTTCAGTGTGTGTGTGTGTGTGTGTGTGTGTGTGTGTGTGTGTGTGTGTGTATGAATTTGTCAATCTCTCTCTCCTTTCCATTAGTGGAACAGTTTGAGAAGCATTGGTATTAGATCTCCCTTAACAGGGTAGTAGAACTCGGCAGTGAATCTGTTCAGTCATGGCTTTTACTTTGTGGGAAGACGATACATCTTTATTGTGTGCCTCTGAGTATGTATGATGTATGTGATGGACATGCATGCCATGGTGTACGCGTTTAGGTCAGAAGACTTTCTTATGAAGTAACTTCTTTCCATTTGCTGTCATATAGACTCTGGGGATTGAACCTATGTCACTGAGGTTTCATAGCAAGTTCCTTTACCCATTCAGCAATCTCAGCAGTGGAGAGATGGCCAAGCATGGCTCTACTTTCAAAGTTTTTATGGGTCTCAGTTGACTACAAAATAGAACTGCCATATAAGCCAAAGTCTCTATATCCTCCCACAGAGATGCTCGCACATCCATATTCATTCACAACAGCAAGGAAGTGGAGTCCACCTAGATGTCCATCAACAGGTCAATGGATAATGCAAAGTGATACACACACAATAGAACACTTTTAGAATTTGACGTTACAAACATTATCTCATGCAACTCTTTGTTCTCCTTTTAAAACTTAGCCTTTGTCCATGTGGGTCACTCATGACTTCCCCCTGCACATCCAAGATGGAGATCTCTAATCCTCCCTCAGAACCTCTAGGTTCTGATTGGCATTGCTAGAGACTGGACGGGTATTCTTATGCTCAAAACTCACTGTTGTGTATAAAAAATTCAAGTTTCAACTTTGCGTTCCAGTTCTTTGCTTGCTAAATATGGCACCCTTTGCCTGACCCACTTACTCTGCTGAAGGATAAGGTGGCTCCCTTTCAAAGCATCTTTGCAGGTGGTCCTGCCATATTTTAAAGGATCTTAATGAAATAATAATGTGCAAAGTACTTTAAAATACAGCCATCCAACCTCTCCTAATATGACTCATCCTTAACTACCCATAAATACTGAAGCTTCTGCATGAGAGTTGTTTGGGTTTGGCAGCAAAACCTTTTTATTGAAGGTTTGTATTAAAATGCTAACTAATTTTTTTTTTTTGTATTTCTGAAGACACCAGAATTTCTATTTCCTGGCAGAAGAGAGGACAGTGAGTCACTTCCTGACAATTGAGTGTAAAACCTTGTGTTTCAATCATGTGTTCCTTTTATAGATATGAATTTATTAAGACTGTATCAAAGGCCGTGTGACTTGAAACGTATGATTCCTGTTGCCTAAAAGAAAACCCAGCAGTTAAAAAAAAATGGCATCATGAAACTTGCAGGCAAATGGATGCATCTAGAAAAAAAAAAATCATCTCGAGTGAGGAAAACCAGACCCAGAAAACAAATGTGGTCTATAATCACTTATAATATAATCACTTATAATCAGCTATTAAGTAAAGGACACTATGCTACAATTCACAGACCCAGAGAGGTTAGATAAAGAGTTGGGCTATGAAGACAGGACATGGATCTCTCTGGGAAGAGGAAATAGAATAGATTTTGAGGGTGAACAGGGAGCAAGTGGAAACAGAAACAGAAGGGATCAAATAGGGGAGAGGGCTGGAAAGAGAGACAGCTGGAATTAGGGGGCTCTTGAGGGACAGTGTGAAAACCTAGTGTAGTGGAAATGTCCTGGCATCTGTGAGGGTGACCCCGTTTAGATGCAGAGTATGAACCGGCCATCTTTTGTAGCCAGGCAAGACGTTCAGTGGTGGACCTGGTTGGAATTTGGCCGAGTTGCTGGCTGAGAAGGTCCTAAGGAGATCCCTAACCAATCCAGGCTGATGCTACGACTGAAGGTTGCTCTCTGGAAACTGAAAGTATGGGCTTCATTGCTGAGGACAACTTCTCAGCTCACTGAATCTAGAGAGGTGGAGCAGGTGCAGGCTGGGAGCCTTCACCCCTGCATTCTGGTCTCCTTGGTGTGAGAAGGCACTCTGAAGGCTGTGGAAAGAGAAACCTGGACACCAACCCAACCATAAAACCCACGGCCTACAATCTGTCCTGACTACAAGATGTGCTGGGACAATGATGTCACAGAGTAGCCAACCAATGTTTGCTTTAACTTGAGACTCGTGCCATGAGAAGGAGCCCTTGTCTTATACTTCCTGGATGGCCAGGAAATGGAGACTGGATAACCCAGAGACCTAGGGTAGAACCTAATACAACTGGTAAAAAAAAAAAAAAGTCAGTGAAGTAACATTTCTTCTGCTATACTCATCAGAGAGACTCCTCTGGTAGGAGATGGGAATGAGTACAGAGACCCAGAGCCAGACACTATACAGAGAGAAGGAGAGCCTAAGTCCCTCCCCTTGGAGGAAAGATTGTAGGGGTCACAGGGGATGGAGGACTCTGAGGGAACATGGCCCACGGAACCAGCTGAGCAGTGCTTGTAAGGGGAAATCTCTTGTGTAATGGATGGAAGCTTTGTCTGTCAATAAAATGCTGTTGATCCCCTAGCTTAGGCGGGAAGTGGGCGGATGGAAGTTCCTGTATAGAGAGAGGATTTCTGGAATAAAGACAGATGGAAAAAGGAGATTTGCCCCAGGATGCGGATGGAGACAGGCACATGAGACCGAAGGGCAGGTAACTTGCCATGTGGTGCCCACAGTGTAGAATAAAGGGGATTATTGAGATATGAGCTGTTAGCATTAGACGCGGCTTTACCATCAACCTCTGAATCCAGTGATGATGTCATCCCTAGGCGACAAGGACCAGCTCTCATCTGTTGCCATGGCAACTGCCACACACTCCCAGAGTCAGCCTCCCCTGTGTGCATCATTCATTACTTGCCATCTACGTCACGACCCGAATAAAAGACTGAGACCCAGACCACTCGCCCCCTTTTTCATTTTTCTTCTCTTCCTTGTTCCACACTCCACCCTCCCATACCCACTCATCCAATTAAAAAACCTCTTCCAGTGGGACTGTGCTGCCCTGGCACTATCTGCCCAGAAACGAGCTGCCTTCTAACTGGCGTGAGCTAGTGGGGGAACAAAGCTATTGGTCTAGGCATTTATTCATATAACTCAGTCCCAGAACTGTTATTTCAGGGAACAAAGA
The DNA here is from genome assembly GCF_008632895.1 of Mastomys coucha. Classification (NCBI taxonomy): domain Eukaryota; kingdom Metazoa; phylum Chordata; class Mammalia; order Rodentia; family Muridae; genus Mastomys; species Mastomys coucha. The sequence continues at coordinate 58,348,115 of NW_022196913.1, forward strand.
GGCATGGTGGGAAGCCCATGGTTACAAGGGCTCCTGTGAGCTTAAAGAGACTGACGTGGCAAGTACGGAGCCTGCATGGGTCTGCACCAGGTCCTCTGTGTGTAGCCTATGTCTGTTAGCTTGGTGTTGTGGGACTCCTGAGAGCAGAAGTGAGTCTATCTCTGACTTTTGCGTACTCTTGAGACTCTTTGCCTTGTCCACCCTTGACATGAAGGCTTTCAGCATGGATTGCTGCATCTTTTCGTCCTGTTCGGTTGTTGTCTCTTGGAGGCCTGCATTTTTTCTGAAGGGGAAATAGAGGAGGAGTGGATTTGGGAAAGATGGGATGTATGTGTGGGAGCAAGGAGGAATGGGAGGAGGGGAAACTGTGGTTGGGATGTATTATATGAGAGAAGAATCTATTTTTTTCCATACCTTTCAAAAAATGAATCTATTTATTCACTTTACATCTTAATATCAGCCCCCTATCCTCCCAGAACCCCCTCACACAGATCGGTCCTCCACCCATCCTCCCTCCCCGTCTGCTCTGAGAAGGGGGAGTTCCCTCATACCCCCACCCCAGCACATTAAGTCACTGCAGGACTAGGTGCATCCTATCTCTTCTGAGGCCAGACAAAATGGCACAGTTAAAGGAACAGGATCCACAGGCAGGCAAGAGATTCAGGGACAGTCCCTGCCCCAGTTGTTGGGGACCTGTATCTATTTTCTATTAAAACAGAGCAGGAGCAGGAGACATCTTAGGGAGAAGAAAAGTGTTAGCAGGGGTTCTAGTTTCAATTTTGAAGCACAAGAACCCGATTCTGTTTTGTGTTTGCTTGTTTCTCGAAACAACATGAAGATGAACAAACTGGAAAAAAAAAAGTGGCTTATTGGGAACTCATAGAAGAGTTGAAGATTTAGAATGAATTCAGATCACCACCAAATCTAAAGAATGATCTTGAAACTTGAGAAATTGATAAAACTGGGTCCTTGAGAGCACTGGAAGCTGGCTTGGTCCAGCAGGAAAGTAAGAAGCTCCTAAATGATATGGCAGGAGGGCTCCTTTCATGGTCATGAATTCTACCTCCAGAAGCCTCATCTGGTGTTCATGATGAAGAACAGGGCTCCCTTTGTTACTCAGGAAAGAGGAGGGGAATAGCTAAACCCCACGCCCCACAAGGCAGGCACCACGCCCCGCAAGGCAGGCACCACGCCCCGCAAGGCAGGCACCACGCCCCGCAAGGCAGGCACCACGCCCCGCAAGGCAGGTACCACGCCCAGAAAGGCAGGCACCACGCCCAGAAAGGCAGGCACCGCCCCGCAAGGCAGGCACCAGTGTGTTTATAACAGAAGTCCACTCTGCAGAAGAGAGGCCGGGGGCCTTATCATACCTTTCCCCGCTTCCTATCTCATATGGGTAGAGAGGTGAAGGCTGAGCAACACTTGTGAGGCTACAGATAACAGGGAAGGACTGAGAGAACATTGGCTGCCATAACCTACCATGATATTAACCAGGCTCCTGTCTAACCAGTGCCTTCAAGATAAAAAGATGAAAAGACACAGATTCTGAAGAAGAGAAGAAAAGTTAGGCCAAAGTTAAGAAAGATGACAAGAAAAATGGGGACACTGGAGGACTCTGAAGCCGCTAGCACCTACTGCAACAACAAACCAGCAAACAAAACCCAAGTCATAACAAGATCAGATACAACCTGACACTAGAGTATATCTACCTCAGCACCTAGAAATCAATGCATCACCTAAGTCTTAACAAAGTCTCTAAATTCACGTTAAAGAGAAAGTAATTCAGTTCAAGGAGAATAAAAAGGACCAAAACTAGGTCTTATATAATACAAAATATGAAATAATCAGCCAAAGAATTTAAAATAACTTTGACATAATCTTTAAGTAATATATGGAAAGGACAGTAATATATGGATCTCTTAGAAAGGATGAAATATTAGGAATACAAATCATAATAGAAATGACAAGAACCCTTAATGGCTCACCACTTGACTAACACAGCTGAAAAAAGAATACTAGTGACTTTGAAGACACTAGGAACAAGTTGGGTGGAGAGAGAAAAAGGGAGGGAGGGAGAGAGAGAGAAATGGGGGGGGGGATATCAGCATTAGAGAGCATCAAACAGCCGTGCTGTGGTACCTAAGAAGAAAGTAATAAGTAACAGAGGGTGGTGAACAGATAATACAAGTAATAACCAAAGCTTTCCAAAATTAGTGCTGAAACTACATATATGGGAATCTTCAAAACACAGCAGACAAGTTAACCATCTACACCTGGACAGAACACATTTCAAACTCCAAAAAAGAAAAATTTTAAAATTAAAAAACATTAAAAATAAAAAAAAATCAAAGACAAGGAGGAAATTTTGAAAGAAATTTGAGTAGAAATACACTTTACAGATAAATAGGTTTAAGAGCTACAGTTGACTTCTTTTTCGAGACTATGCAAGGAGGAGGAGAGTGGGATAAAATACTTCATGTTAGAGGAAACAACTCATGGATTTCTTTGCGTTAATTTTATAGCCAGCCACTTTGCTGAAGTTGCTTATCAGCTATAGAAGTGCTCTGGTAGAATTTGGGGGTCATACTTGTGTATGCGATCATACCACCTACTAATAATGATAGTTTGACGTCTTCCTTTCCAGTTTGTACCTCCTTGATCTTCTTAGTTGTCTTGTTTCTCTGGCTAGAACTTCAAGTACTATGTTGAATAGATAGGCAGCCTTGTCTTGTCCCTGATTTTAGTAGGATTGTTTGATGTTTCTTTGATGCCCCAGGGTAGGGCTACTGGGGGGGCACCCTCTGACAGGTGAAGGGGGAAGAATTCTTTGAGGGGGGACCTATAGGGGGCATCATTTGGGATGTAAACAAAATAATTAATTAATTTTAAAAAAGAAAGAAAGCAGCTCACCAACCGAGTGCACACACCCAAGATTATGTGGGCAGCATAGATTGGATTCAATGTGTGTTGAAGAAATGGGGAAGCAAAGTTGGGTAGGCGGGGAAGGACATGGGTCTGGGGGGAGTTAGGATAAAACTGATTATGATCAGGATGCATCGTATGTGATTCTCAAAGGATTAATAAAACTTAAGAGCTAGTGCAAATTACCTTAAAAATTTTAAGGAGAAAAACAAAACAAAACAAAACAAAAACAAACAAAAGCTAATAGAATTGTTTTCTAGCAGATAAGATCAGTTAATAGAAATTCTTCGCATAGAAAGAGAAGCATATTGGCCAGAAATGCAGATCCACAGGATAAAAGGAAAAGTATTAAAGAAGAAATAAATGAAAATTATATTATACACATTTTTATTAGATTTAAAACATAACATCAAAAGTAACAACACTGGTGATTTACTGTGCACTTGCATCATATAGATAATTGAAATGACTGACAGCAATGTTATCAGTGGCGGGAGGCAAAAGTCAGGAATACAATAAGGTATTGACCCTTTACATTTTTAAGCAGCACAGTGCTATCTGGGGGGGGCAGATAAATTTAAAGTGCATTTTGAAATTCAAGTCAACCACTAATTTTTTAAAGTATGGTTGATATGACACGAAGCAATATATCTCAAAAACTTCATGGAATGTAAAAACAGGCGTCGGTAGTATTCAGAGAGAGACTCTATACTTGAGGTGTATGGAGCTGAGTTTTAACAATAAATCAGGACTCGGTGAGCCAATAAACATGATGTGCTCATCATGGTTTTATTGCATAGGAATTGCTCGATAAATATTATCACCTTTACCATGACCAGTAGGACTGTGATCACTGTCGTGGTCAATGAGAAAACTCATTGTGAGAAGGAGACTGAATCTTGAGTCGAGAAGCATTCATTCGAGACACTGACTTATTCTACTTGCTCCCCGGATCCTTTCTACACAGATACTCCATAGTATAGTACTATCCACATTGTATGCTGAGTTTGTCTAATGTTTTATAGGGATCAGCGACTTCTGAACAACCCAATGGTGTAGTGAGAGATGAGAGTCTACACGGTTTTCCATCTTCTTCATGATTCTTCCCTACACCACAGCAAGGGGCCTTTCTGTGACCATGAGTTGGCCACCTCTAGACCAGACGATCATTTTTGCTCTCTGCTTCATTTGTTAGCCATTTCTTACCTCTAGGTACAGCTGACTCATCCAACAGATAACACAGTTCTTGGAAAAGTTCATGATGACATTTTGGTTTCTTTTTAAATTGGGGGTAGGACTTTTAGATAGAAGAAGGGTGCTTTCATATAGGAAAATGATATACATGTCTTTTAGTGAAGTCATAAAATGTAATTTCAATATTTATGCCACTCCATAAAGACGAAGTAGTCAGCCTACGTGATCATGCATCTACTGATTCTGGAAGCAAGGGCTGGGTGCAAGTTTCACCACAGCTTACAGACAGCAGAACTCACTCGAGAATGGGAAACAAAGTTGTGCTTATCCACCCACTTCATTTCTGTAGGCTCTTGGACAGCTGTGGATTTTGATATCTTCACAGCGTCTTGAATGGATCACCCGTAGTATCAGAGGGATTTCTCTACTAGATGCCACTGGTTACTCAGCGGTAGTCCTTGTACAGCTGCCAAGACCAACTTTGACTGACACCTCAATTCTCTAAGCAGAATGTGGTACACATGGCAGAGATGGAGATGCTGAGTGCATGAAGTGAAAGCGAGGAAGTGACTATGAAGCACCTTCCATGACCCACATCCTTCAACTGTGTCTCATCTCCCAAACTTCCCAGTAGTGCCACCAAATGAAGGCCAAGCCTTCAACACTTGAGATTTTAGGCAGACTCTAGTAGATTCTAGAACAGAAGTGTAACAGATCATGACTGAGAAAGCCCTTTGGTAAGGGGAGAGGAGGACGCTCATTCTCAAGCATGAAGGTCTTAACTTCCAGTTGTGGCTCAGTGATTCTGGGAGCATCCAAACCTCCACCAGTCTCTTTGATGAGCTAGAATTCCGTCACCTACCTCAGGTGCTCAGTGGGAAAGGGTGGCCAGGAGACCCGAAGCTATCCCTGAGAACCATCTGCCTTCATGTAGAGACACAGAAGGAGATGACCCATGCCAACATCCCCACAGTCCAGTAAATCTGAGATACTTCCTGAATGTGCATCCCGACTGAGCCCACAACATATCAGCAATATCTGCACCAATCCCAAGGCTCTGGAATTGTAGCCTTAAAATCACCTTTCATTGCTTAAACACTCCACTGAAGAAGGCGTCTACACCTCAGGTAAGCTACTCGAGTATCCACTTACCCAAAAATCTCCAAAATTTGAACAGAAGTCAAAAGCTCTTTTTTCAAAACTTTACTACCCCACAACTTACTATCATATTTCATCCCTTGGCATTTTGGTCAGTGTGCTGGCTGGTTTTATGTCAACTTGACCCAAGGTAAAGGCACCTGAGAGAAGGGAACCTCAACAAAGAAACTACCTTCATAAGGTCTGTCTCTAGGCAAGAATGTAGGTCATTTTCTTAATTAGTGATTGATGGGGGAGGGCCCATCCCTTCCTAGATGGGCTATACTGGTGTTATACTGGGCTGGTAGTCCTGGGTTCTATAAGAAACCAGACTGAACAAGCCATAGGCAGCAAGCCAGTAATCAGCACCCCTTCATGGTCTCTGCATCAGCTCCTGCCTCCCTCCATGGTCTCTGCATCAGCTCCTGCCTCCCTCCATGGT